>NC_072803.1:53512500-53845000 GCF_028583425.1 Eublepharis macularius | reverse complement strand
AAATGGTTACAAGATAGAAACGGAGAGTGTGGCAACTAATTTTCAGTAAAGTGTCCATAGCATTACAGATTTTTTGTACTCTGCCAATGACTACTCATCAAAAGCTGCAGGTATTCTCAATGGGGCAAGAACAGTTAACCCTAGGGTTGCCATATCTGGATTGGAAAATTCTTGGAGAATTAGGAGAGAAACCTGGGGTGGGTGGAGTTTGCGAAAAAGAGGGATCTCAGAAAGGTATAATACCATAGAATCCATCCCCAAAGCAGCTATGTTCCCCAGGGGAACTGATCTCTCTTGTCTGGAGATCAGTTGTTATTCTGGGAGATCTCCAGGCCTCACCTGGAGGCTGGCAACCACAGTTAAGTCTCCTGGCCATCTTGTCTAGAGTGCGAACTTGCAAGAGTAATTGATTTTTGATGTCTAGTTCATGATTCTGCAATGAAAAAGGCCAGGAAAATAAAACTTTAGCTTTTGGTCTGATCTTTTTAGACACTTAGAACCATTAGAATTTTTTTAAAAGATATTGATGGGATAATCCCTTTTTAGTAACCAAAAAGTTAAAAATAGTTATTGAACTTGTAGGACTCTCAGGCTGGGAGTTACTATTAACCAAAAGTTGCAAAAGCAGGCATTATTCAGTAATTTCATAAGTAAAACAGAACTTTTCATGGTACATGACATTGTATGTATGGGTTGAGGGACTGTGGTATTGGTGTCTGTGTGGGGGGAGGCATTTTACATGTTTGTACTGGACCCCCCCAAAAATGCATTGGTTCTGGCAGCCCCACAAAGAACACATTTCAGTAATCTAATCTAGATGTTATCAGTTCATACACCATAGTGACCAGATTGTTTCTGTCCAGGAAACCTGTAGCTGTCTAATCAGTCGAAGCTGGTAAAAGGTGTTGGAAGAGGAGGACACAGTGCTGTCCCTTTCCTCAGGTTTCAGAGGAGGACAAACCAACGAGTTAGAAAGACAGAGAGGTCAGGGCATTCTGTTTACTGTCTCCTGCTCTGACTATCCCTTTAATATGTAGATTGCTATTCTCAAGACTTCCTCCTTGTGACAGCCTCCCTCTCACTTTTCTCATGCTGGCTTTGTTCCAGGCACCATTTCTCTCCTTCTCCTCCCTCCATCTTGGAAGCATGGGTGCAGAACTTGTCCTAGCATCCATGTCCATCCTTCAATTAGATAGTTAGATAGGATCTATCTCTCCTCCTTTCCTACCAGAGTATGGAATTCCTACAATAAAGAACTCTTATTTCCTTTCTAAATATAAACAAGTATATGTTTTGTTATTTTCTCCCCTGCACACACACCAGCCAGCAGAACCAGCTCACAACCACCTATAATCATGCTTCGATTTCTAAATGATAAACTCTGCTAATGACCCAAACATGGCAGCTTTTAATTAGGTTTTGGGGGCCATCATACAATTTATTTATCAAAAGGCACCTATTTATCCAGCAGTAGGCCCATGTCCACACTAAAGACTTGTTCCTTCAATGAGAGCACAACCCCATCCAGAAGAGGTGACAACTTAATCCTGGGTCAGACCTTCCACTCACCAATAACACTTGTGTCTTGTCAGGATTAAGCTTCAATGTATTTGCCCACATCCATCCCAAAACTGCTTTCTGGCACTGGTTCAGGATTTCTACAGCCTCCCTGGGATCTGCTGAAAGTGCAAAATAGAGCTGAGTGTCATCTGCATATTAGCAACAGCCTATCCCGAATCTCCTAATGACCTCACTCAGCAGTTTCATGTAGATATTGAAAACCGTGGGGGATGAGGTTGCCAGGTCCCCTTACGCTCCCTGTGGAAGGGGGGAGACTTGGATCTTATCTCCTTCTACCCTTCTTTAATGTTTACTCACGCATGCACAGCATGTGCTGCCCCTGTGGCTGCACAGTAAAGTCACTGCTGGTGACATCACCGTGCAGGTGCAAGGGCGCACACCCACTTCACAGCAGGCTGATTTGGGCCTCAAACTGGTTCAATTTGGCTTGTTTGGGGCCCAAATCTGCCAGTGGTGAAGCGTGGGAGTACTCCTGGAGCATCAGTGATGTCATTGTGCTGCCCCAGGAGCACACCTAGGAGGCCAGTTCTTGTGCTTTTCTCCCCCACCAGCCAGGTAAGTGGAGGCAGGGGGCATAGGGTAAAAGCAGGGGATCCTTCGCCCCCACTGGGGGAATAGGCTCCATAATGGAGGACAAGATGGAGTTCTTTTTGCTGTGCATCAATAGACTGGTGGCCCTTTATTTACCCACAAACTCGCTCGAGTCTCTTCTTCATTCTATGCCCTGCTTTCAGCTTTAATAATTTTGACCTTGGACTAAATGGCCTCTGTTATTAGAATTAAGAATAATTTATGGTTTGACGTTCTACTATGCCTCTTTCTCCAAATGAGAGTGAGGTCTTTATTGCTTGCAATTGTTTGGTTCAATTTCCCACTGTCCTCAATTTCTCCTTCCACCAAGGAAAGAAAAATGCTGCGTGGTACATTTGGTTCATACTGTAATGGGTTTGAGGGGAGGGAATTACTGCTTCTGATTTCTCATGAGGACTAGCGGCTCTCAAGAGGAGTGAGACAGACCAGAACAAGACTTGTTGCAGCCCCTCGGAGCTCAATTATTGCAGCTCAATGAGTTTCATCAGCTCCTGAAGGGTTCCGGTCTGTGGTTTCAGGGAGCAGAGGTCGAGTGGTCTGGGGCCGTTAAGTCATCCCTAAGGTCTTAAAAGGGTTAGCAAGTGTCCAGCCAAGAGGGGAGGAAATGCACCATGAACTCTGGGTGAGTGCGCAGTGCACACCTGAGCATTAGAAGGGGAAGCAAATACAAATGAGTCAAGGATTCCAAGAAAAGATACCAGAAATCAGATACTTGGAAGGGGGAGAAAGCAATGAAAGTTTGTTATTGTGTGAGTTTGTTATACTGTGTTTTCTTTGGTCAGTTATTTTTCCAGTCCTTTCTTTAACAAGCTCAGGGCAGTATGTAGTCCCACCTCCCAATTTTGGAGAAAGAACATTATCCAAAATTCAGAATGGAACTAAAGGAGAGACACTTAGTTTCTGATTTTTTTAAAAAAATAGCATGATTTCCAGTTCCATGCTGATAGGAGGGGCGGGGGGGGGGATTTGGTTTGCCAGTCAGACATAGTATTCAGTTTATTGTGAGGAGGGAACCCTACTCTGATCAGTAGTAGCCAAGAATGATTATCAGCATCACCATGTGAGGCATAGCTACCTTTGCACCCAAACAAAAAAACAGCAGAAAATCCAGAAGCAGCCAGATGTTAGCAGAAACAACATCTGGAAATGCCATACAGTGTGATGTACTGATAATTTTACATTTAAAATTGAGTTCTAAAAGAAGTGGAAGAATAGTTGTCCTGCTATCCACAAAGCTAGATAACCAACAAAAAGCAGAATTATTGCAGTAATGTAAATATAGATTTGTGGGTACCATGGACAGCCAAAAAGACAAATAAGTGGGTACTAGATCAAATCAAGCCTGAATTCTTCTTAGAAGCTAAAATGACAAGACTAAGGCTATCGTACTTTGGTCGCATCATGAGAAGACAAGATTCTCTGGAAAACTCAATAATGTTAGGAAAAGTGGAAGGCAGTAGGAAAAGAGGAAGACCCAAAACGAGATAGCTTGACTCAATAAAAGAAGCCATGTCCTCCAGTTTGCAGGATCTGAGCAAGTCTGTTAATGATAGGACATTTTGAAGGTCTTTCCTTCACAGAGTCACCATTAGGGATGTGCGTTTCGGCATTCTGAATGCCGAAAGAATGCCGAAACAAAAGTGTTTCGGCATTCTTCAAGAATCCCGAAACGTTTCGGGGAATGCCGAAACGTTTCGGGATTGCCGAAAGAAAAACCCGAAACGTTTCGGGATTCTTTCGGCATTCTTTCGGCATTCGAGAATCGCCATTTTGATTTTGCTAGCCGTTTGCCTTAGCAAGCGGCTAGCAAAATCCTGCTGGAAGCAAAGGCTTCCTGCAGGCTCTTAGAAGAGGGGAGGGGGGGAGAAGGAGTGAATCACTCACTCCTTCTGTCACCCCCCACCCCTCTTGCAAAGGAGGATAGGGAATCCTGCTTTGCCTTGCAAATGCAAGGTGCAAGCATTGCATTGCACTTTGCATTTGCAAAGCAGCAGAGATTCCCGCCAAAACTAACAGGTAGGGGAGGGGGAGCAGGAGGAGGGTGGCTCTTGGAGTGTGGGTGGGGAAAGGCAGGGGACTGGGGACTTTAGGAGTCACCAATCCCACTGCTGCATTCTCATGCCAGCCAATAGATTTAAATCTTTGGCTGAGGCTGCAGCAGGGGATTTAAATTTGGAGCAAGACTGTCTGGAACACTTCTGTTGCTGCTGCTGCTGAGCTGTGACCGAGAGAGGAGAAGAAGAGAGACTGCACCTGGAGCCTGGAGGACATCTGCCTGGAGGATCAACTGTGCTGGACATCCTGAGAGGACACCTGGTAGGCCTTTTTAAAATTTTTGTAAATTTTTTTGATGCTGGGCAATGTGCTGCTGTGGCCTGCCTCTGCAAAAAGGTGTTGCAGTTTATTCTTGGCATGGCCTGGGGGACAGGTTGGGCAGACAATGTTTGATGGTGGGGTGGGGGTTTCAGCATTGGTTGTTGTGCTTGCCTTCTTTAAGCTTGATCCACTGTTTGAAGATTAAAACAAGAGTGTGCCAGCTTTGGGCCTACACAGGCCAGAAGCCTTTCTTCTGGCTGGCTCTCACAGTTGTGCTTCACAATCTGGAATGGTGTGGCTTGCCTTTCTGTGTCTGGTCCCCTGCTAGCAAGGATTCCCAACAGGCTCCGTCCTGATCAACTGTGCCAGCCTGTGGGCCACACACAGGTATGGCCTGGGGGACAGGTTGGGCAGACAATCTTTGATGGTGGGGGGGGGGGTTCAGCATTGGTTGTTGTGCTTGCCTTCTTTAAGCTTGATCCACTGTTTGAAGATTAAAACCAGAGTGTGCCAGCTTTGGGCCTACACAGGCCAGAAGCCTTTCTTCTGGCTGGCTCTCACAGTTGTGCTTCACAATCTGGAATGGTGTGGCTTGCCTTTCTGTGTCTGGTCCCCTGCTAGCAAGGATTCCCAACAGGCTCCGTCCTGATCAACTGTGCCAGCCTGTGGGCCACACACAGGTATGGCCTGGGGGACAGGTTGGGCAGACAATCTTTGATGGTGGGGGGGGGGGTTTCAGCATTGGTTGTTGTGCTTGCCTTCTTTAAGCTTGATCCACTGTTTTAAGATTAAAACCAGAGTGTGCCAGCTTCGGGCCTACACAGGCCAGAAGCCTTTCTTCTGGCTGGCTCTCACAGTTGTGCTTCACAATCTGGAATGGTGTGGCTTGCCTTTCTGTGTCTGGTCCCCTGCTAGCAAGGATTCCCAACAGGCTCCGTCCTGATCAACTGTGCCAGCCTGTGGGCCACACACAGGTATGGCCTGGGGGACAGGTTGGGCAGACAATGTTTGATGGTGGGGGGGGGGGGTTTCAGCATTGGTTGTTCTGCTTGCCTTCTTTAAGCTTGATCCACTGTTTGAAGATTAAAACCAGAGTGTGCCAGCTTCGGGCCTACACAGGCCAGAAGCCTTTCTTCTGGCTGGCTCTCACAGTTGTGCTTCACAATCTGGAATGGTGTGGCTTGCCTTTCTGTGTCTGGTCCCCTGCTAGCAAGGATTCCCAACAGGCTCCGTCCTGATCAACTGTGCCAGCCTGTGGGCCACACACAGGTATGGCCTGGGGGACAGGTTGGGCAGACAATCTTTGATGGTGGGGGGGGGGGGGTTTCAGCATTGGTTGTTGTGCTTGCCTTCTTTAAGCTTGATCCACTGTTTTAAGATTAAAACCAGAGTGTGCCAGCTTCGGGCCTACACAGGCCAGAAGCCTTTCTTCTGGCTGGCTCTCACAGTTGTGCTTCACAATCTGGAATGGTGTGGCTTGCCTTTCTGTGTCTGGTCCCCTGCTAGCAAGGATTCCCAACAGGCTCCGTCCTGATCAACTGTGCCAGCCTGTGGGCCACACACATGTATGGCCTGGGGGACAGGTTGGGCAGACAATGTTTGATGGTGGGGGGGGGGGGGGTTTCAGCATTGGTTGTTGTGCTTGCCTTCTTTAAGCTTGATCCACTGTTTGAAGATTAAAACAAGAGTGTGCCAGCTTCGGGCCTACACAGGCCAGAAGCCTTTCTTCTGGCTGGCTCTCACAGTTGTGCTTCACAATCTGGAATGGTGTGGCTTGCCTTTCTGTGTCTGGTCCCCTGCTAGCAAGGATTCCCAACAGGCTCCGTCCTGATCAACTGTGCCAGCCTGTGGGCCACACACAGGTATGCTGCTTTGGCCAAGGTAACCCTTTTTGGTTGCTGGCCTGGCACTCACAGTTGTGCTCCACAATCTGGAATGGTGTGGCTTGCGTTTCTGTGTCTGGTCCCCTGCTTGCAAGGATTCCCAACAGGCTCCGTCCTGATCAACTGTGCCAGCCTTCGGCCCACACACAGGCCTGCTGCTCCGGCTTTGGTAACCCTTCCCGTTTGCTGGCCTGGCACTCACTGTTTTGCTTCACATTCAGGTTGTTTATCGTTGGTGGACCTCTTCTGGACTGGACTGCACTTGGTGGACATCGGCCTGCAGATCTCTGCGTGGAGGATCAACATTGCTGGACATCTGCACTGGTGGACTGGTAGGGTTGTTGTTAAATTTGGTTTTTGAGCTTATGTCTGCTGCTGTGCCTACCTGCGAGCATATGCTTTGGCTCTGTCTTTATGGCTTGGGCCGGGGGGGGGGCCATTTTCTGGTTGGGCAAGAGGATATTGTTTGGGGGTTAGGGGGGCCAGCATTGATCGCAGTGCCTGCTTTCTTTCATGTTTCATTTTTCAAGTTTGAGTGTGGGGTGGGCATGAACTGCTGTTTCACAGGACTAAAAAATGAGTGTGCCAGCTTCTGGCCTGCACAGGCCAGAAGCTCTGCTGGGTGGATGTGTTTTGTTTTGCTGCTGGTTGGCCCTAGCCTTTAAGGGGGGGGGGCTGACTTGGCTTGTGCAACGGGGCCTTGAATTTTGGGGTTGCGTGTGCGGCGTGTGGTGTTGACTCTGCTAACATTTCCAATTTTCTTGACAGCATCGTGGAGGAGAGGAGGACCAGCTGCAAGACCGCCTGAACATCGCTGGACTGCAGGACTGGTGTTAGTGTGACCGATCCGCTCAGCTACTGGGCCAGGAAGGAGTCGGTCTGGCCGGACCTCTCCCTCGAGGCGCAGCGGCTGCTCTCATGCCCTCCGACGAGCGTGGAGAGCGAGCGCGTCTTTTCACATGCGGGCGACATTGTCGGCCCACATCGCACTCGCCTTCTCCCATGGAGAGTCGAGCAGTTGACCTTCCTGAAGGTCAACTCTCGCCTCTTCGATTTCTCAGGACTGGACTTCCAGAGTGACTGAGGTGAGCCCAACTTGTGGCCTGCATCCTCTATGAGTCCAATCCTTTGGAATCGCGCTCTCCCCTGTATAAAACCCTGTATATACAGTTAAAACCGGCCAGTAGAGGGAGGGTGGTTAGGAACCAGTGGCAAAGGGAAAACACCCAGCAATTTGAAAGCCCCCCCCCAGGGTATTCAAAACATCTCCCATCACTGAGACATACCCTGTGGGACCAAATTTATTATGAAAAATAATGCCCCAGAAACATGGATTGCTACTGGAGGGAGAAACAGGTTAGATAGGGATTGCTTAGGTGTTTTTATCAGATGAAATCATTGTAAAAAAAATTGTAGAAGAATTGTTGTACTGTTTTTTGAAAGTTGATGTTCTGTTCATGTAAAAAAAAGGAAAAAAAACCAAAAAAAAAATGTTGTGATTATGTTTTTTAAAAGTTGATGTTCTGTTCATGTAAAAAAAAGGAAAAAAAACCAAAAAAAATGTTGTGATTATGTTTTTTAAAAGTTGATGTTCTGTTCATGTAAAAAAAAGGAAAAAAACCAAAAAAAATGTTGTGATTATGTTTTTTAAAAGTTGATGTTCTGTTCATGTAAAAAAAAGGAAAAAAACCCAAAAAAAAATGTTGTGCTTATGTTTTTTAAAAGTTGATGTTCTGTTCATGTTTAAAAAAAAAAATTTGATGTTAATGTTGGGTTTGCATGGTTGGGGGATGCGGGAAGAGTGGTGGATGGGCACCGGCCAATGATGATCTCTCACAGATGTTCCCAGGTAAATTCTGAGGCTGGTGTGGGGGTGGGGGGAGACCTCTGCAGAACTGCTCCAGAAATACCATTGTCCAGTGCCTTGGAAGTGCCCAGTTCAGCTTTGTGTGTCTGAACTGAAAGCACAGCCACAGGAAATGACATAGGTTCTGCTGGACCCTGTTGCAGTGGTTCCCCCCCATTAAGTCGTTTTATGGAGGGAGAGTTGTATTAGGCTGGTAGTTATTATGATCATCTTCTGTTTCCATGCCCTGTTGTGCCCGCTCACTATGTGACCTGTGGTAATGTTCAAAACTTTACTGTTTGTCCATTTCAAAAAAAAAATGTGTTTAAGATTCTCTGATGTGTAGTTAATTGTGTTGTGTTGTGCTATGAGGGACAATAAGTGTAATATGTTGTGATTTGTTGACCACTTGTAATTTGAAAATGAGAAAATAAAGGTTTTTTAAACTTAATGATTGTGTGTCTGTGTTCCCTTCTTTGATGGGAGGTTGGTTCCCAGCATAGGGAACAATGGGGCAGGCTGGCCAGCCTGTTCCTGGGGTACTCGGTGTGGGGCAGCTGAGGGTGGTTTTGGTTCTGAGAGGGGCTGAGTGGAGGATTTGGGTCTGTGTGTGGCAGCTGGGGTGGGGGAACTGGGTTTGTGTGGGGCTGAAAGGAGTGGACTATGGGGGATGAGAGCACTGGTCGTCCCTTTTGCCCAAGTAGGCCCCTGCTACTGTCCTGGTGTGGGCTTCCATGCCTCTATCAGTTGCTGGCCCTCCTTTGCCATCTTTTTCAGAAATTTTCCTAGGGCTGCCAAACTCCTGGTTGGGCTTGAGTTCAGGTTAGAGAGAGTAGTTCCCTACAGATAAACTGGCTGCTTCCAAGGGCAATCTCTTTAGAGGGCAAATGCGGACCATGGATTCTGGGGGAGATCCCTACTCAGATTTTCCTTTGCACAAGTCCCACCCCCAAATTGCCAGTAACTTCCAAGGCCAGAGTTTGCCACCCCAGAGAGATCCCGTTCCCACCCTCTTAGCCTTGGCATGAAAGTTGTAGCCCCCATGGAACGCTTCCAGGTTCCTGATTCCAAGCCCAATGACACCAATGTAAGACAATCCAGACCTCCATCAAAAATGGATTTTAAGTAGCAGTGGGATTGGGCTGCATTTCAGTCATTCACATATCTGGTTGTGTTCCCAAACATTTAGCTTATGGTTTTTTAAATCGGCGTATGGCACTTAAGGACACTTTTAAATGGTTCTAAAAACATATTTTTATTATGAAGTATTTAATGTGGCATTGATCAAGGGCAGGCCTTTTGGCCAAATGAGCAGTATCAGTACAGTAAAATTTAGACAAAGCTCATAGGAGGAAAAAGCATTCACACTGTGAAGTGGGAAGAAAGTTTCAATTTACATGTACCATGGACTCCGAAAAAGACATGTCCAGACCAAATCAGGCCTGCTTTCTCCCTTGAAGATATCAATTGATGATAGTGCTTATGTCACATCATGAGAAGACAAGGTTCACTAGAAAAGACAATAATGCTAAGAAAAATTGAAGGCAGTAGGGAAAAGAAGAATACCCTAGATGTGGTAGATTGACTTCGGTTTGCAATACATGGACAAGGTTTTTGGGATACTGTGGAGCTCAATATAATTCTAAAGTACACCACAAGTGATTTGAATGCATAAAACATACAGACACATACACATAAAATGTATATACCCCCTCCCCACCAAATTAAAGGTTTATCTTATGCCCCGGTTTTCTCCCCCATGGGAACCTAGAGTGGTTTACACATTGCTGTTCTCCCTTGATTTGTTTCACCCTCATCACAACCAGGCTAACAATAGACAGCTGCTCCATGCCTCACATTGGAGTGACTCCACCGATGGCCTTCTTAGTTGTATGAGGGGGTGGAGGGGGGGGGAGGAAGGAAACAACGCACTCCTGCCCACTCTATCTGGGGCCTAGGTTGCCAAATTGCTTGGCCTTGGCAAGGAGCCAGTGGTGGGGCGGCACTGGTTCTGGGGCCCCGTCAAGAACATTTGTCCAGGGCCCCAAAATCACCTAGACTGCCTCTGGAAAACACAACACAATTGTTTACTTAGGCTGAGCCAAGAACATCCATCAAGCCTACAAGGCACAGAATCAGAGTCTGCCAGATTCTAGACCAACTCTCTAGCCATTGCACTACAGTGGATATCTAAAAATTGTTCATACCCCCACCAGCAACTTGAACATTTTTCTCCAAAAGGCACACAACTTGGCTGGGTCTCAAAAAGGACTATGATGCATGGGCCTGTCAATGCATACTGGTACTAAGGCTCTGGCCGGGGGGAGGGGGGCATTGTGCCAATGCCACCCTGGCTTTGGAAGGGGACAGTAAAATAGAAGAAATAATCTAGCTTCAGTGCCTCCCCCCCTTCTCTCTCTCTCTCTCTCTCTCTATAATGTGAGTGAAAACATTACTATACCATCACTGAAGCCTACAGGATACATAGGGTCTGTTCACACACGCATGATCATTTAATGGCAATGCTCTGGCATGATGATGTCTGTTCTAGGAAGTGATGTGATCATCACACAAGGCTGGGGAGCACGCACAATTCACAGCAGGCAGATTTGGGCCACAAGGGATCCTGCTTTGGCCTGCAGGGCCCAAATCAGCCCACTGCAAAGCACAGGCATACTCTCAGGGCAGCCAGATGACATCAGTGACATCACGGCAGCAGCCCCTGGAGCGTACCTTGAAGGCTCATTCACTGACTTTCCCCCTTCGGGGTGATAGGTGAGAGTGGGGGATCCCCCACCAAGGGGAAACGGATCCCTAATTGTGTCTGAGGTTGTGGAAATCAAATGGGTCATATTGCTTCTGTCTTTGAGGGACTTACATGCACATTATATTTAACTCCAGATTTCTTGATTGTCAAGGAATGCATGTGGTGGGGGGTGGGGGGAAGGGTGGGAGAAGGGCCCCTGAGGGTGAGGGTGGCATTTGGCATGCAAAATGCCACCCCTGGCAAGACAAGCCTCTCCCAGCTGTCAGTGGTAGAGATGAGAGCAGAGCACCCACTTGGGGAGGCCATGAAATGGCCCCCCCAAGTGGGAGCAGGCTGAGCCTTGGTGGGGGGATGGGAGGAAGGGTGGGAGAAGGGCCCCAGAGGGTTGGGGGGGGGATTTTGTTGCAGTGGTTCCCCCCCATTAAGTCGTTTTATGGAGGGAGAGTTGTATTAGGCTGGTAGTTATTATGATCATCTTCTGTTTCCATGCCCTGTTGTGCCCGCTCACTATGTGACCTGTGGTAATGTTCAAAACTTTACTGTTTGTCCATTTCAAAAAAAAAATGTGTTTAAGATTCTCTGATGTGTAGTTAATTGTGTTGTGTTGTGCTATGAGGGACAATAAGTGTAATATGTTGTGATTTGTTGACCACTTGTAATTTGAAAATGAGAAAATAAAGGTTTTTTAAACTTAATGATTGTGTGTCTGTGTTCCCTTCTTTGATGGGAGGTTGGTTCCCAGCATAGGGAACAATGGGGCAGGCTGGCCAGCCTTCTCTGCGGGTGGTGGGGGGGTCAGGGGGGTGGTTGTCTGTGTGCCAGGGCAGGTGCTCTTTCCCAGGGACGATTTGGCACTGCCACCATTGTGGCACCCCTTGTCTGTGCAGAACTGCCCTGGGAAAGAGAGTTTAGGGGTTCCCAAAAGGGGAGGGCAGGCCAGCCTGTTCCTGGGGTTATGGTGGGTGTGGGGCAGGTGGGGGTTGATTTGGGTCTGTGAGGGGCTACTGGGGGGATTTGGGTCTGTGTGTGGCAGCTGGGGGGGAATTGGGTTTGTGTGGGGCTGTGAAGGGTGGACTTTAGGGGCTGAGAGCACCTACTTGGGGAGGCCATGAAATGGCCCCCCCAAGTGGGAGCAGGCTGAGCCTTGGTGGGGGGTGGGAGGAGGGGTGGGAGAAGGGCCCCAGAGGGTTGGGGGGCATTTTGCATGCAAAATGCCACCCCTGGCAACACAAGCCTCCCCCAGCTGTCAGTGGTAGAGATTAGAGCACCTACTTGGGGAGGCCATGAAATGGCCCCCCCAAGTGGGAGCAGGCTGAGCCTCGGTGGGGGGTGGGAGGAGGGGTGGGAGAAGGGCCCCTGAGGGCTGGGGGGCATTTTGCATGCAAAATGCCACCCCTGGCAAAGGAAGCCTGCTTCTTCATTTTTTCCCCATAGGAAATAATGAAGAAGATGCTCCTTTATGGGAGGATGGGGGGACCTGCTTTGGGGGGCCATAACATGGCCCCCCAAAGTCCAATCTGTCTGAAACTTGGGTGGGTGTTAGAGAAGGGTTAGAGGAAGGTCCCCACCAATTTTGGGCTTATTTGGTGGGAAAATGCCTCCTCCAGGCGTCCTGAAAGACGGAGGCATTTTCCCAGCAAAAAAACCCGAAAGAATCCCGAAAGAATGCCGAAATAATGCCGAATCCCGAATCCCGAAAGAGATTCTTGTTTCGGCATTCGGCTAATGCCGGTAGAGAATCTTGTTTCGGGTAATCCCGAAACAAGAAAGCCGAAAGTTTTTTCCTTGCACACCCCTAGTCACCATTGGTCGGAGGCAACGTGACAGCACATAACACACACACACAAATATAGATTTAATATTAGGAAGTACAAATGGGGGACCCACAAGGACTTGTGGGAGGCAGGGCTTTTTTTCAGCAGGAACGTAGGAGAACGGAGTTCCAGCACCTCTTGAAAATGGTCACATGGCTGATGGCCCCACCCCCTGATCTTCAGACAGAGGGGAGTTGAGATTGCCCTCTGCGCCGCTCAGCAGCGCAGAGGGAAATCTCAACTCCCCTCTGTCTGGAGATCAGGGGGCAGGGCCACCAGCCATGTGACCAATTTCTCCGAGGGCAACCCACGGAGTTCCACCACCTCTTTTCCCAGAAAAAAAGCCCTGGTGGGAAGTATCTCATTTTCCTCTCCCCCTTACTTCCTCTTTCCCTTCCCAAAAAGCCCCCATAGCCTCTCTTGTTTTTCTGCTTCTCTCCTTCCTACTCACCAGCAACCTACCTTGATTTGCTCCCCCATCTTCAGCTTTTCCTTCTTCCCCAATCTGGCAGTCTCTGCCCTGGAAAACTGGGTCCAGGTGCTGTGAAAAAGAGCAAGAGTCCAGTAGCACCTATAAGACTAACCAAATTTGTGGCAGGGTATGAGCTTTCATGAGTCACAGCTCACTTCTTCAGATACTACAGATGCACATTTCTGAGCCAGGCCCAGCCATATGACTTTTGTGAGGTAATTGCTATTGAACAGAAGCAAACAGCCAGGCCGGGGTTTGTAGAGATGCCACCTGGAATTAAAACTCATCTCCAGATGACATAAATCAGTTCCCCTGCAGGAAATGGCAGCTCTGGCTGCCAGATCTTCTGTTATGGTGGCGGAGACCCTGAAAATGAGGGCTGGCTGGAGACATATGCACAAAGTTTGCATATGCCTTCCTGTGGCACTGGCAAATGACATCATTTCCAGCATGATGCAGAAGTAACAGGTTGTGTATGTTTGTGTGTGAGAGAGAGGATGATTCTCTAAAAATTGTCCCCAAACACTATGTTCTGTGAATTTTTTTAGAGAATTGGTCACCATTGCAATCCGTCATTTCTGCATCATGCCAGAAATAGCATCGTTTGCTGTGACTTGGGGCACATGTGTGCACTTCAAACATGGACACAGGTAAGTGTCCACTGCCCAGTGCCCTACTCCTCTTTGTTTGCCTGGCAACTTCACCCTTCCTTCTGCCTTTTACTGACAGAAATCAGGGGTCGAGGGATGGCAACACTCTGGTAGCTGTCAAGCAATGGCCAAGAGTGTATTCATTTTTTTTTAAGATACAGGCTTCTTTCATACATCTGGAGGTTTTTAACCCCCTCCCCACCTTGTACTTTTTTAAAAAATCAGATTTTTCTGTGAACCTCTGTCTTGTCTGCTCATGGCTCCAGTCTCTAGATTTAAGTATCCACAGATTTGACCTTTCTGAGAATTGGATATATCAACAAATGGGGGACCTGCAAGAACTTGCAAGGGATATCGCACCCCTCCACACACACACTATTTCCTCTTTTCCTTCCCTCAAAGCCCTCATAGCTGATCCCATTTTTTTTACTTACTTCTCTCCTTCACACCCACCTGTCTTCAGTTTTTCTTTTTTCTTCCCCCTGGCAGTCTCTTTCCAGGAAAACTCTGGCCAAGTTATGCAATGAGGAAACTGCAAGGACTTGCACGGCCACTTCACTTTCTCCTGTATCCCCTTCCCTCCTCCTGCCAGCCCCCATTTCATCACCTTTCCTTACTTCCTTCTCTCCTTCCCACTAGGGTTGCCAGCTCCAACTTGGAAAATTCCTGGTGATTTGGGGGGTGAATCCTGGAGAAGGCAGGGTTTGGGGAGGGAAAGGACCTCAGCGAGGTATAATTCCACAGAGTCCACCCTCCAAAGCAGCCATTTTCTCCAGGTGAACTGATCTCTGTGCCCTGGAGATCAGTTGCAATTCTGGGAGATCTCCAGCTCCCACCTGGAGGCTGGTAACCCTACTTCCCACCCACTTCGCAACCTACCTTTTATCTTCCCTCCCACTTTCAGCTATTTTTATTATTTATTTACTTCATTTATCTCCCATATTTCTCCCTGGTTGAGATCCCAAGTTGCTTACATTATTGTCTTCTCCATTTTATCCATTGGATTTTTCAGCAAACCTGGTGCATTTCTCAGTTGTAGAAACTTCTGTCCATGGCCCCACTTTCTGCATTTAAGTATCCACAAATAGGGCCAATAAATATATTAGTATTGTAACAATTCTCCGATGAGATATGATGTCTAGCATATCTGTATTTTTGAGCAGGAAGATCTGAGTCTGGTGCCACTTTAGAGACAAACAAGATTTTCAGGGTATAAGCTTTCAAGAGTCAAAGCTCTCTTCTTCAGATTTATTTTTGATGGATTTTTTAAAGGGGAAAAAAAAATTGGACACGCATCTGTTAGGGGTGATGTCCAGCCGCAGAACAAAAAATAGTCTAGACGAGTGCCTTAAAATTGTATCAGTAGTTTGATCTCTGAAACAGACATGTAATTAGAGGAACAATGAAGGGAGATTCTGTGGTTGCAGGGAAAGCAAGAGTGGAAATCTGTAACAAGCATCTGCAAGCACGTAAGATAAACACGGCCGTCATCAGCGAATGCCAACTCAAATCTTACTTATCCCAGTAGCAGTGGAAACAGCACATGCATACATGGCTCCTTTGCTTGCTGGGTCCCTTCAACAAAAGTGCTGCTCGTTAACCTGCTTTTTCTTTGGCTCAGTTTTTGTCTCTTTGGCAGCAGTTCAGAGCGTAGAAAACATCCATTTTCAATTTCTCCCCAATCCTACTCTAGCTCTCTAACTGCTACATCGCACAGGCCCTTACCGCTCCCCCCCCCACCAATGTAGTGTATAGAATTCCAGTTGTGCTGCACAGCTGGCAGGAGAGGAGACAAAGGAAAGGACCTGGGAAGTGGAAGTACCCAGAGAAGTTTGGTTTGCCCTCTGGCAACCTTTTCGATTGCTGTAAGCAAAAAGCTGTTAATTGGTATCTTTTTAATAAGCAAAAGCAGACGTGCGGTATGTAAGATTTCACTCATAACTCAAAAGTCTGGATTCATCTCTTAAGTGGTCTAGGAAGACAACTTTGAGGACCATTTCAAAGGAATAGTTCCGTATCTACTGTCCAACCTTATGATCCTCCTCCCCGAACCTTGGACTCTGTGTCCCTTCATGCAACAGTGAGATAGGTAGGCAAACAGAGACAGTGCTTTTTCAGTGGTGGCACCTTACCTCCTTGAAGTTTGGCTCTGACTTTATGATCCCACAGGCACCAGGCCAAAAGATTTCTTTTTACCCAGCTTTTTAACTGAGGTAGGCAAAAAACACGAAACTGGCTTGGCCATCCAGCAAATGTCCAAAGCAGATTCAGGATTTGAACCTGGGTCTTCCAGATCCCAGACCTACACTGTAACAACTACACCACACTGATTTTAGAAAGACATTTTAAAAAATCATGAGGAATTGGCATCTCAATAGCTGTTAAACATGACGTTTAAGCGAAACTTCCTCTTATCTGTGAATGATGGATGTTGAGGGCAACAGGAAGAGAAAGCTTTGGTCTTTGTGTACTACTTGTGGGATTCCTAGAGATGTCAGGATGACGACTGTGAGAAACAGGATGCTGGATTTGATGGATCTTTGATCTGATCGAGCAGAGTTACTCTTTCATAATAATAACTGCACTTATATCCTGCTCTTCTAGACAGACTAGTGCCTCACCGAGAGCGGTGAACACGTTAGTGTTATTATTATCCCCACAATGCAGCTGGGGAGCTGGGGCTGAGAGGAGTGGTTGACCCAAGGCCACCTACTGACCTCATGGCAGCAGTGGGATTTGAACAAGTAGAGTGCTGATTCACAGCCGAACCACTTAACCACCGTGCTACAGTAGAAATAAGGGCCAGAGCTTCCCTCCTTCCCTGTTGTTAGATGAGCTTGCTTTCCTTTTCTCCATCTCAAATCTTTAAATGTCTTGTGCATTTATTTCTGAATCCAACACTGGCCATTTCCACCTAGTCAGTCTTTCCCACTCTTTTCCTGCTTTCTGTGTGTGTTTTGCTGAGTCACTCTGAAAACGTAGTCTCACCAAAAGCACTAACCTTGCAGTCTGGGAGGGGAGGTCAGGCACTTTCGTCATCATCGCCCACCTCCCTTTCACTCTTTTTTTTTTTTTTTGCACTCTGCACGTGCAGGATTGCATGCTGGAACTTCAGGGGAGGAGCTGGGCTGTGACTGGATGATTCCTCAGAGCATTTTAACCATCCCCATGCCCAAGAATGCAAAAGAAGTGCTCCATCGGCCTGCAGCAAAAGACAAAAAAAAGGGAAAGTGTGGTCTCAGAAAAGAAGCTGAAAAAAATGGAAACTAAGCAGCCTGCAAGTGTTTTGCAAATAGAGACATCTGGAATTGTGGGGAAAAGCCACCAGCGTTGCGTGAATGAGCCATCCCTATAAGGACATGTGCAGGGCCGGTGCCAGAGTTTCTGGTGCCTGAGGCTGGGGGCAGTTTCAGAGCTGTTGCTGCCCCCACACATACATGCACCAGGACTGCATGATGACATCACTGCATGCGACATCATCATGCAGCATGCCACTGCAAGCCAGCCCCATTGATGCGGCAGGCAGCTGGGACGGCACGCGGGTGGCCTCCCAGCCCTCCCGCTCAGATGCCCCGCACCACCTCAGCTGCCTGCCAAGCCTGGCCTGCAGCTGTGTGCAGGCAGCAGCAGCACGGGACAACTGAGCAGGAGGGCTGGGAGGCTGCCCGCTCAGACTGCCTCGTGCTGCTGCCACCAGCACGTACTCCCAGCTGGACAGCAGGTGGCCGGGGTGGCATGTGGGTAGCTTCCTAGCCCTCCTGCTCAGCTGCCAGCACTGCTGCTGCCAGCTCCATGACATGCAACCCCATCCCTGGCACCCCCTCTGGTGCCTCAGCGCTCGAGGCGGCTGCCAGACTCGCCTCCATGGACGCGCCGGCGTTTCCTTTTTGCTTCTCCCTCCATGTGAATTATCTACTAGAAACGTAAAAGTCAAGCACCACGCAAGCCTATCTGATCAAATAGTTTGGGCGCCTTATTTTTCAGAAAACAATCCTTTAAAATAAATCTACTGGGGGGGAGCGTGTTGAGGAGGTGTCTTAATTATTGTCATGAAGGCCAGCCCATAAGCTCTGAGGTTCAACTTCAAACAGGAAGAAAAGCACCCCCCCAAGCTTCATGTTTAAATCAGGATTGTATTCCTGATTGCACCTGGACAGCAGGCTCACAGGTCAAATGATGAACACACAGATGCAGCCTTGCAAGAGCAAAGGATCCCTGATCATTCTCATTGAAGAAAGCATATCTAAAATACTGCATTAAATACAGTTAGAACAGAGCATTGCTAGCAGTAGTGGGACACGTTACATTTCCCAGTATGGTTATCTATGTAATAGAGATGTTTGCATAGCTTCTGTGGTCAGCTTAGAAAATCACAATCCATCAAGCTGACATCACAAAGGCAGATTTGGCAGGAGTCTCTCTCAAAGATGCATTTGTTGCACAAGTATTCCAAAAAAAGGGGATTCACATCACCTAAATGGTATAGCATAGCTCAGGGCCAAGCTACACATGACGAATGACACTTGAACAGCAAGTGTATTTCTCCTTGTTCACTTGCCCTCCACTCAATCCACTTGCCGTTCAAGTGTCATTCATCATGTGTAGCTTGGCCCACAGTCTCATCAGGTCTCAGGCACTGGTCGTTGAATCAAATGGGCCTCCAACTCGGCTTCCTACGGGGGGAGGGATGTCCCCTTCCTGTTTGTTGTTGTTGTTTTCATCTGATGAGTGTCAACGGACCCTGCAGATCCAGAATGGCTGTATATGGAACTGTGCAATGTGCACTGCTGTGGAGGATTCTGTAAATTGTATCTGATTTTATGCTACCAGTTTTATCTGTTTTATTTGATGTCTTTTAAACTGAACCGATGTGATCCGCTCTGACCACTACAAAGGAATGCAACCTACTAAAACCAAAAGGAACAAACCAACTGGGGAGCTATGCAATAAAGCATAAGTATTGATAGAAATTTTATATTTTTACCAATATTTATTGTCACTGGTATATATATATATATATATATATATATATATATTGTCACTAGTATATATATATATATACCAGTAACAATATCTATCTATCTATCTATCTATCTATCTATCTATCTATCTATCTATCTATCTATCTATCTATCTATCTATCTATCTATCTATCTATCTATCTATCTATCTATCTATCTATAGATATAGATATAGATATAGATATAGATATAGATATAGATATAGATATAGATATAGATATACTATCTATTGTATTTATTGATCTGTTTATGGTAGGCAGTTTAGTACTTTGCACTTTGATGACACTAATGGACACTATATTGATTATATTGACTGGTGGCTTTATTGTATAGCTCCCCAGTTGGTTTGTTTCTCTTGATTTTAATAGGTTGTGATCCACTCTGGGCCTGCTTATGGGGAGAATGGACAATAAATTTAATAAATAAATAAATAGGGCTGGTATTTGGATGGAGGACCGCCAAGAAAGACTGCTGAGGAAGTCTATGTCAATCCACCTCTGCTTCTCATTTGGCTTGAAAACCCCTTGCTGAGATTGCCATAAGTCAGTTACAACTTGACAGCACATACATACATACATAATCATGTATCATGCTAGAGAAAGTAGCAAAGAAGTCGTTCTACTCTGCTCCTTTCTTCCAGATTCATAGAAGCAGAGCAGCACACACGCTGCAGATAACAGTGCACAAACAGCAAGTTCCTGTCATGTACACTGAAAACTTTGACACAAACACGATTGCCATGGGAACTTGCTAAGATTGAACTTCCTTGCTTACACAATATGCAAGATTTTCTCGGTCCACCTCACTGGGTTCTGTTGAAATTCCTATCAAGCAAGTGTTGGTGATTTTTATACCTGCACAATCGCTGCTGGTGTAAAGGTGCCAGATTAGGCCTTAATAATAACTGGTACATTTGTGTTATTGTTTGCAACCACTTTTCACACTTTCCCAGAAATGATGTCAGTCCTCTGCAGGAACCTCAAAAAACTCTGTAGTTTTACCATAAATTTTCAGACAATTCCTAGACAGGTGTGGTGTCACTTGTGACTTTACCCAGAAGTGAGGTCATGCCATCATTGATGGTGATTTTTAAAATTTTATCTTTCTGCTACCAGCTGCTGGAGCTGAAAGATCTTCTTCCCCATTGGGTACATAGCAATCCTATCTAAGATTCTGTGAATTGGTCAGGGGACAATATTTTGACCAGGTTCAGTGCTTTTGAAGGGGTTGATCTGTTCTGTGAGGGGTGATCTTTCTTTTTTGGGGTGGGGGATTCTCTGTTGCTGTTCGACAGTGCCTTGGAGGAAGCATAGTATTTCCTCCCATGGGAAACAATAGATTCTACCATGGCTGTGGTCCCCTAGTTCAAGGGGTCTGTAAAATTTGACCCCTTTTCACAATATCCTTAAACCTTGGTGATTGGGGGGTGTTTTTCAGGGAAAGGCTGGAAAGCTGGGCTTTTTTCCAGTCAGAATGCAGCGGAACTGCGTTTTGGCACCTCCTAAAAATACCCACGTGACTGGTGGATATTTGGCTGTTTTAGCCATTTTGGCCATTTTGAGTCCATTTCGGCCCAAAATGGGCCTGAAACAGCCAGGATCAGGCTGCTTCCAGGTGAAAGAGGGTTCCTATGCATGGTAGCGGCTCGAGCCAGGCTGATTCGGGTATGATCCTGTCTGTTACAGGCCTGTTGTGGCCATTTTGGGTCATTTTGGGCCCAATTCAGGCCCCAAACAGCCAGGATTGGGCCACTGCTAGGCAGGGGAGGGTTCCCACACTCGGCAGCAGCCAGTTCCAGGGTGATTCAGGCCTGATCCAGGCCATTTCAGGACCATTTTGGTCATTTGGGGCCCGGTTTGGCCCAATTTGGGCCCCAAATGGCCAGGATTGTGCCACTGCTGGGAGGGGGAGTGTTCCTCCACATGGCAGAAATCTGTTCCAGGTTGCTTTGGGCCTGAACTGAGCTGTTTTGGGTCTCTTTTGGCCATTTGGGGCCCATTTTGGCCCAATTTGGGCTCATTTCTGCCCAATTAGGTCCTGAAACTGTCAGAATCAGGCTGCTGCCAGACGGAGAATGGTTCCTCCACATAGAAGCATCCAGTTCCATGCTGATTTGGGCCCGATCTGGGCCATTTGGGCTTGAAATTGCCAGTATCAAGCAGCTGCCGGGTGGGGGAGGGTTCCCCTGTACAGCAGAAGTATCTTCCAGGCCAATTCAAGCCCTATTCAGCCCAATTTGGCCCAAAACAGCCAGAATCAGGCAGCTGCAGGGCAGGGGAGTTCTCTCTTTTGTGGCAGCAGCACATTCCAGGCCGATTTGGGCCCAAATTGGGCCCCCTATGGAGTACGGGTGTGCTCCCAGGGTGGCCACAGTCTATGTGATGATGTCACTTCCCAGAAGCGACATCATGGGGTCCTGGGAGCCCTCGTGTGCCCAAAACGTGCACGCATATGGTATCCAGTGAGTTCCACCACCTCTTTTCCCATAAAAAGAGCCCTGCTGGAGAGAATTTTTTTTTCAAGAAAATGGCACCACATTTTGGGGAGACCTGCCTCTCCCTGAAATTTTGTGCCATTTTCTTGAAAGAATATTTTCTCCAGTCCCCCAGAAAAAATCCCTATTCCTCTCAGAGAAAATAATGGACTCCGAAATCCAGAAATTTGGAAATGGAGGACATGAAAATCAACCCAATCTAGCATATAGGTACCTCAAAATTCTGGATTATGGCATTGAGCCCCCCAATTCGAAATCTGAATGTTACTGATTTTTTTTTCCAAAATGCACACCCCTAGTCATAGGTACTTTTCGCACTCGGATTTTAGAGCACGTTTGTACCTGTTCCACATCCCATGCTTGCAAGGTTTTCACACTTAAAAGCAGTCATGGGATGCAGTCCCACTTTTTGTCTGCTGTATCCCCAATTTTTCCCCCTGCGGACATACCCCGATGTTTTTTTTAAGTTCGCCGCCGACTGGCAGCTGGCCCGCATTTTGCTAATGTGAACACTTTTGCTCCCTTTTTGCTTCTCTCCCCCTCTCTCCTTTTCCTTGGGAGCTGATTGGTTTGTGCAGAATTAACCACTCCCACCCTCCTCAGCTCTCTGAACTCCTTGTCCACCATTTTTTTTAGTAAAGCAAGGTGAGGGTCATAAGGCTGCTTCTTCGTTGGTTCCCTTCCTCCCGGTATGCATGCTCTTTTATTTTTTTTCAAAAGCCAGGAATGATTCCTAAGCTTGCTGCTAATTCCCTGCTAGCTTTAAAAGCAAGGAAAGTGTTAAATAGCTGCTTTCTCCTTCCTCCCTTAGGGTATGTACACACATACTTTTTTTTTTTAAAGACAAAAATGGGTTGCAACGTTATAATGTTACTGCACTTTCTTCCTGGCTTTAAAAGCCAGGAAAGGATTAAATGGCTGCTTTTCCCTCCCTCCCAGGCATGTTTCAGACTTTGCCAAAGAGGGGGAAAAAACCCAAGCATTTTGCACAGCCCTTTGGAAACAAGCCTCTGCTTCCTGGGAGGAGATGAATCGGCAGCATTTTAACCCTTTCCTGGCTTGATTAAAAAAAATGAGAGTGGTACATGTTTTCCCCCAGAACTCTGCCACCAATTGCCTCTCCAGTGGGCAGGGGACAGCCCAATCAGCAAAAAGGGGGGGAAGGTTCCAACATTGCAACGTTACTATGCATGCTCAATTTTTTTAAAAAAAGTGTGACGTGAATTGCAAGGCCCCGAAAGCCCAAAATTGCACCAAGGTTTTGAAATGAAGCACAGACACCAAATTGAAATTGCAGTGGACAGTGTGAAATGAACAGGTGCAATGCCGAAGCCACTGTGATCGGGGCGAATGCTCATAAATGGTGGTTTAAACCGTAAGTGCGAAAAGGGGCATAGTGTCTTTGTTGTGGCCAGTTAGAAGAGATCTTCATCAAGCCACAGGACAAGATCATGCTGCCACCTAGGGATTCCTAGGTGTCCCCCCCCCCAAAAAACCCCTACATTTTCCACGAGGCAGTGCAAGAATGTGAACACACAAATTGTTCTGGATCTGGACAGTTCGCCTTCTTTGGCATTAATGAACACTGAGGGCCAAGCTACACATGACGAATGACACTTGAACGGCAAGTGGATTGAATGGAGGGCAAGTGATCAGGGAGAAATACACTTGCTGTTCAAGTGTCATTCGTCATGTGTAGCTTGGCCCTGAGTCAGGAAGTCATAAGGGACAGAGCAAGATAGCTCACAACTGTGAGTGACTATGAAACATTAATGTTTGGGGCACTTAAAGAATGGGGCAAATAGCAGACAGGGGGTCAATGGCAGTAAACAGGGGAAACAGTGGGAAAGCAGTAAGAGAATGCATATACAAACTCTTTGAACACAAGGGGGAAATGGTGAGTGTTCAGCAGGTTACTGATCGTAACCAGCAGATGAACTACAGACTGAACCCGACTGCAAAATACAACCCCTATCTCTATGTTCCTGGTCACTAGTTAGTCAAACTAGAGGACAATTGTTTTTTAAATTTAACCACTGTATAACCAATACAGCCTGAACCAGGGTTTTTTTTCTGGGAAAAGAGGTGGTGGAACAAAGTGGGTTGCCTGCGGAGAAAATGGTCACATGGCTGGTGGCCCCGCCCCCTGATCTCCAGACAGGGGGGAGTTTAGATTGCCCTCCGTGCAGCTCGGTGGCATGGAGGGCAATCTAAACTCCCCTCTGTCTGGAGATCAGGGGCGGGGCCACCAGCCATGTGACCATTTTCAAGAGGTTCCGGAACTCCGTTCCACCGCATTCCAGCTGAAAAAAAGCCCTGGCCTGAACCATTTCTCTCCATGGAGTAATCCTAAGGGATATTTTGTTGCAACTACTAGTTTACATATCAAATCCAAGTCTCTAGTAACTGGAGGTAGCACGATTTAAGTGTCTGGCTACTATCAAAAGCAGTACTCCCTCATCTTGTCTCCTTCTCTGTCTGTGGTGTGATATAACAACAATGGAGCATAACATCACCATTTTCTGAGTTCCCCCACCGTCCTACACTGTAGTCAATAAAATGAAGAGGGGGACACCTGCAATCTGAAGGCATCAAATGTTTCATTTTATTTTACTGTGTGGGCAGGAGGAAGAGAAAAGGTGTCCTGCTGTTGCCATTGGCTGACAAACATCTTTAGTACCATTTGATTCCACTAAAATTTGCCACTATTTACCAAAATGAAAAGCGTTGTCTTTTGGTGTAGTGGTTAAGAGCATGGGACTCTAAACTGAAGAACTGGGTTTGATTCCCCACTCCTCCACTTGAAGCCAACTGGGTGACCTTGGGCTAGTCATAGTTCTCTGGAGCTCTCTCAGCCCCACCCATCTCACAGGGTGTTTGTTGTGGAAATAGTAATAACATACTTTGTAAACTGCTCTGAATGGGTGTTAAGTTGTCCTGAAGGGCTGTATATAATTCGAATGTTATTGTTATTGTTATTTGACAAAAAGTCATCCCAAAACTGACTAGTCCAAAATACAGTCACAAAGCTTAACCTCAGAGACCGTATCTTGAATCATTAGTGCTGGCTGCCAACTTGAACATATGAAGCTGCCTTACATTAAGTCAGACCACTGGTCTGCCCAGGTTATTCTTGTCTATTCAAAGCAGCTTCAGTTAGAGGACACTCATATCACCAACTCCCCGAAGATGCCAGGGACAGAATGCAAGGTGGAAACTCTGCTACTGAGCACAGCCTTTCCCCCAGTTCAAAGTGACCGTTAATGGTTTAAAAGATTTAGGTCTAGAGTTTTGTTTATCTCCAGCCAACATCAGATTAATAATTAATAATTTTCCTTTGGTGAGAAATAAACCCAAGTATGACTCCCTTAATAATATAATTATTATTATATAAGGGTCAGAGCTTCCCTCCTTCCATGTTATCTCTCTGACAAAGAGATCTCTGTCTTTCAGTGCTACACCTCTGAAGATGGCAGTCACAGCTGCTGGCGAAACGTCAGGAACTACAGTGCCAAGACCACGGCGATACAGCCCGGAAAATCCACAATGACCATTGTTCTCCGGCCGTGAAAGCCTTCGACAATATAAATGTGAGTTTCTTAAGCTCTTCACAGTTACTTAAATCTTGAGAGGCTTTTGTTCCAGTGTTTTCCCAAACACTCTAGTACACTTTCTTTGAGTATTCTCTTACTCTTTTTGGTTTCCAGAAGGCTGGTACCCTCTTTCCAATACCCAAACCCCTTCTCTTGAAACACCAGTGCTTTCCTTCAGAATTTAACTGAATCCTGGGGTCTCCACAAGCAGTTTAACCACACCCAATCAGGGATCTCTTCACTCTCCAGAGCTTCCTCCCTGTTTAACTGGGTAGAGAAAGTCTCATCTCCTTAGAAATTCTATCCCTTTTATCTGGCCTGTTTTGGAGTCTCTGCTTACTCCCCAGACTTCCTTGCCAACTCCCCCCCCCCATTCTTCTGCCTGTGTTAAACTGCTCTCAGTCAGGGCTGAATCTCCATATTATCAGTACTTGACTCCTCTTAACTGGGGCTGAAATCAAACTCTCCTCCCCACAGCATCCAGTTCAGATGACTTTCTCTGTTCAGCTTATGCTACCCAAATCAGATCCCTTGGCGTAGCCTGTCACTCAAAGTTCTCTGTGTCTGTGAGGGAATAACCTTTGACCGTCCTTCACCTGTTTGTACCCCACTTCTAAGCTTTTAAAAAGTGCATCCTGTCATACCAAGTTTTTTCTTTTTAAATGCACCAGTTTTTCCCCGTTTTTCCTCTTAATTTAATGCCTTTATTAACTTATTTCCCCCTATGTCAGTTGCATACAAATAGTGCAAAGAAACAAAAGGGTCATGAATGACAGTAACGAAAATGAGGCACACAAAAAAAAGTCAAAAAAAGCAAATGCCCATATGTTGCTGTTCTGTCTTGATTATGTAAGCTTTGGTTATGTAAAAAGAGTAGGGCACAGATTCTTGAAATAGATAGGTAAATGACAAATAAATAGAATGTAATTGTACTCCTCCTGCACTTTTTTAATATACCAAAGACATATTATGTCCACCAATTGAAAAGGATATTTTAGCAATGATTTGGGGAGATCTGCTCATAACCCTCCAATGCAAGAGATTTTGTATTCAACCCTGATCTCTTATTGGGAACTGTTATGACGCCTCCAACTTTAATCCCAAATCTTGGCTTCGGATTTTCCATACATCAGCAATGCTACCAACCTGTAGCAAGGCATCTAGAAGCAGCCAGAGCAGAAGTCCTAGTCCGCTGGGCTCCTCCATTTCTGACCACCATCTTTAAATGCTGAGATGGTTTGCAAGGCCAATAACCACTGGTGTTGCCTCTGATGGCATTTCTGTGGCTCAATAGTGACACCTAGTGACTGGTTAGGCTATTCCCACATGGGCATTCCCTATAGAGAGCACTGCGTTTTTTCTTCCAGAGAGTTGGAGATTCCAGCGTGTCTCAGATAATCATGTCATGCTGAAAATGGAAAACACATTAAAGCACAATTCCCGTCTGGATTTGCATAATCACTTAATTGCAGTCTCTCTGATTTCTTTCCTCCTTGATACATCGTGCTTCACAACAGCAAATGAGCCCCCAGATCTTATACACCTGAAATAACTTTTAAGCCTCTGATAGGGAGGCTCAGCTCCTTTTGGCCTGATGTTTCGTGGTCAGCAGTTCCCTGCCCTTCCCCTGAACTGGGGAGATTTTGAAATGCTTTCTAATGCAGGCCTTGAAACGACAATGCTGTCTGGATCACTTACGTATCCTCCTCCCCAAGAGCTGACAGCTCACAATGATTTACCAATCTGAGCCTGAGAAAAGACAGGAAGGGATTGGCATGGGAGGCTGCACTAGGTAGAAGGATAAAAAATAAAGGGAAAGATCTATCTGTCTATCTAACTAGAGATGGTAGGAAAGAACAGAATTATCTGAGGTTGGTCCTCAGGTGACCTGAACATGGGTTCACCAAGTCAAGAGGTGAACACTTCAATTACGAAGGATGTGTTTCCATTTCCCTGAGCAGCAAGCCATTCCAGATCAACTTTACAGGGTCTTTTTCCATTTAGTATGGAGCACGCGGGACTCCTGTGATATCTCTGTAATACCTACTTCATTTACAAATATAGAAGTAGAGCAAAAGTGGAGACCCAACAGCACTCCTACAGGACAACCAATGCACCATCCCACGTCAGATCCCCAGAGAGAGAATTCTTGTACCCCAAGGTGCTTCATCTACCCTCCAACTCATAATTTTCCTCCTGCTTTTCCCTCTCTATTGGACCGCCAGGATCTTGTATCATTTCGGCGGGCCTGCAAGACGGAAATGTTCCACCGGGTTTACGGTTGAGGCCAGTGCCAGGACCATCATTGAGCCTCCCACCAGTCTCTGGTATTCAAGTACAGCTTGTGTGTCTGTCTACCTCCTCTTTGTATGCTGGGGGCAGGAATGTGTAGCCAACTATATCAGGTTTTTGTATATATATATATAATTTTAATTGCTGGATTTTATTGTAGAATCTGCTATGTAATTGTATTTTATGACTGCTGTACCCCGTCCTGAGCCCACTTGTGGGGAGGGCAGGTTAAACACCAAATAAACTAAACTAAACTAAACCAGAAAAAAAAAGATTGTGTGCACATGCACACACACACACACACATGCATACATACATATACACATGCACATATACAGAGAGGTATTCCCAAATTTTGTGACAAACTTTAATGGAATCTTAACTTTGGTATCTTTTATGGCTTCTTTACAAAGTGTGTCACCTTCCGCCAACTCACCATTTTCTTTCTGCTTCTTTCCCCCTCTCTATCTTCCCAGGAAAAGGAGTGAGTGTTTCTACACACATACACGGGTATTCCCAAATGTTGTGACTATTCTGGTTGAATCAGAAATTTGGGGTTTTTTATGGCTCCAGACAAAAATAGGGTTTTCACTTTTCCCAGCCCTATCAGTGAAATGTAGTAGAAATGCTGCCATTAATATTGATATCTGCTTTTGTATGAATTGTGTACCAATGGACATAAAAATAGTATACAATGTAGAAATGACATATAGTGTAATAAAAATGAGATACTTGCTCCCAAAAAATTAAAAAGATGGAAACGTTATTCTTAATCACATGTGGAACTTAGAAGAAAAAAACAAAATTCCTAACAACAGACAATTGCAGATTAAAGAATACAAGATAGAACAGCCAGAATAGAGCCTTCAGAAGTATGTGTGTGTGGTGGGGGGAGGATTTGGAAAATAATCCACTGTATTAGAAATATTATGTTACAAAGATACAGAGGAGTTAGCCGTGTTAGTCTGTAGTAGCAAAATCAAAGAGTCCAGTAGCACCTTTAAGACTAATGAACTTTATTGTAGCATAAGCTTTCGAGAATCACAGTTCTATGATGAAGTTCTCTGCATCTGACGAAGAGAACTGTGATTCTAGAAAGCTTATGCTACAATAAAGTTGGTTAGTCTTAAAGGTGCTACTGGACTCTTTTTGATTATGTTACAAAGGTGTACGACTTCATCAGTTAAAAGTTGGGTCGGGGGAGGAGGTATATTACTGACTGTGTTCAATTGAATCTTATTGGCTCTAAAAATGATGAACTCCATTGACCTGTTCAAGTGTTCTGGATCAGTACCAAGGTCTGGTATTTTTCATACAGTGCTCACTCTGACCCAAGACTAAAGCTACTTGGAAACATGGTCCAGTGATAAAGCATCTAAAGGACTCCGATTCAATTCCTGGCACTTCCAATTAAAAAATCGGGAAGTAGATGATACAAAAGAACTCTTCCTGAGAACCTGGAGACCTGTTGCCAGTCAGATAAACAATTCCTATTTCTTTAGATATTTATGCCCTGCTTTTCTCTCTAATGGACACCCAAAGTTGCTTATGACATTATTCTATCCTCCTTCATTGTATCTTTATGACAACAACCCTGTCAGGTAGGTTGGGCTGAAAGAGAGTGGCTGGTCCGAGTTCACCCAGTAAGCTTGCATGGCAGAGTGGGGAATTTGAAACCAAGTCTCCCAGATCCTAATCCTACTTTCTGATCTCAAGAAATCTGGAGTGTGACTCCATATAAAGCATGCACTGACAGACAGACTGTTGTGGAGAGTCCTTAGTTCAGTGATAGGACATCCATTTTGCCGGCAGAAGGCCTCAGATTCAATCCCCAGCAGCTCAAGTTTAAAAAGATCTGCAAATAGGTGATGGGAAAGACCTCTAAGGCCCTGCAGGCCTGCTGCCAGTCAAAGCAGCTGATACTGACCCTGATAAACCAATTGTCTCACTGGCAACTTCACACGGTCATAGTGTACATTCCTGTATAAATGAAACCAAAGAGAGCCAAGAAAACTCTGCCATGTGACTGTGCTTTCTAGCACATCCCGTCTAAACAGGCTGCTACGTGTCTTTAGGATATCCGTGCAACACACACCCTGCTACAGATCTATGGCCTGCACCAATGATATTGAAATGAGAAAGTTGAAATTGCCCATAATCTGTCTTCTCCCACCCTCCAAACTCCTGGATAACACAGAGAAACAGATTGTATAGTGAGTTTCCCTTCCTCTTCCTTCCAGTCCCAGGTAGCAGAGATGGGGATTCTTGCATGTATTCTCTTGCTGAAAAGCAGAGCCGCTCTCTCAAAAGTGATAAATGTCACATTTCTGCGTTGACACATGATAAAGGTTCCATCTGTCAGCGGTGTCAGCCTGAAGGGGCAACTGAATCATTTCTAACCTTCGCCACCCCTCTCCTTTTCAAAGGAGTCCCTGGAATTCTAACTGCCTCCCCCACCAATTCCTTCCACTCAGACAGACCATTTTCTCTGAGTTTAGCTGACTCGCCCCCATTCACCTCAGCTCTTCTCTCAGTCCCGTTTTCAAAAAGCAAATAATGGGCAGCCGGAATAAGTCTCTCTGACTTCCTTAACCCAAAAGAGAAAGACAGAGACAGCAAAAGAATTCCTGCTCAATTAGTTGGTATTTGCATGCAGAGTAAGACTGCATATAGATTTCTGCCTCCATAGGGGTGGAAGGAAGAGCCCGGAAACTATATATATATATATATATTTAAGGCAGAAATGTAAAGGTTACCTTTGCTGAAAGAACCTCATCTTTAAAAATAACAAGATTAACTTTTCAAATGAATTTCTCCTTCTCGTGAGCATTCCCTGGATTCTGGAGTTCTGAATTATCTGAAGTTCTGATGTGTATCCACATTGGTCTGTAATAGAAAAGCAATATTCAGGTCCTGGAGCACCTTAGAGCCAAGCTACAAGTGGCTTTTTTCACGTGAAGAACACTTGATCGTTTTTGCAAGTTTTTCTGGGAACTGAAGTCCGAGTGTCCTTCCCCTCTCTGCTAGAATCGCTGCCTGAAGAGCCAGAGAAAGCTGGCAGCAGCAGCAGCTTTTGCCAATCGTTTCCTCCAGTCACAAGCCTGCTCTCAACGATCTTTGGGGGCGGGCAGCTTCAGCTTTCTCCCTGGGCATCCTGCTCGGCTTCACTGACATATCTGCTTTCTCCAGAGCAGCTCCCCAGGAGCAAGAGGCCAGGGAGAAAGCTGCACGTCTGGCCGTGAAAGCCTTCGACAATATATCGAAATTGAAATTGTTCAAGATTTTCTATTCCTTGGCTCAATCATCAACCAGAAGGGAGACTGCAATGAAGAAATCAGAAGACTGAGACTTGGAAGAGCAGCTGTGAGGGAGCGAGAAAAGATCCTTAAAGATGTGTCTCTGGGAACCAAGATAATCCAAACTATACTATTCCCCATTACAATGTATGGATGTGAAAGTTGGACAGTGGAGAAAGCTGACCGGAAGAAAATGGATTCATTTGAAATGTGGTGCTGGAGGAGAGTTTTGTGGATACCATGGACAGCCAAAAAGACAAATAAGTGGGTACTAGATCAAATCAAGCCTGAATTTTCCCAAGAAGCTAAAATGACAAAACTGAGGGTATAGTACTTTGGTCACATCATTAGAAGACAAGATTCTCTGGAAAAGCCAATAATGCTAGTAAAAGTGGAAGGCAGCAGGAAAAGAGGAAGACCTAAAATGAGATGGCTTAACTCAATCAAAGAAGCCATGTTCTCTAGTTTGCAGGATCTGATCAAGTCTGTTAACAATAGGACGTTTTGGAGGTTTTTCCTTCATAGGGTCGCCATAGGTCATTGGCAACTTGACGGCACATAAGACAGTGTTATGAGCCTGGGCCTAGTAAGGCCCAGTGGCTCTGGGGAAGCCTGCACTACCCCTGTGATTGGGTAAGAGGGGATTCTGAAGGAAAAAATTGCACCAATAGGAGAGTAGGGAGATGGTGCCTGAGAGAAGAGATAAAAACCTGACCACAGTGGGAGGGGTTCACTCCTAGGGAGCAGAGCTGAGGAGAGGCTGTTGCAGACAGAGGGATTCCTCATCCAGAAGGGACGAGAGAGTTGGAAGCCATTTGCCAGGAGACAATTAAGCACAGTCTAGTTAGACGCGTTAGGGTGTTATAGTTTTGTTTGTTCACCTACCTTTTACTGTTCTTACTTTACAAAGTTTTGAAAACCAGTTGCTAATAAAACCTTTATTATTCTTTATCATTCTGCCTGGGTCATCATGCCTCGTTCGGTCACATAATAAATCAATCCTGCTGGGGAAAAGTAAACAGAAGGGGTTGGTTGGGTACTTTAGACCCTTCCGAGGAAACTTGTACCAGAGTGGTGGCAGCCTATATAGAGCGTCCCTAGGCCCCAGCCGGCTGTGACACACATATTATGTGTGCAATTTACTTAGGGTTTATTAGATTTGATTAGGTTGAGGGGCAATTTGGATTTTTTAAAATTGTTGCTTGATTTTTAATTATATATTGTAAGTAGCCTTGAGCCATAGGGGAGGTGAGTTATAAATGTTTTAATCAATCAATCAATCAAGGCACCAAATTGTGGTTGAAAAAAAAAATCTGTACAATGGTGCCATGCAAAGATTGGGTGTGGATGGGGTGGGAATCCTCAGGATTGCAGAACCATTCCAGAATGGGGGGGGGGGGGAATAAATATTGAATTTTTTTTAAGCCTGCAGAACTGCAAAAGCCACCATTTTGAGGGTTGCTTAGCAACTTTAGAGCACCAGTGGAAGACAGGGAACACAACAGTGGAACCAAGGAGAGGGCAGCTGCAGTGGAGGAATGTGGCAGGAAAACAAGTGAGAAGGAGGAGGGCACCGGGCAAGCAACTGAGCAAGAAGTAGGTGGCAAAGAAGAAGAATGGAGAAGGAGGCAGCCGGTGAGCTGAACACGCAAGTAAGGGGGGGAAAGAGGTGGCAAGAATACAAGAGGAAGCTGAGAGGGAAGGAAGGAAGAGGAGGAGGGCTACAGAAGGAAAATCTACAGAAAGGCAGAAATAAATAGGAGGAAGAGGGGATGGATGGGACTTACCTTCTGTAGTGAGTTGCTTGTGAGTCCCTGTTTGTGTAATCCTAAATGTATTGAAAATTTCCAATCCTGTTCTTGCACAAGGAGCTCAGAGGGGCATATGTCATGCTCTCCTACCTGGAAAGTAGGTTAGACTAAAAGAGAGAATAACTAGCCCAAAGCCGTACATTGAACTTCATGGCTTAGCAACTGGATCTCCTAGATCTCAGTTGGCCATCCTAACCAGGGCGCACATGCAAGAATGCACATGTTTTTCTATGTGTGGTGTTTCTGCTGATGCACAGGAGTGCACACATGCAGTAAAACACAGCATAAAATAATCTTAATATACACTATGAGGAAACATCTTGCAAGCCCTGTTGTCTTGGGTCCCAGAAGCTCACAGCCATCCAAGATCTCCACCTAACTGAGCAGCCCCTGTCCTTTATGCCAAAGGGGGCACCAAACTTTTCTCTCTGTAGTAAACTCCCCCAACAATAACTCTGTAAGAGTGATCTCCTGCTAAATGGATTTTAGGGTTGTTAAGAGAAATTCTCTTAAGTCCTCTTTACCTAGTTCCTCCTTGAAATCCAACAACCCTTTTTATTTTCTCTTTTTAGGAAGCTGTAATCAGTTTCTAATCAATTCCTTTTTGATCACAGAGAAATTTGAAGAGAGGAGGGGTAGGAAGGGATTTTCTGCAAAATTTCAGAATGTCATTTTGTACATGCTCAGAGACAGACAACGTCTCCCTAAACCTTCCTATCTTCCTGCTAGAAGACATCCTGGGGTGTATAACACAAAGCATCTGCAAGGGCTGAAGTCACGAAAGAGTGCCCTGATTTCTCTTTGAAATAAAGGAAAGAGAAATCCTGCTCTTAAAAGAGAAAAAAGGAGAATAAGAGGACTCAATGGCTATATCTAAAAAGTCAATTTCAGAAAAAGAAAATCCCCATCTCATAACAACCCTAATAGATTTGTACAACTAGCACTCCATGTTCCATTCAAAGGCTCCAAGTAGTTTCCATGTCTCTCACTTCACTCATATTAGCTAGCCCAGGGGGTGATCTATCTCACTATTACAATTTCAAGCTATTGTATGCAAGGCAATTGCCCCATTGTCCCTCCTCTTTATCAATCTTTGGAAAGCAAGACCAAATATGTGTGGTGTGTTTATAGAGTTCAGGCTTTGAGCATTCAAAATAAAGTTTAGCAAAAATAGGAAGACAACACATGTTCTGTTTAAACATCAAGCTGAACAAGGTTAAAAGGAAATGGCAAAAGACACAATTACTAGACCCTAAACTCTACGCTTACCTTAAATGATGTTTAATTAGAATAGTCCAGTGACTCTTGAAGTTGCAGTGTTTAAAAATCCTTCAATATCATGGCTGTCAGAGTGGCAACTTCTCTCATTGTCCCTCAGCACATGGTCAAGATGGAGCTCCTAAGTAAAAGCTTAATCCTTCAGGGCTTCTGCTCATTTGAGGAAGATGAACAACAAGAAGAAAGCTTCCTTCTCATGTCCTGAGAATTATCATCTCCCCTTGGGAATTCATCCCCCTGTGGGGTCAGTCCTGATTTTTTTGACCCAAGAGGAAGAAATACATCTAGCTTTACAGCTTTTTCAGTCTATGTCTTTTAGGTGTAACAATCTTGCAGAAAGTGTTAGATTGTAAACCTTTTGTCTCACTCTGGCAAATCCACCTGCATAGCTACACACCAGTGTTCTTCACTTGTGATTTGATGAAATCCTTTAGCACCTTTCCTTTTTAACAATAACACTAACAACTGCACTTATATACTGCTTTTCTAGACAGATTAGTGCTTCACTCAGAATGATGAAAAAAGTCAGTGTTATTATTATTCCTACAATTAGACATGGGCACGAACAGCATTACAAACGGGAAAAACCCACGAACAGCCCATTTGTTTGTTTGTGAACAAGCCGTTTGTGAGGTCCAATTCTAAACGAACAAGTGGTCATTGCAAGCCTCGTTTGTTGCCGTCATCAGCCGTTTGTCAAGACAGACGGTCTGGTGCCTTTTAATCAATTGCCCTGGCAACGGAGGCAGGGACTGAACTCTGTCTGAACTCCTTCTGGCTTTCCTTCTGGCTTTAACCCTTCAAAGTACTAGCAGCAGAGAGTCCCGTTTTTGCCACTGTGAAGAGAAAATGACAACAAAGGGGCAGGACAACCCATGCATCATGCCTTTTGCAGGGTGCAATCTCTCTGAGACTTGGGGGGGGGGGGGGTTGGAGGACAGTGAGGACTATGTCCCCTACAAATTTGGTGGGTATTGGACATTGGTAAGGTCAGTTTTGGGGGTGTTTAAAGGGCCCTGCCCCTTGCATGTGACAGGAAAGGGTCCTTTAAACTATCAGCTGGCAGGCGGCAGGGGGAATCCCCCCTGCCACCTGCCAGCTGATAGTTTAAAGGGCCACAAACAAAGAACATGTTTGTCAACAGGGTCATGTTCATTACTAGGGGTGTGCAAGCCAAAAATTTTCGGCTATAGCCGAAATTAGAAAGCCGAAAGAAGATTCTCTATCGTTAAAGCCGAAAGCCAAAACAAGAATCTCTTTCGGCTTTCGGCTTTCGGGATTCTTTCGTGATTCTTTCGGCATTCTTTTGGCTTTTTCTATGGGAAAATGCCTCCGTCTTCCCGGACGTCTGGGGGAGGCATTTTCCCACCGAATAAGCCCAAAATTGGTGGGGACCTTCCTCTAACCCTTCTCTAACAACCACCCAAGTTTCAGACAGATTGAACTTTGGGGGGCCATGTTATGGCCCCCCAAAGCAGGTCCCCCCATCCTCCCATAAGAAAGCGAAGGAGCAGCATATTGTTAGCATGCTGCTGCTCATCTTTCTTCATTATTTCCTATGGGGAAAAAATGAAGAGGCAGGCTTCCTTTGCCAGGGGTGGCATTTTGCATGCAAAATGCCCCCTTACCCTCAGGGGCCCTTCTCCCACCCCTCCTCCCACCCCCCACCAAGGCTCAGCCTGCTCCCACTTGGGGGGGCCATTTCATGGCCTCCCCAAGTAGGTGCTCTAATCTCTACCACTGACAGCTGGGGGAGGCTTGTGTTGCCAGGGGTGGCATTTTGCATGCAAAATGCCCCCCAACGCTCTGGGGCCCTTCTCCCACCCCTCCTCCCACCCCCCACCAAAACTCAGCCTGCTCCCACTTGGGGGGGCATTTCATGGCCTCCCCAAGTAGGTGCTCTGCTCTCATCTCTACCACTGACAGCTGGGGGAGGCTTGTGTTGCCAGGGGTGGCATTTTGCATGCAAAATGCCCCCCAGCCCTCTGGGGCCCTTCTCCCACCCTTCCTCCCAACCCCACCAAGGCTCAGACTGCTCCCACTTGGGGGGGGGCATTTCATGGCCTCCCCAATTAGGTCCTCTCAGCCCCTAAAGTCCACCCCTTACAGCCCCACACAAACCCAATTCCCCCCCAGCTGCCACGCACAGACCCAAATCCCCACATTAGCCCCTCACAGACCCAAATCCACCCCCACCTGCCCCACACCCATAACCCCGGGAACAGGCTGGCAAAGGCCAGCCCTCTCCCTTTGTTCCCTATGCTGGGAACTTCTAAACTCTCTTTCCCTGGGCAATTCTGCACAGCCCAGGGGTGCCACAATGGTGGGCACACTTCTGAGTGCCAGCTGGTCCCTGTGAAAGAGCACCTGAACCACAGACACCCTCCCTCAAATTCCCCCACCACCTACAGAGATGGCTGGCCAGCCAGCCCCATTGTTCCCTATGATGGGAACCAACTGCACAACAAAGAATAAAACAAGAACAACACAAAATAAAGTTTTAAATTTTTTTCCTCCCTTCCAAAGTACAAGTAGGCAAAGCATTATGACACATTACACCAGCAGTCCCCCACACAGAAAAATAACACAACTCATTTAACATCAGAGAATCACAAAGCACGATTCCTGTCAAAAACACTTTATTCCTTGAACAGCTTTAGGTTACACAGCAGGGGGGAACACCAAAGGGCATGGCAGCACTATCTTACACAAAAATAACACAACTCACTTAACATCAGAGAATCACAAAAGCACAATTCCTGTCAAAAACACTTTATTTCTTGAACAGCTTTAGGCTACACAGCAGGGGGGGGGGGACACCAAAGGGCATGGAAGCAGTATCTTACACAAAAATAACACAACTCACTTCACATTAAAGAATCACCCCAAAAAATTGCTGTCAAAAGCACTTTATTTCTGTAACTGCTTTAGGTTACACAGTAGGAAGGCACCACAGAGCAGGAAAGCAGTGTACTACACAAAAATAACACAACTCACTTCACATCAGAGAATCACACAAACACAATTGCTGTCAAAAACGGTGAAGTGGGTTGCATTATTTTTTGTAGTACATTGCTATCATGCCCTGTTGTGCCCTCCTACTGTGTAACCTGAAGCTGTTCAAGAAATAAAGTGTTTTTGACAGGAATTGTGCTTTTGTGATTCTCTGATGTTAAGTGAGTTGTGTTATTTTTGTGTAAGATAGTGCTGCCATGCCTTTTGGTGTTCCCCCCTGCTGTGTAACCTAAAGCTGTTCAAGAAATAAAGTGTTTTTGACAGGAATTGTGCTTTGTGATTCTCTGATGTTAAGTGAGTTGTGTTATTTTTGTGTAAGATAGTGCTGCCATGCCCTTTGGTGTTCCCCCCTGCTGTGTAACCTAAAGCTGTTCAAGAAATAAAGTGTTTTTGACAGGAATCATGCTTTGTGATTCTCTGATGTTAAGTGAGTTGTGTTATTTTTCTGTGTGGGGGACTGCTGGTGTAATGTGTCATAATGCTTTGCCTACTTGTACTTTGGAAGGGAGGAAAAAAATTTAAAACTTTATTTTGTGTTGTTCTTGTTTTATTCTTTGTTGTGCAGTTGGTTCCCATCATAGGGAACAATGGGGCTGGCTGGCCAGCCATCTCTGTAGGTGGTGGGGGAATTTGAGGGAGGGTGTCTGTGGTTCAGGTGCTCTTTCACAGGGACCAGCTGGCACTCAGAAGTGTGCCCACCATTGTGGCACCCCTGGGCTGTGCAGAATTGCCCAGGGAAAGAGAGTTTAGAAGTTCCCAGCATAGGGAACAAAGGGAGAGGGCTGGCCTTTGCCAGCCTGTTCCCGGGGTTATGGGTGTGGGGCAGGTGGGGGTGGATTTGGGTCTGTAAGGGGCTAATGTGGGGATTTGGGTCTGTGTGTGGCAGCTGGGGGGGAATTGGGTTTGTGTGGGGCTGTAAGGGGTGGACTTTAGGGGCTGAGAGGACCTACTTGGGGAGGCCATGAAATGCCCCCCCCAAGTGGGAGCAGTCTGAGCCTTGGTGGGGGGTGGGAGGAAGTGTGGGAGAAGGGCCCCAGAGGGCTGGGGGGCATTTTGCATGCAAAATGCCACCCCTGGCAAGACAAGCCTTCCCCAGCTGTCAGTGGTAGAGAAAAGAGCACCTACTTGGGGAGGCCATGAGGCATTCCCCGAAACGTTTCGGCATTCCCCGAAAGAAGCCGAAACACTTTTGTTTCGGCATTCTTTCGGCATTCTGAATGCCGAAACGCACATCCCTATTCATTACTGTTAGTTGTTCATTGTTCGTGGAAGGCAACGAACAACGAACAGCTTGTTTAGGGGTTTTTTTCGTTCATGACCATGTCTACCAACAATCCAGTAGGGGAGGTGCGGCTGAAAGGAGTGCCTTACCCAAGGCTGCCTACTGAGCTCATGGCAGTAGAAGGATTCAAACCAGCAGAGTGCTGATTCACAGCCCAGTCATTTAATTGCTATGCTACAGCCGCTCTCTTGCCAGCTATGAACTTGCATCCAGGCTCCAGTTCGCAGAGTGCAGTATCAGCTTTTGGAATGGTGTGAATTCTAGGTTGGAGGACATTTGTCCCCATATGTATATGCATTTATTAATTTACTGTCTCACAACTATAAAGACAGCTTGATCCTGAACTCTGGATCCAGTTGAACTAAAAAGACAAGCAAGAGAAGGGGAGCAGAGAAGAGATCCTTTTGTTGGAATTTATTGTTGGAAGAGGAGGATCCAGCACTGTCTGTCAGTCTATGGAAGATAGGATACGTTGAAGTTGACTCCCAACACTTGCAGCAAGAAATCCAAGCTCTCTTGAGCAAATGGGTCTTTACTGAGAAATCATAGACTTCGCCATACATATGTCCATAGGTTACACTGAAGCAATTAAAGGCATCTGGCTGTACACAGGTTTCTTGTTAAGAATGACGCATTGAGCACAGGATACATTATATCAACCCATTCACATGTTCTCCCACCCCTCTGGCTCTCCCAGCCGAACACAATCAGTAGCGGGACGGAAGGAGCTGTCCCAAGGCCGCTGCGGCGAGCCATCCAAGATAAGGGCTCACTCATCTCAGAATCTGGAAAGCAACAGGGAGCAGGTGCAAGAGGCTATTGCAACATATAAACTGAATAACAATATGGAGGGACAGTGGGCAACAGACTTGACACTGTCCCTCTTCTCCAGGTTTCAGAGGGGGACAAACCAAGGAGTTAGAAAGATAGAGAGGTTTACTATTGTTTACTGCTCTGATTGTCCTTTAATATGCAGATTGCTATTATCAGGATTTTCTCCTCTTGACTTCCTCCCTCTCACTCCTCTTCCTGGCTTTGTTCCGGGCAACACCTCTCTCCTTCTCCTCCCTCCAGTTTGGCAGCATGGATGCAGGCCTTGCCCTGCCATCCATGTCCATCCTTAGATTAGATAGGCAGTTAGGATCTATCTCTCCTCCTTTCCTGTCAGAGTATGGAGTTCCTGCAATAAAGAACTCTTATTTCTTTTCTAAATACAAACCAAGAGTATGCTTTTGTTATTTTCACTCCTGCACACACACACCAGCCAGCAGAACAAACTCACAGCCACCTATAATCACGCTTCCTATGCCACATGATTGACTCTGCTAACAGCCCAAACATGGATTCCTTTAATTAGGTTTCTGGGGCCTACATAATGATTTATTTATCATTTATATCCAGGTGTTCTGGCTTCAGTGGAGGTACAACCTGCCGTGCTTGATCCTGTTGCCAGTGACACAAACCAGAGTGTTTTTCTTCTTATTTCTGAAGTCTCAGGACAAGTGGAAGTTGGAAGAAAAATTATTTCTGGAAGGGAGGGGAAAAACAAACTTCCTGTGGCTGCTCATCCTTTGGCTGGTCTTTCCTTTGTCATAGTGTTCTTCCTGGATGGGAACAGGTAAAATTTCCAGTAGCCGTTAGACTTCCAGCTGATGGTAGACACTGGAGTTTCCTTCCCTGCTCTCCGCATATTTTCCCACTGAGGTTGCTTTGGGGCTGTGTTTTAACATCACAATGGTAATAGGGCAGGGGGCGGTGAAGACAGTGAATGGAAGGACTTGAAAGCTCTGTTAAACTGTGCATGTTTCTATTCCAAAATTAATTTTAGAAACTCTTCTAGGGAGACTCAAATTAAAGAGGTGTGGAAGTTGGTGCCGAGCAAAAAAAAATCATAGATAGAATGAAGGAAAGATGCATATTTCCTCTTTGGAAAGCAGTTCAGTAGTCACCAGAACTATGACTAGGGTTGCCAACTTCCAGGTGGGGCCTGGAGTTCTCCCTGAATTACAACTGTTCTCCAAACAATTGAGCTCCTTCCCCTGGAGGAAATGACAGATTCAGAGGGTGCTCTCTATGGCATCACATCCCTACCTGGCTCCCCCTCCCTAAACTCTGCCTTCCCCGGACACCACTTCCAACTCTCTTGGAATTTCCCAAGTCAGAATTGGCAACCCTAACTGTGAGTATGATAGTAAATGAGACACATGGTTTGCTGCAGGGACTCGAGGGCCCCTTCCCAGCAATTGAGGCCTTTAAGGAAGGCTGCCAGGAGATTGCTGCCATTGACTGGAACCTGGCAAGGGAACCAGGAGAAATGGACATGAACTCGCCCACATCTCCAACTGATCACTTCTGGTGCAGCCCAGAAGCAACAGCATTGCACATAGTGACAACATTATATTTGGGGTGTAATTCCTAAAGAACAGGCTTCGGTGGGATGCTGTCACTTCTGGATCTCACCAGAAGTGATGTCATTGGAGAATATTGCAGAGCAAATAAGAAAACAACACCCTATGCAGCCTGCCAGTTGCCAGGGAAACCAGGCGACCCTATAAATTATCCATAGAACACATGTATGCATACATGATACAAACAAATGATCAGAATCAATGATGAAAAGAGAGCTGAAACATTGAGTTAAATATAAACAAGTAGAAAGAAAAATAAAAGAGAAATCATATTTTCACCCCGGCTTATAATACAGGTGCAGGCCATGTGGGAAAGAGTAGCCATGTTATAGGAGTAGGAGCAGTCAAATCTTCCTGCCTCCTAATTCTCTTGAGCTTGAAAAAAAGGCTTCCTTACATGTAAAGATCTACTGATGAAGGACATTCTTATGAGCAAGGCACAGGGGTGAGGCTGGAAATTGGTGAGGCGAGAGAGACATATGAAAAGCAAAGCAAAACCACTGGGGAGGGGAATGTGAAAGAGAAGGAAATTTGTGGTTCTCCAGTCAATTGCAGTGGTTTGCTTCTTTCATTTGGTACTCATTTATTTCCTAAGCATTGGAAACTTAAGGGGACCTTCCCCTGAAGAAAATAATATTGACAATGTCAGCTGATTGACACAGTAAGAGCAATCAAATGGCACAGTCTATTTGAGAGAGAGATATTTTGAACTACGTAGATTTTTTTTAAAAAGAGATATTTTAAAAGAGAGATATTTTGAACTACATAGATTTTTTTAAAAGATATTTTAAAAGAGAGAGAGATATTTTGAACTACGTAGATTTTTTAAAAAAATTACCTCAGTTACACAGAAAATTACCTCATAGAAAATTACCTCAGGTAGAGGGCTACGCTAAACCATTTCTTCCTGCTAGTTCTTAAAGGGCAGAGAGGGGATTGGGGTCAAAACATATGGCAACACTGAAATACATAATCCCTCACTTCAAATAGCAAACTCCCAACATGACTGTAGTAAGAGAATATTTTGAATATATATATATATTTCCATTTATTTAGCTATTTGTTTATACCCTACTTTTCACCCTAGTGGGGACTCAAAACAGCTTACTGCATACTCTTTCTACATTTTATCCTCACAACAACCCTGTGGGGTAGGCTAGGCTGAGAGTGTATGACTGCCCCAAGGTCATTCAGCAAGCTTCCATAGCAGAGTCAGGATTTGAATCTGTGTCTCTGACACTAGACCTGTTCACATGTTGCAGTAAATACATTTGTGTTCTGCATGTACATGCATACATGTTTGTAAGAAAGAGCCAGTGTGTGTCCATTTTACAAATGAAATCAGGGACCAGTTCCTGGGTAAATGTGGGATTTAAATCACACATTCAGATGTGCTTGTGTTGAATGTAACTTGAGAAATATTCAACTCATGTCTAAAGAAAAATCAGGTGTACGCTGTACGTGGATGTGCTGTACATCCGTTTACTGTAATGTGTAAACTTTACAGTGGCCGTTTTCACACTAGTTACCTGATCCCGGAACATTGCGAAACATCGCACAAAACCCGCGGAAGATAGCGTCTTCTCGCTAGAGTTTTGTGTGACATCGCGCAAAACTCTCGTGAGAAGACTCTATCTTCTGCGGTTTTTGTGCGATGTTTCGCAACGTTCTGGGAGCAGGTAAGTAGTGTGAAAACAGCCTGTGTTAGCAGTCAAGCCATACCCTCACGCTAATAGGGAAGGTTATGAATATGGCTTTATCATAACTCCCTCTCCTCATGTGCTTCAAGCGCCTGACATGTTGCCTGGAATGTGAGTCATAGGCAAGGCTGGCTAGCAACTCCACACCGCAGAGATGTGCAAAGATGTAAGGACAAAAGAGGTCTTTCAGGAGTTACTCAGGGCCAAGCTACACATGACAAATGACACTTGAACAGCAAGTGTATTTCTCCCTGTTCACTTGCCCTCCACTCAATCCACTTGCCGTTCAAGTGTCATTCGTCATGTGTAGCTTGGCCCTTAGTTAATTTCCCCCACACACTTCTGATCTTCCCTCAACCACCTTCCTAAACAGAGTTAATCTGGTACCAGGTACCTCCTCCCATCCAACAACTATGGGTCATCAATCACCTTTCTTACCTTTAGAAACATCCCAGAAGGTTTAATCAAACTTTTCCTATTTTATTGTCTCACCTCTGGAGACAGCCACTAAGCAATTTTTTTGGGCAGAAAAAGTGCTCCTGCCCTAGGGTACATTCCACAGTATAATTAGAGTACCCAGCCGTGTGCTCAGTGTGTGTGCATGTGTGCATGCATTCTTGCAATCCTATGCACACCCTCAGATGCGTGTCTAAGCTTTCTTGCTGAGAAGTGTTGGTCGCTCAGCTGCTACTCTCTACGAACGTCCTCTATTTCCTTGACTGGTAAATATCATCCGACCCTGTACTCCTCTCCCTTTTCCTCACTGCCTTTCTAGTTAGCTCTGTGTGTATGCTATTCCTGCTGAACACCCCCGCCCCAGTTCTTTCAAAGAGAGTTCTCTAAGGGACCAATCATCATATACACTGGAAGATATCTTGCTAGTTACCTCCTCTCACTCCTTCTCCTTGATTGCTAATTCCTCCTCCCAACTCACAAGGAGACCCCCCCCCCATTTAGGGTAACAAATAACCTCTACACTATGCTATAGTAGAAAACTCCTGATGTTTAGATCAGAATCTATTTAATTACAAACATACAAGTTGTCTAGTGCCTGTGTCTGTATGTGCTGTCAAGTCACAATCGACTTGTGACCCCCAGCAAGGGGCTGTCAAGGCAAGTGAGAAGCAGAGGTGGTTTGCCATTGTCTTCCTCTGCAGTCTTCCTTGGTGGCCCTCCATGCAAGTACTGATCCTGCTTAGATTCCCAGATCTGAGAAGAGTGCAACTTTCCCTCCCTATTGAGTGCCTACTGGGATCAACCTTCCCTCTCTGTCGAGGGCATACCGGGACCAGAAGCAGGGGATGATATTACCCACCAATATGCTTGTTTTTACAACCCTACCACACCACCAGTTCAAGCCCTTCCACATCCAACTGGATCTGAGCAAGCAACATCCTAGCAGTTTCCTGTCAATTTTTCAAGCCACTCTTAAGAATTTTATTCCCAGCTTCTTCCATGGCTGTGTAACTTCCAAGCTCTGTTAATGTATTTAAACTAGAGATGGGCACAAACAGGAAAAAAAAACTGAACACGATGTTCGTTGTTCATTGCCATCCACAAACAGGGATTCACAAACATAGACAACCATGACCTGTTCACAAATATGTTCATAGTTGGAGGTTCATGGGAACAGAATGGACCCCTTGGGACTTAGCTGAACTTGAGCCGGGAAAGGCATGATCCATGATGAGTCTCCCCCTTTCCTGTCATTTTCTCTTCACAATGGCAAAAACTGGACTGTCTGCTGGAAGCTATTTGAGGGGTTACAAACTGACCTTCCCAATGCCCAATACCCACCAAATTTGCAGGGGACATAGTCCTCACTGTCCTCTGAAGACTCCCCCCCCCCCCAAGTTTTGGAGAGATTGCACCCCGGGAAAGGCATGATGCATGGGTCCTTCCCTTTCCTGTCATTTTCTCTTCACAGTGGCAAAAACTGGACTGTCTGCTGGAAGCTACTTTGAGGGGTTACAAATCAGAAGGAAAGGCAGAAGGAGTTCAGACAGTCCATGCCTATGTTGCCAAGGGGATTGACTGAAAGGCACCAGACTGTCTGGCTTTATGAATCTCTGACGAATGCCATGAACAGGGCTTGGAACGAACACATGTTCGCCAGGAATGGGACCTCAGGAACAGCTTGATCGCAAACAGTGGATTGGGCTGTTCATGGCTTTTTTTTGTTCGTATTGCTGTTCATGCCCATCTCTAATTTAAACGAGAAAGGGGCCAATGTAGGTCAGAACCACTGTGTGGAGGCTGCATGGAATAGCCCACATGAAGTGATCAGTATGGGCTGAGTGGGTCACTTCATGAATCATCCTTATTATTTTGAGACTTCCCACACCATTATCAAACTTGGGTGTCAATGTATATAAACCACTGCTGGGAGTTTCAGACAGTGAGGGCCTCTCCTATATCCCATTAAAGATGCTGGAATTATAGACTGAGTGAGTGTTAAATGCAGCACTTAACTGTGATAGGAACATTACCCCAGTTTATAAATTAATATTTACAGTTTCATTTTTTCTGAAATGTGCTTTCTATTTAAGAAACTGTCAGAGGCAAGCCTTTTCATTTCAAGCAATCTAACCTTCCTTTTGCAATCTGGAGAAAGTGGGACAAGAAGACAACATGCCAACGTCACTCCTACCTCATCTCTACCTCTCAAACTGGCTCTGCAATTGCACATCTTCTCTCCTCCATATGCACACACTTCCATTGTTACAGCAACCAGATGCAATAGAGCAGTGAAGAGCTGACCTCCTTTGTGCATGTTCTATTAAAAAGAAACAAAAACAAAAAAAAACCCTAGAATTCTCATAACTCACAAAGAAAGAACATGAACTGCAGAACTGTTGTGCAGTGATAGCACAAGGGCTATGTCTTGAACAAATATGAGAACATTCACTCTTACCTAAGTACCCAAGAAATGCTTTACAGGAGTAGGCCAAGATACACCTCATTCAGAATTAGGAATATAGGAAGAGCCCTGCTGGATCCGACCAGTGGTCCATCTAATATAGCATCCCGCCTCATGCAGTGGCCAACCAGTTACCTTCTTTGAATGAATCGCAGAACCAGGTAGTCCATCAAAAACTCACCAGTAGATCACAGTTAGACTATGGGCCAAGCTACAAGTGACGAATGACACTTGAACAGCAAGTGGATTGAGTGGAAGGCAAGTGAACAGGGAGAAATACACTTGCCGTTCAAGTGTCATTCGTCACTTGTAGCTTGGCCCCATGTCTACCTTCTAATATTTAATATAGCAATTAATAGAGATTTGTATACTCTGGCATGGATAGCCCAGGTCAGCCTGATCGCCTTACATCGCAGAAGCTAAGCAGGGTCGGCCTTAGTGTAGTTAGTAATTGGATGAGAGACCTCCAACAAAAACCAGGGTTGCAGAGGCAGGCAATGGCAAACCACCTCTGTTTGTCTCTTGCCATGAAAACCCCATCAGGGTCACCGTAATTAGCTATGACTTGAGGGCACTCTCCACCACTAGGGATTTGTATAGGAATATTTTGTAGTATCAAGGTAAATTACACTTGCCAAATCTCATTCTTGTGCCACATCTGCCAAATCTGACTCATCAGAGGTCTGACAAATTTTAATCAATGTGGGTTTTTTTTAAAAAGCCATGTTACCATGAGTAGCCAGGACTCAGTCATAAAACATGTTTTGCATGCAGAAGATCTGTAGATTTTTGGGTCCAGAAAAAAAGTGCCGCTTCTCCACCATGCACATTGATTCAGTGAAAATCTCAAGGCTAATTTTCTATTTTCAGTTTGTTGTTTCAAATGCATTCTTTTTAATGATAGTTGTTGTGGGTTTTCTGGGCTGTATTGCCGTGGTCTTGGCATTGTAGTTCCTGACGTTTCGCCAGCAGCTGTGGCTGGCATCTTCAGAGGTGTAGCACCAAAAGACAGAGATCTCTCAGTGTCACAGTGTGGAAAAGATGTTGGCAGGTCATTTATATCTACTCAGGAAGGGTGGGGTTGAGCTGAGTCATCCTGTAAGAGTTTCCCAGGGTGTGGAATGCTAATGGCGGGAGGCTTCACTGTATCCTGAGGAGGTTCTTTTGCATATGGATTGGTGCTTGATGTGCTAATCTTCTCTGCAGGGCTATTGTCGGGTGTAGAGTGTTTTGTTAGCCTGGTGTTTTTCAGAACTGGAAACCATGCTCTGTTCATTCTTAAGGTTTCTTCTTTCTTGTTGAAGTTTTGCTTATGCTTGTGAATTTCAATGGCTTCCCTGTGCAGTCTGACAAAGTAGTTGGAAGTGTTGTCCAGTATTTTGGTGTCCTGGAATAAGATACTGTGCCCTGTTTGAGTTAGGCTGTGTTCAGCCACTGCTGATTTTTCAGGTTGTCCAAGTCTGCAGTGTCTTTCATGTTCTTTTATTCTTATCTGGATGCTACGCTTTGTGGTCCCGATGTAAACTTGTCCACAGCTGCAGGGTATACGGTATACTCCTGCAGAGGTGAGGGGGTCTCGACTGTCTTTTGCTGATCGTAGCATCTTTTGTATTTTTCGGGTGGGTCTGAATACTGCTTGAAGGTTATGCTTTTTCATAAGCTTTCCCATCTGATCAGTAATTCCTTTGATATATGGCAAAAACACTTTTCCTGTAGGAGACTGTTTTTCTTTGGTTGTTTGATCCATCCTGGGTTTGATTGCTCTTCGGATTTCATTTCTGGAGTAGCCATTTGCCTGAAGTGCGTGGTTTAGATGATTAATTTCCTCATTGAGAAAGGGCGGCTCACATATCCATCTTGCACGATCCACTAATGTTTTCATTATGCCTCTTTTCTGTCGGGGGTGGTGATTGGAGTTTTTGTGTAAGTACCGATCAGTGTGAGTTGGTTTCCTGTAGACCTTGTGACCTAACTGAAAGTTTGCTTTGCGGATGACATTCTTTTTACCGTTCAAAAGCATTTATCTACTTAGCATGAATATATATTCCTTAAATTAAAAGGGTTTATAGATTATCTTTCCATAGTTGTGGTCATTCTAGCTAATAGCGGGGAGTGATTTTTGTTCAGAATAATTTAAGGATGATCAGGGTGGACAGAGATCTTGAAGGACATACTCTCCACTTTTGACGGAGTTCGTCTAACCATTGCAAATGCGGTTAAGAGCCTAGAGGTTATACTGGATCCAATGCTAGTACTAGAAAAACAAGTGAAGGCAGCTCCCAAAAAATTGCTTTCTACAACCTCACTCCAGCCTGGAAGATGGCTTCTTACCACGACATGGCTGACCTGGCCATCTGGATCCATGCTATAGTAACATCAGGACTCGACTATTGTAATGCACTATACATAGGTCTCCCATCAAAGTTTACTAGGAAACTGGGGAATAATGCTGTGGCTCAACTTTTATCAGGAGCGAGCAGGGGCATGAACATCACTCCTATCCTGCAGTCACTCCATTGGCTACCTGTTACTGTGCTCAGTTCAAGGTATTGGTTATCATCTCATACCAAGCTCTTCATGGCCTTGGTCCGGCATACCTATGAGCCCCCCCCCATGTTCCTCCATGGCAACTTCGCTCATCTGAACAGGGTCTCCTGTAGGTGCGAGGCTGCACATGAGTGAAATCAATAGCAGCCCATAAACAGGCATGCCCTGTGCTGCTGACCCCTACTCTGTGGAATGGCCTGCTTGAGGAAGTCAGAAGAGCCCCCTGGTTTTCTGCAAAGGCTGCAAAACCAAATTATTCAAAAAGGCTTTTTACTCAGATATTGTAGGGAAGGGGTCTCAGATGCTTTGCTAATGAGTTAGGGACCATAGACTTCAGCACTATGTTGCCTTACACACTATCTGTTGCTTTAAATATGTGCTCCTATGAGCTACCTGTGCTTCATGTTGTCTAATGTCAGTCCTAGAATTGCTTCTTTTTCAGCATTTCTTCAGCTCTGTATTGGATTCTTACTAAAGCTATGTCTTTGTAAACTTGTATTTATTACCCTATGGGACTGTTATGGAAATATCCTCGAAATAGACTGTACTAATCTCACACTGTGTAATCCACCTTGAGTCTCAGTCAGAAAGACAGATTATAAACAGGATACACACATACATATGGTCTGATACATACATACATACATACATACATACATACATACATACATACATACATACATACATACATACATACATAAAATTAAAATAAAAGATCTTTCCTGAGCCAAGAGGAGACTTAGACAGGAAGTGTGGAACAGGCCAGATAGGTGAACTTTAAAGAATTAGGAGGTGGCATACCAGTGGTCAGGGCTTTTTTCAGCTGGAACGCGGTGGGATGGAGTTCCAGAATGTCTTGAAAATGGTCACATGGCTGGTGGCTCCACCCCCTGATCTCTAGGTAGAGGAGAGTTTAGATTGTCCTCCATGCTGCAGCACCGAGGGCAATCTAAACTCCCCTCTGCCTGGAGATCAGGGGGTGGGGCCACCAGCCATGTGACCATTTTCTCTGAGGGCAACCCACTGAGTTCCACCACCACTTTTCCCAGAAAAAAAAGCCCTGCCAGTGGTCATAATCGCTTATAACTGGAAACTACCCTGTTCTGAAGTCATTCTTCTTCTAAATATGTTACAAATTAGAAAGCCTGTTTTTAGACAAAAAAAATCATAGATAGAAAGCATCAGGGTTCTGGGGACAATGATGCCTCCAGGGGCCTCAGCCTAGGCATTTCCCAGCTCTCTCCACATTACACCCTATTCACACTCCCTGCTTATTCCCAGCTCCCCCAAATCCCCCCAATTGCTTGCTTGTTTTCCCCACGGCCCCTTTCAATGATAGCAGCTAATAATAAGATAAGCCTCATGCTGCCCACTAGAGCTATTGCTGTGAACATGTTGGTGTTCCATTTGTCTATACTTAAAATATTTCCTGAGTCTAAATCATTGCTTTTTCAGGGCCCTTTGGGATACCTTGAGCATGAAAGACGCTATTTTTTTTTAAACACCCTTCTTCCAATCCTATTCTATTCTAAAACTGCATTTTAAAGTCCTTTTATCACAGAATGAGGCAGACATTGAATTGTGCCCTGAAACAGCAATTTAAAGTTTTCATCAAAGAGTCCAACAGTGTGTGTTTGGTATATTTTAACATAATTCAAGAACTCTAAGTGCACTAAAAGCATCCAACTGACTTTAAGGAGAGAAGGGATGGGGCACGTGGGGAGGGAAATGTTGTAGTTTTGTTTTGGGGGGGATCATATATAACATGATTGGTTGGAGATCTTATAAAGAAGACAGAGAATAAAAAGAAACTAACAAAGGGTGTCTTGGATGGTTTGAACTCAGTGAAATAAGAATGTGTTTCTTTTAATTCTGTTCAGACTCTCACCACCGCCACCACCACAGTATCTGATCCAAGTCCAGACACACAGAGCCAAGCTACAAGAGACAAATTACACAGGGAGGAGCACATGAAGGGAGTGACAATGTTAGCCCGGAAGCTGAGTTTTAAAAGAGATCAGAAGGCTTTGTCAATTTCCCCTCTCTACAGAGCCAGGGAGATCACTGCTCAGAAGGGTTTGTTAATTTCCTCTTTGCCTCCAAGAAGAGGAGGTGAAACTGACAGAGCCTTGGGGAGGCAAAGAGGAAATAAACCTTCTGAGGAGGGATCTCCCTGGCTCTGTAGAGAGGGGAAATTAACGAAGCCTTCTGATCTCTTTTAAAACTCAGCTTCCCAGCTAACATTGCAACTCCCTTCACGTGCATGTCCTCGTGTAATTCATCTCTTGTAGTTTAGCTGATAGATGAAGAACCGATATGATCTCAAAGGGTCGGATCTTGCGTTATCTCTTCTAACAGAGGCACTTTCCTGCAGTGGAAGGAAGGAACCTTCCTCTAGAAAAATGAAGAACAGATCCATAGAAAGCGAGACTGTGAGGAGATTGCTGTTTGGTCTGATACTGGAATTAAGAGCCAAACAAAACGTCAGAACTCCTATTTATGTATTTGATTAATGTCTGCTGTATGAGTTCAGATAATCACGTAGCAGTTCCCCCAAATATATTTGTTTCCTTAAAAGGATCATGATCAAAGTAATTAAATATCCATCTAGCTGATTCTGAATGGGGGCCTGGAGTGCCGAACAAAATATCCGTATGATGAGGCCACTGACAGATAGGGGGGATTTTACTACAAACATGAGGGACTATGCACTGTACTAATTGCCAAACCAGTGTTGTGTAGAGGTTACAGTGTCAGATGAAGATCTGGGAGGCCTGTGTTCAAATTTCCACTCTCCCATGGAAGTTTGTTGGGTGATCTTGGGCCAGTAGCATGCTCTCAGTCAAACCTACTTCACAGGGTTGTTGGAAGGATAAAATGGCAGAGAGAAATGATACAAGGGGGTCCCGATCAGGGAGAAAGGCAGTGTGTAAATCAATTAAATAAATAAAATTATAAATAATAAATCCTGGATTTCAAATGATTCTCTACAACTTTTAGACACTGTTAATAAGAATAAACATCCTATGGTCAACTTGAAATCACTCACTTAAAACACTACAAAATGTACTCAAATAAAACAGTACAAAATGTACACAGAGAAGAGGGGGGATTTTTAAAACATGAACTTGGGCACCACTGTGAATCAGTGACACCTTTGAAAATTCTAGGCATTTGTGGTAGAGGAAACTGGCATCAAGTCATAGCTGACTCATGACAATCCCTGTTGGGGTTTTCAAGGCAAGAGACAATCAGAGGTAGTTCACCATTGCTTGCCTCTGCGTAGCAACCCTAGTCTTCCTTGGGGGTCTCCTATCCAGTTAATAACCAAGGCTGGCATCTATATGCATCAAATTAAGCAATAGAAATGGTAGGGGAAAGCAGCGGCAGTTATGCAGTTTTGCTTACCATGTAGTTGTGTTCAATTGGCTATGCTAGTCTGTGAGGTCATCAAATATACTATGTGATTCCTTATTGGCTAAGACCATTCAGTGGAGAAACAATTTCAAATTTTAAAAAATGATAAAATAGTGCAGAAGAGCAACAAGATGAAGTATCAAGGCTTTAAAATAAAAGCATGAAGGAATGATAGGTTGTGTTTTTTGTGGCTGTTCCCAAGCCTTTGTTATGGCAGTTTTCACATCAAAAATGGAACATCATGAAAATCTGGCACAGCGCTGATTTAAAGATGTAGTGAAGACATAAGATTGAAGTAGTTTCCGGATGCACTGTTCCCGTCAGATCCATTTGATGAAGCAAATAGAGAAAGGAGGGCAGTACATGCTTGTCAGAAATAGCTCTGCATCACAAATAAGTAAAGGCAAGAAGGAAAATCTGAAACTTTGCTTTGGAGAGTGAATAATGCCGGTGGTACTTTACAAAAGAAACCCCTGGGGTTTACCCCCTAGCTGAACAGTTGCTTTAAACTATTTGCCAGGAGCTGGAGTTTAATATCTGTTTTTGATATACTGCATTTCCCCCCCTAAAGTAAGTATTGGAGATTACATAGGTGGGGAGGAGGGGAGTTAGAGGCAGAGGAGAAAGGGAAGTTAAAAATAAACCTGAATGGGAGGTTGCATTGCAATACCAATGCATGTGCCTGAAGGGAAACATCTTATTTAAGAATGGAGGCATGGCATTGTAGAAGATTATTTCTTGACTTGAAAGTGCATTGTAAATTTCCTTGTGAACTATCTAAAAATACTGGCATGCCGATACAAAGACCAGAGAGGGGAGGAGGAAAAGAGGCTGGTGCACAGAATATAATGAGAATATATACTGAAACTGTCATCTTGATGAATATTTGATATTTTATTGGATTAAGTATATTGAATTTAGGATCCGTATAAAACATGAGGCAGAGACATTAGAAGTGGACGGCGTGAAACAACGGAGAGGATAAAAGGGAGTGGTGTTGAGGGGCAGACATAAAGTGGTGGACACCTTGGAGGATTTCTGTTGATGGATGTGGAGGTGATCGTCCATTACCCCTCTTGTAGGGGAGGGTCTCCTGTCCCTGCTGCTGCAGCATTTGGGGGGGGGGGTTGGGGGCTGTGGCAGGAGGAAGGTGACAAGGGAGTCAGGCTCCATTAATGGAAAACCCTTCTGTCAGTGGATATTTTTGATGGGACACAAACTGAAAGGGGCCGAGGGGGGCGGGGAGGTTACTAACATAGAATCCCGAAAAAGGGGCCCTTCTCGCCTACAGAAAACCTGCAAAATTGGTATATAACAACTGTTATGCTTATGCATGATTATTTAGGGGCAGACTAACTGTTTAACTTACAGGGAAATCTCCTGCCCTGGACAGCCAATGGCAGCTAGCAATAAGCTGGCACACGTGGCTCCTACAGACGCGAGTTGAGCAACACCTATGGCATCTCAAATTGGTATAGTCAGCTCCGCAGCTGTTCTAACATCCCTATCTTACCCAATTATAAGGAGCACCCTTGGATTTCTACGCCTGACCTGGAAGGCCCAGGCTAGCCCGATCTTCTCAGATCTTGGAAGCTAAGCAGTCACCCTGATTAGCTCTGGGATGCGAGTCCATCAAGGCAGTCTAGGGTTGCTATGCAGAGGAAGGCATTGACAAGCCACCTCTGAACATCTCTTGTCTTGAAAACCCTACAGGGTCACTGTAAATTGGCTGTGGCTTGACAGCACTTTACACACACGAGACTTCTAGAGCAGCTCTTGGATTTTGACAAAGGGTGGCTTGTCACCTAATATGGAAAGAACATGCAGAGGTGAATCAAATGTTCTCTTTCTCCATCTCTGGGGTTTGGTCTGACAATAAACCTGCCTAGGGAGACAGGTGTTCTTCCATGTATGGACAACTCACACATCATCCCATAAGGGAGACGTATGAGACTCCAGAAGGAGGGCAAGAATGCCCAACTTCCTAGCTCATCATTGACCACAATTTCCTGCCCCCTAACCTCTGTTTCTTGTCTCGCCTTGCCTTGCCTTGCCCTGTCCCACCTGGCCTGCCTTTTACTACCTCATGGATCTTCTTCTAGACTCATTTCCTACCTATTACACTTCCACCTTGGGCATTTTGAGTGAAGGTGTTGCTTTTGCACCTGCACAGTTGGTAATGTCCATCAGTTGACCGCCTTGATTGCACATTCCCAGAATTTGTAGGAATATATGGCAATTTAAGGACAGCTGTGCAGCAATGCACAAAGTATTTGTCTTTCACATTATAGAGGTGATGAATGTCATCAATTAATAGCTGATTTATGGAGACTTCTGCTGGAATCTTCCCCAGAATCCTAGAAGCAAAGAAGGTAGCAAGCCAAGCCAAAACTTGGACCAGGGAGAGGAGTGCATGCGTGCAGCTTGAGGCATCCTACATGCTCTGTCTCTTTCAGGAGGACAGCATCACTTTCTACAGTTTTTGTTCTAGTGGATTCCTATGCCACCTCCCCAGAGTACTGCCTGAGGCAGCTAACAATTAAAACAACAGAACATCAATATAAAAACAAGCTATTAAAATAACTTTGCAGGTTTCAAGATCCAGCTCTGGCTACAGGAGCTGAATTGGTGTAGTGGTTAAGAGCGTGGGACTCTAATCTGGAGAACCAAGTTTGATTCCCCACTCCTCCACTTGAAGTCAGCTGGGTGACCTTGAGTCAGTCAAGCTCTCTCGGGGCTCTCTCAGCCCCATCCATCTCACAGGGTGATTGTTGTGGGGATAATAATAACACACTTTCTAAACCGCGCTGAGGGTGGCATTAAGTTGTTCTGAAGGGTGGTATAAAAATCAAATGTTATTCTTTTTATAGGAACAGGCAAGGCAATGAGCTCCCTATATAAGCCTTCACCTGAGTTCTGAAAAATGGAACCATTCCCTCAAGTCATACTTGACTTATGGTAACCCCTAGTGGCAAGAGACTAACAGAGGTAGTTTGCCGTTGCCTGCCTCTGCCACCCTGGTCTTTGGTGGAAGTCTCCCATCCAGTGACTAACCAAGGCAGACCTTCTTAGCTTCTGAGATCTGACAAGATTGGGCTTGCTTGGGCTATCCAGGTCAGGACCGCAATTTATAGTATAGGATTAAAATTCAAAACTCTCATCCCTGCACTCTGGCATCCATCCATCCATCCATCTGTATCCAGCCATCTGTGTCCAGCCATTCATCCACCCATGCATCCTTTCATATTGTATCTGTTGTTATCTTTTAATTAATCTGGGTGGGAAGGCAGCATCATATGGCTGCCTGATCTCATCGGATCTTGGAAGCTAAGCAGGATCGGTCCCGGTCAGCATTTGGATGGGAGACCACTAAAGATGGCTTGGGTTGCTCTGCACAGGAAGGCAATGGCCTGTGCTCCTCACTTGCCTTGAAATCCCCATGACGGGGTTGCCATGGGTCATACGTATCTATCTATATTCTAAACAACTTGGCTACAAAGATGTTGACTGGAAATTCTATCAAATTTAAATAAAGTCAAAGGATATTAGAAGAATCTTGATCGGTCCATGTAGTCTAGCATCCTGTTTCCCACAGGAGCAAATCTTACGTTTTTTAGAATCCCACCAGTGTAGAATGAGGGCAACAATCTTTCCTGCTCTATTAGCTGCCCTCCAACTGGCATTCAGAGCTATGCTGCCTCTGAATGCAGAATTTCCATTGAACCCGGAGCTGAAAGTCATTGTTAGACGTCTCTATCTTGTGGCAGCAGATTCCACACGCTAATTATATGCTGTGTTACTTCTAGTGAATGCATGTGACAACATTTGTGATATATTTCAGTTAAGTCTTAAGATTAGCTCTCTTTTCTACCTTCTGCTGAAATTCAGCTCCATTTAAAGATCTAATCATAATTGGAAACAGGCACCCCCAAACTGCATATTCTACTTTTCAAAAATACTGAAATTAGAAGAGGGGGAATAAACAAAAATGTGCATGCATGCATATAAATAAATAAAGTAGCCAAATTCTATAAAGATATAAAAAAGTCAATTAAATTCATGAACAACATCCCCCCCACCCCCGGTTGCTGACAGAGAACACAAAGAGAGAGGTCAGATCTCGCTTTCAAAAGGGAGCCTAGAGAAAAAGAGAAGCAAATAGAAAAGTCATTATTGAACATTACGAGGAGAGATGAAAGGATCCGCAGCCGAAAAGCAGCAAGGGGGTGAAATGTAATTTGTTCAAAAGTGGAAACAAGTGAACGAGGATGTGACAAAACCTGAGACTGAGAAAAGCACAGTAGAACAGGAGGGGAAACACAGTGGTAGTTGGGTTGATAAAGCTATCCAGTAGGTCCTTTTCCAGGATAAAGTCATTGGTCATCATTAGAGGTGGGCACGAACTGAAATACGAACTAAAGTTTGGCACAAACTGAGCCAGTTTGTTTGGACCATTTTTCAGTTCATCACTGCAGACTGCCTGGTGCTGATCAATCAATTTCACAGGCAACTGGGGTGGGGGATGGGCTTTCTGCAGACCTGCTGCCCTGGAAGTGACATTTTCACGAACCAAATGAACCAGTTCGCGAACTGGGACAAGTTTGTGAACGTTCGTGATTCATGGTTCGTGAAATGTGACGAACCACGAACCACAACGTTTGGAATTTTCCTGGTTTGTGCCCACCTCTAGTCATCATCTATTGGGGAAGGATCCACAAGTGGGTCATGGCCTCACTTATGGATCCATATTTGTTTTAAACAAATGCCAAAGAACCTGCTGCTTCTCAATCCCACTTGTAACCTATCAAGTCCATTTTGAAGATCCCTTTGCCTATATAAAGTGTGTGGGTCTCCCTGCCTGTGATAAAGGAAGTTCATTCCAGGGACAAGTGATTTTCTCTTCTTCAGTTCCTTTATTGTTTTAGAGTTTCCACCTTAACTCTACCCACCCACCCCCAAATAAAATTACTTCCAGAATTGCATCTTGCTGCCTCTTTTTGGCTTTTTCTGTTATTTGCATCTCCTCGCCCCCTCACATGCTGTTCTTTATTGAAGCACATCGGTAAAACGCTGTGGGGGACGCAATCCATGATTGCATCAAGTTTCTTTTGGTCAAGTGTGTTACTGATGAACACCTGTGCTCCTGCATAAAACATTACCCAACTTAATCTGGGCACAGTGGTCAATGCAGACACATCAAGACTGCCTTTTCCAGGATTTTATTACTGTGTCTGTGTACCTTGCCTATAACCTGGAGGATCAGAAAGCTACAATCACTGTACAAAATTTGGAAAGAAAAAAAAATTATGCAACGGAGAATCGCTTACTTGTTGGCTCTACTTTGGAAAGAAGAGCACAATCAAGATGGTTTCACTCAGGACAGCATTCAACTAGTTAGTTTTACTTACCAGTAGTTTTAAATTGTGATTTTAAATTGTGGTTTTATGTATTTTTTATATTTATTGTGTTTATTTACATTGTAAGCCATCTTGAGTTCTGTAAGGTAGAAAGGTGGCCAATAAATGTTTTAAACAAATATTTCCAAATTTGGAGAAGTTCAGGGTAGAATTTGGAAGGATCCATAGTCTCTCTCCACCAAAATTTGTGGCACATGAGGGGAAAAAGGATTCGTAGTAACAACGTCCTCCAAATCAACCTCTGACAGAAACAACGATCCAAATTTTGCAACAGCATGTATTTCCTTATTAACTGTCACATGCATAATCATGCCCCAGATCATACTGTATGTGTTCAATAATGCACATGGATGGATTAGCAGAGCTGCCCACCCTGTTGAAAATGAGTAAAAAGTCATAGAGGTTGGAAGATGTGCTCACACTGGCACACACAATGACTGTGTTTGCCCCAAACTGATGGATCAGGATAAATGTATTTAAGCTCTCTCTGTCAAAATTAGACATGGGCACAAACAGAAAAAAACATGAACATGCTGTTTGTTGTTCGTTGCTGCCAATGAACACGAACAGACAAACGGAAATGAACATGTCCCGTTAACAAACGTGTTCGTTGTTGGTTGTTCATCGGTGCCAGATCAGCCCCGTTAGACTTAGAGAGCCAATATTTACAGGGAGTGTTCAGCAGGCTCCCCTCCAGCCATCACCCATTTGGTCAAGATTGCAATGTGGATCTTGGAGTTATACATTCCCAAATCCGACGCCCCCCCAAAAAACTCCCATTCGACACAATGGGAGCCACCAATTGTCTTTTGCCCTGTGTACAAGCAGTAGACTCTGCTGCTTGTACACAGGGGGGTGGGGGCTTTGGCTGCTTGCCGGTGGCACCCTCCATGTGCCCGCCCACCAGGCCTAACTTCTTTTATTCCCGGCAGAGGTCAGAAGTTTGGTGATGAGTGCGGCTGCCAGGACTGGTGGACTAGGGGAGGTGGCGTGGGACTGCCTCACCCAGAGGGGGTGGGGTGTATGGCCACTTGCCAGCAGTACCCCACATGTGCCCACCCACCAGGCCTAACTTTTTTTATTCCCAGTGGAGGCTGGAAGGTGGGTCAGGTTGCTGGCTGCCTGGACCGGCAGGCTAGGGGAGGCAGCGTGGGGCCACCTTCCCTGGAGGGGGTGGGGGGTATGACTGCTCACCAGTGGCACCCCCCATGTGCATGGATGCCACGCCTAAATACTTTTATTCCCGGCAGAGGCTAGAAGGTGGGTAATGGGTGCGGCCACCGGCCCTGGCGAGCTATGGGAGGTGGTGTGTGGCTGCCTCCTCTAGAGGAGTCTGGGGTCTGGCTGTTTGCTGGCGGCACCCCCCCCCCATGTGCCCACTCACCAGGCTTAACTTCTTTTATTCCCGGTGGAGGCCGGAAGGTGGCTGATGAGTACAGACATCGAGTCTGGTGGGCTAGGGGAGGCATGGGGCTGCCTCCCCCAGAGGGGGCAGGGATCTGGTGGCTCACTGGCGGCACGCCTCGTGTGCCCACCCGCTAGGCCTAACTTTTGTTATTCCTGGTGGAGGCCAGAAGGTGGGTCATGTCAGTGGCCGCCGGGCCTGGCAGGCTAGGGGAGGTGGTGTTAGGCTGCCTTCCCCAAAGGGGGTGGAGGTCTGGCTGCTCACCAGCAGCATGCCCCATGTGCCTGTCCACCAAGCCTAACTTTTGTTATTCCTGGCAGAGGCCAAAAGGTGGGTTATGTTGGCGCCCGCTGGGCCAGGCAGGCTAGGGGATGCTGTGGTGGGCTGCCTCCCCTGGAGGGGGAGGGGGGTCTGGCCACTCACCAGTGGCACCCTCAATGTGCCCACCCACCAGGCCTGTTATTCCCTGTGAAGACTGGAAGGTGGGTGATGAGTGTGTCCACTGGGCATGGCAGCCTAGGGGAGATGGCATGTTGCTGCCTCCCCTGGAGGGGTCTGGGGGTCTGGTCACTTGCCGGCAGCACCCCCATATGCCTGCCTGCCCAGCATAACTTTTGTTATTCCCGGCGGAGGCTGGAAAGTGGGTTATGTCAGTGGCCACCGGGCCTGGCAGGCTGCGGGAGGCAGCGGGGGTCACCTCCCCCAGAGGGGGTGGGGGTCTGGCCACTGGCCAGCGGCACCCCCCATGTGCCTGCCTGCCAGGCCTCCTGGAGGGTAGCTTCTGGAATGTATAAAAGGTGGGTGATGTCATTGGCCCCCACAGACCAAAATGACCCAGCCACAATCTGCTAAGAAATTCCTCCAGCAAGACAAGTTGGCATATGTGGAGGCCTCATAAACACAGATACACAACCTGGTGGGTCAGACACTGATGTACGTTCACCAGATGGGGTACTTAATGGCATTGGGTCTGATGGTGTTGTCCACACCTTGCATGGTGTAGAGTCTGGACAAAACACACCAGCTGGACATGCATGGAGCATTGGACAACCCTCAAGTGTCGAAGCAGAGGCTGTCTCCAAGATGACCCATCATCCTGCCTTTGCAGAAAGGATGGTGTTGTGGGACAGAGTCCCCCTTCCTCTGAGGGAACAGCAGGTGCCATTGATTGGGGCCACCATGCAGGACAACTGCATGTGCCATAGTTCCTGAGTTGCCCCTGGTGCCTGAACCCATCATTTGTGGATATAAACCACCTTCCTGCCTTCACACAAAGGACATGAGTCATGGAAGGACCCATTCATCCCGGTCAGAGGGGAGAGCCAGTGCCATGGACAGGGGGCACTGTGTTGTGCTACCATCTGCACAACAGCAGCTGAGCTAGACCTGTTGTTGAGAAGCGGCAGCGGCAGACACCAACCACCTTCCTGCCTCTGCAGAAAGGAGGGGACGGGGTGGGACAAGTCATTGGGAAGGGCCATGGCAGTTCCTGAGAGGGAGAGAAGGAAAGAGGGAAGATGCAGTGGTCAGGGAGAGGGGGACCAAGGGGTTCTGGATGAAGTAAGGACCTGGACCCAGAAGACCCGTTGACAGGGATGGGTGGACCCCGATCTGACAGCAGCTGCTGACATCAACCACCTTCCTGCCTTCACAGAAAGAATGGGACGGGGAGGGACAAGTCGTTGGGAAGGGTCATGGCAGTACCTGAGAGGGAGAGGTATGGACCAGGAACTGAAAAGCTCCCAAGCATTGTGAGTCCTCATCCGCAGAACCCACAGAGGTACTCTGCGGTAGCAGCTAACATCACCTACCTTCTTGTGTGAGCAGAAAGAATGGGATGGCGAGACAGGAGAGGTAGTGGGGAGGGGTCAGAGTGGTTCCAGAGAGGAAGAGGAAGAAACAGGGCAGCAGCAGCAGCTGCCATTGCCCACCTTCCCACCTTTGCAGAAAGGACGGGAGTCATGGGGGGCTAGTTCGGTTACCCACCACTCAGACACCTAACCTGAGCAGGCACTACTCACTACTGAGAGCCTTTCCTGCCTTTGCGGAAAGGACAGTAGTCAAGGGACCCGTTCCCCCCTGCTCAGAGGGCACAACAGTTGCAATGGATAGGGGCACCACACAGCTCAACTACATGTGGAACAGCACCTGAGCTGTTGCACAAATGCCCAAAGGAGGAGGATGCCAGCATCACCAATCTTCCTGCCTTTGCAGAAAGGAGGGAATGGACGGGACAGGAGAGGTCGCTGGGACTTGTCAGAGTGGTTCCAGAGAGGGAGAGGAAGAAATGGGGCAGCACCAGCAGCATGAGCAACAGCAGTTGAGCTGTTCGTCTTTGCCCAAAGTGGCAGCAGCCGACAGCACCCACCTTCCTGCCTTTGCAGAAGGGACAGATTTGTGGAACCCATTCCCCACTACTCAGAGAGGACAGCAGTTGCAATGGATAGGGGCACCGTGCGACTCAACTACGTGTGCAACAGCTCCTGAGTTGTTGCACAATAGCCCAAAGGAGGCCCAAAGGACGCACCTTCCTGCCTTTGCAGAAAAGAAGAGAACACTGTGAGCCCTCAGCAGAGGTGCCCACTAGAGATGGGCATGATCCGCATTACGATAAAAAACCCCACGATAATGGCGATCGCGCAATCATGACCTGGCAGATCGTGATTGTCCACAGCCAACGATCCAGCGATCGGGAGAGGCTTGGATCGTTGTGTTTGGGCTCGGATCAGGGATCCAGACACTCAGGTGCCAGCAATCTATTCCCCTGGCAACGGAGCCAGGGGAAAGCCTGAGCTCTGTTTGCCCTCCTTCTGTCGCCCTGGAAACCCAAATGGAAGCCCAGCTTTCCTTAATCAGCAGGGCTTCCTTCCAACCACGGAGCAGCAAAGCACTCACAAGTTGGGAGAAGACACCCAGGGGAGGGAGGGGGAAGGGGGTGTTCTGTAGCCATGGGCACTCCAATCTCATCCCTGCAAACCCTGATAGGCAGCTCTGACAGCCAAACACAGACCTCCTGTGTTGCTGAATGGGACCTGAGGGGAGGCGGCTCGTCGCTGCCTCCCCGTGCCCGCCAGGCCCGGCGGCCACTGCCACCACCCACCTTCCCACATAGCTGGGAATAGCAGCGCACCCCACTTTGGCCTCCATGATCCACGGTTCAGGAACGGGAGATGATCGGTGTGGATCATTAATTCGGGATCGTCGCCAGCTCTGATCCACGATCAGCTGGATTGTTAATTTTTTTTGGATCGTGCCCATCTCTAGTGCCCACCACAGAGCTTGGCCCCAGGGCTGGGCAGCAGCCCTGGAACCAGAAACTGAGGCCAGAGACCTCGCCCAGCACACCCAGAAGCCTGACCAGATAAGGCACTAATACTAATAATAATGATAGTCAGGGTGAGTCCTCAGACAAGCTTCCCACTGAGCTTGGCCCCAGGGCCTAGCAGCAGCCCTAAAACGAGAGGCTGAGGCTAGATCCCAAGCCCAGCACACCCAGAAGCCTGACCACCAGATCGGGCACTGATATTGATAATAATAATAATCAATGTGAGCCCTCAGCCGAGGTGCCTACAGAGCTTGGCCCCAGGGTCTGGCAGCAGCCCTGGAACCAGAAGCTGAGGCTAGAGCCCTAGCCCAGCATACCCAGAAGCCTGACCAGAACAGGAACTGTCGAAGGCTTTCATGGCCGGAGAACGATGGTTGTTGTGGATTTTCTGGGCTATGTAGCCGTGGTCTTGGCATTGTAGTTCCTGATGTTTCACCAGCAGCTGTGACTGGCATCTTCAGAGGTGTAGCACAAAAAGACAGAGTGTGACACTGAGAGATCTCTGTCTTTTGGTGCTACGCCTCTGAAGATGCCAGTCACAGCTGCTGGCGAAACATCAGGAACTACAATGCCAAGACCATGGCTATACAGCCCAGAAAATTCACAACAACCATAGATCAGGAACTGATACTAAGAATAATCAATGTGAGCCCTCAGCTGAGGTGCCTCAGAGCCTGGCAGCAGCCCTGGAACCAATGGAGATATAGAGCCCTATCTAACCACACACACAAAAACCCAGCTCCAACACACTCTCCCTGTCTCTCCCAAAAGGCTATCAACAGCTCTGTCCCACTCCACTGCTTGCTGAAACTGAAAACCAGAACTGGGAGCACAGTGCTCTTTTATAACTAGAGGTCTCATTGAGAAAAGCAGGAGGTCTGTGGTTGGCAGTAAGAACTGCCTAACAGGTTTTGCAGGGATAAGATTGGAGTTCCCAGGGCCACAGAACACCCCCTCCTCTCTCCCCCCTGGTGTCTGCTTCCATGTTACCAATTGTTACCAATTTGCAGCTCCACACTTGGAAGGAAGACCTGCCCATCAAGCTAAGTTGGGCTTTGATTGGGGTGTCCAGGGTGACAGAGGGAGTGCAGAGTTCAGGCAGTCCCTCCCTCTGTTGCCGAGGCAATTGATTGAAGGCACCTGAGTGTCTGGCTTCACGAACAGCGGACGAATGCAACAAACAAGGCTTGCGACAACCACCTGTTCGTCTGGAATGGCGCCTCACGAACGGCCTGTTCGTGAACAGACGAACGGCCTGTTCGTGGGTTTTTTCCATTCGTAATGCTGTTCGTGCCATGTCTAGTCAAAACCAAAATGATTTTTTTTTCATGACATTTTTCTATAGAGTGGATCTTCACATTTTACAGATCTAGCAGAAATCCTAACTAGGATTTAGATCAATACAAGGAAACAGAAAAATAAGTTGACATATTCCTGACCGCGGCTGCATAGTACTTTCTGAGATACTGCTTGTGCAATGAAGTGTCAGCCAAGCCATCAGTCTCTCAGATAAGTTTGTCATTTGATAAAAGTGTTTTTCACTGCTGGCCGTGAACCACTCATTTGGTGCCATGATTTCTGCTAGTAGACAGTTGGTGTGTTTTAAACTGTGCTTTGTATGCAGTTGTATCGGAGGCCTAGTTCTCACCGCATCTGAGCCGTATCACTTCAGTTAGATGGTAGGCGCCTCCATGGGGCCTACTACAATATCAAGAAGGGAAAAGCTATAACTCTGTTGTCGGAGGGCATTTCTTTTTTGTATGAAGGAGCATTCCAATACAGAACCTGAAGTGGAACATCCCAGACAGAGGACATGCAAAACAAGAGACAAGGGACATATTAGGTTGTCTTCTTAACTGCCCCCCCCCACTTGGAGCTAAAAATGAGCTCAGATTGCATTTTCATTGGAAACAGAGGCAGCTATCTCAAATTCTGCCTTGGAATCGCTTTTTTCCCAAATGTTTGAAGTTTTTCTGAATAACACTGCAAGATTTTTGTGCATGTCCACACAGCTTCCCTCATATTTGTCCCCGGTTTGTCATTTGCCAAATACATATGGCTGTTAATGATGGCTTTTGTGGGGTGACTGATGTTGAACAGAAGCAAGAAGGTGGGCCTGGGTGAGTCATGCAAGTTGTCCAAAGTTGCTGAGTGAGAGTCAACCTGAGAGTAGGAATTTGAACCTGGGTCTTCCAGATCCATTTTTGAAACACTAAATCCTACAGTGCACTGGCTTTTTGAGATGATAGCTGTTGAACAGTAGAAAGCAGCCTAGCCTGGATGAGTTATTAGGCTTGCCTGCCTCCAGGTGGCTGGAGATGTCTCGGAATTACGACTGATCTCCAGGCCACAGAGATCAGTTCCCTTGGAGATAATGGCTGTTTGGAGGGTGGATTCTATGGCAATATACCCTGCTGAGGCCCCTCCCCTCCCCAATTCTCCAGGCTTCCCCCCAAAATCTACAGGAATGTACTAACCCAGTGGTGGCCCTTGCTATAATGAATCTCCCCTCAAAGGCCAAAACAGCCATGAAAAGAGCACTGCTCCCTCCTTCTGCCTTTTACTGACAGAAACCAAGGCAATACGGTTGGTAATACTGTGTGGTTGCCTAGCAACAGCCACTGAAGATATTAATCTCTTAAAGATAAATGTGCTTCTTTAATCATTTTTTTAAAAAAATCCTCCTTTTTTTTAGTTTTTAACTTTCTCACATTTGTAGAAAGATCTATGTTGTCTGTCCGTGGCCTCTATCTCCAGATTTAAGATGGGGGCTTGCTGAGAATTAGATATACATAACTGATAGACCTGCAAGGACTTGCAGTGGGCATCTTGTTTAGGGATGTGCAGAAAGGGGAAAAAATGAGCCAAAATCACACACAGAACTTGCTGGTTTGGCTCATTCATTCATTCATTCATTCATTCATTCATTCATTCATTCATTCATTCATTCATTCATTCATTTATGTAATTTATAGTCTGACTTTCTCACTGAGACTCAAGGCGGATTACACAGTGTGAAATTAGTACATTCAATATGAAGAACATTTCCATAAACAATGCCATAGGGTAAATAAATACAAGTTTACATAGATATAGTATTAGCAGGTATCCAATACAGCACAGTGATAAAGTCTATAGTTCCGAAATCTGAACCAAAACCAGGAAACTAAATTGAAACAAGTCCCTCCCACTAAAAAGTTTGTGTTTCATTTTGTTTCATACCCTCCAGCAACAGGTAAGCACGGGCAGACTTGCCTTGTGGGCAACAGTTCATTTTCCCGAACAGTTCCAATCACATTAAAAGGGGAGGGAGATCATACATTATTAATTTATTCTGTTGGTGGGAACAGAGAATAATGTACATTAATGCACCCCCCCCATTGCTACCCAGGAATGGCATTGCCTCCATCCCTGCTGTCAAAATGGAATGATGGTCCCAGGTGTCATCGTTCCAGACCGAGAGCAATCTAGCTGGTGTCAGGAACTGTCATTCTGTTCTTGAGGCCATCTTTCCAGCTCCAGAACACAATTCTCTAACTGCATTCCACATTTTCCTTGCAACTTTTTAGAACTGCAATGTATTTTAATGGATCAAAGGAAAGTTAATTTGCATTCATGGCTCCCTTATATCCAATAGGCCTTTAAGCCTCTCCCATTCTTTTCAATGGCCGTTCCCGTCATTCATTTTAGTAGCTTCTGGATTTGGATTTGTCCCTCATTGTGGGAAGACGGGGAAGTGACAAAGGTAGCTCTAGGAATCACCATAGCATTTTATCATAGAGTTGTGGAGACTCCTAGAGCTACCATTGCCACTTCCTGGGTGTACCAAAAAGTGACATGGCAAAGTTAGTGGTGTCACACACTCACTCACATCCCTGCTTCCCGTTGGTTGCCGGGATCAGCCTGCCAACCCTACATGTACTGCCAATTTCCATTACTGCATAGTTAGAAATAACAGGCAGAAAGAAGTATACAGCCTGCCTGTGAGAAAGCATCCCAAGGATGTATGCTGGCACTTGTTTGCAATTAGGTCACGGTAGCCCTTGAAAAGCTAAGCAAGTCTTGAGATCTTTAGAATTTGCTGGTTGATGGGGAAGCTGCTCAGACATCTGACAAGCAATTTTCCCTATGGAATGACATTTCAAGGGGATTGTCAGGGATACCCAGTGTCCAGAAGAGAGATGTAGTAAGCTTATTGTTGCTTGATCTTGCATTTCTGTCTAACCTCCACCCTGCTTATAACTCTTTCTTAAACTTTAATAAACACAATTGCAAACAGACAATTTATTCTCTTCTTAGGTATCCTACAAATCAAAAAGCAGAGTCTGTCAAGCAAGAGGAGCCAGCCAGGGCATACCATTCTGTCTTCTTTGCATGTGTACTTTGCATGCATGCATTCTGGAGGTCTTCTGCTGATGTCATTTCTGGTTAAAAATGGAGGCAACAGGGGCTCAATGGGACCGGATCAACCCAAACAGAGTGAGACGGCTATGCTGGGGACTTATTTGTCCCCACCAAGCCCCCAGCACTTCCATTTTAAACTGAAAGTGACATCAACAGAAGGATACCAGAATGTGTGCATTCCATTTTGCCTCCTGCTCTGGGGGCTCCAGCCAGCTTCCCAACACCCCCCCCCAAAAAAAAACTAGCCAGGTTAGAGGGGGAGGAGGATTCCTTGTCCTAAGCAGAGAGTGGGCAACCCTAACACACAGTAACAAAGACATCTGCAAAATTAACAGAGAAAGTGGAGAACAAAACCATAGTCAGATCTTTACAAGATCAAAACAGGGAACATTAGCTCACCCCAAACTGTAATAAGTGCTAATGTTTATGTATCTCTGATGGGTGCTTAAAATTACACAGGTTTCTTCTCATCCAGGCCTGAACATAGTAGTTTTCTGATTCAATAATGTGGTGTGTGCTGAAAGGTGTTCAGCAAGATATTATTACCAGTTTCATAAAACTTTGAAGCCCTTTATTGCTCTTGATTACTAGATATGCCTAATTATGCATTGGGAGGAGATTTCAAGGCTCTTCCACAAGTTCAGAAGCTTTATTGATTTTATGAGTCAAAAGAGGGGGGCTGTAATGTTTTATTAACAACCAGGGGCCAATCTGTCTGCAAAAAGAAATGATTAAAATATTAGCCGAGATAATGGGGTATGATGGGTAAGGAAACTCTGAGAAGGTCACCCCCTTTCTTGCTGTCTGTTGTGTATTATCAAAGATGGCAGAATTGGACCGATAAGCTAAGCGGAACTGGAGACATGTGTGAGTTGTAGGGAGATTTTGTCATATTTGTTTGTATGCATCTGGGTTGAATCAAAGAAAAAAGATTGATCAAACCGACCACAGTTGCTTATTTGACATCATGCAAATGCTGTGGGGAAGGTACGGAATGGATGAGTAGAGGGCTTGTTTGTAAAATCTAGTGCTAGCTGAACTGGGATCGGAAAGACCTAGATTTGAATCCTCTCACTGCCATGAAAGCTCACTGGCCGTTCTTGGGCCAGTCATACACTCTTGTTCTAATTCTTAGCAGTCAGACTTGACCCTACAATATTAGAAGGCTTATGAACGTAGTTATGCTATAAGCCCCTTCTCTGACTGTGTTTTGAGCACTAAAACTACCGTCCAAGCAGGCCGAAATATGGAAGCCAGATCCCGGCTGGGAGATGGAACATGCAGGAATGGAGAATAACAGGCGAGGCCAGCTCTTCCCCTCCTACATCCCAGAGATGAGCTAAGGATCCTGATACAATAGAGTCTTCCTGGAGTCCCTGAATTAATAAGTACAGCACACCCTATCGATCTCCCGTTAACCACTTTCCTATTCTTAGGTGACTCAGGAAGCTGATAGTCTCACCCATCCACTTCGCGGATTATCAATCATTATTGCTAACTTTAGTTCTGCCTAGGAAGACCTAATCAAACCTTCCTAGTTCATTGTCATATACTGGAAATGTCTTGCCAGTTCATTGTCCCACCTTGGAGACAGTTCGACGACTCTTTGTCTCGCCCCGGAGACAACTTCTCAATCCTTTGTCCCACTCTCAGGAACATCAAGTAAGTCTTTGTTTTGGGGGCAGAAGATGCAATCTTGCCCCGGGTATGTCCCACACTATAATTGGATTGCCCCTCTTCCATAGCTGTGTGCATGTTCTGGGATCCAGCATCCATCCTCGAATCTCCATTTGAGCTCTTCTGCCTTGACGTACAGGTCGCTCAGTGCTTTCTCTCCTGGACACCGTCTTCTGGATGGCAAATATCACCCAATCCCTTAAACTCTATCCAACATTCACCACTGATTTTCACTGTTTTGTGTGTTGTTGATCTTTGTTATTTTCAATGAAAATTTGGTTGAAACCTCTGTCTCGTTATTGAAAGAGTTCTCTAGCCAGGACAATCCTCATATACATTGGTGGAGATCCCTAAGTTACCCCCCCCTGCCCTCCTGGCATGCTAATTCCCCCATCTCGCAAGGAGACCTTCCCATTGGGAAACATAACCTACCTCATAGGTTGTTGTGAGGATAAAATGGAAAAGGAGAGGATGTTACAAGCCACTTTGGGTCCCCATTGAGAAGAAAAGTGGGGTACAAATGAAATAAAATAAATGGATATGGGGGGGGATTCCGCATAATCGATTTTGATCAGACTTTCTGAGCAGTCATGATGCAGTGAAGTCGTATGAATCCACCGTTCCCTGATTCCACATTAAGGCTTTTGTTTCGCATTGACATTTCATTTCATCATGCTCAAAGTCCATTGTGCGGAATTTGCCAGTATAAAAATCAATTCCTCATTGTTTTTTCCGGGGGAAGTGTTGACAGAAGTGCATCTTCTTCATTTTTAAAAAATTATTTTTTTCAAAGAAAACATTGCTACATATAAACGTTGCCTCAAACAAACGCATCTGATAGGTCAGATCATTTCCCGCCGATATCGTGGAATGAGTATTGGTTATTGACCTTTGGAGTGAAAATTGTTACCGATTACCCCGCTTTTCCTCTGCCTCAGAAGCTGTCAGCTCTCAGCGAGCAACAAGTAACAAATCTGGCATGTTATTGGTCAGCTGTCATTACATGGCACAGGATATGTTTCTGCATAGACTTGTAGAAACGTTGCAATGTTTTTTATAATTTAAAAATAAACAAGAGGGGAAGGGAAAGGTAGTGGGTGTGGCTTAGAAAACATGATTGGCCAATCAAATTAAGTTGATTCGAAGGGTGAGAGAAAAGGGCAAGGGTGCAGAGAACATTGGATAAAGAATTTCGCATGATTAAAATCCCTAATCTGCTGCGAATGGACAAGTAAGTCAGGGAAAAGCAGGATGGGAAAAAAAACCCGGACAAAACCTGAAGTGACTTTGAAGCTGCTGCTAGGATTGCCTTCCCATTTGTGGAAACACAAAGAAAAATAGAGGTCATTTGGAAGCTGAACAGCGGAAAACCACTAGTGCGGAATCACCCAGGGAGTTGTTGGATAAATCTGGTGCTTGCTTAAGATGCTTCAGAAGATGAGATAGGAGAAATACATATATCCCCCAGTTTACTTAAGAGTGTTTACTATGAAGCTTTCTCAGAAAAAGCATAGGCTTTTCCCAGGAGCTTTTTGAAAGTTTGGAAAGGCCAAGCCCCCAAAACTGCTTGCTGTACCTCTGTTATCTCCCGCTTCCCTACTACCAGTTTCCCTTTCTCTTTGCTAAGCTCCGCCTCTATCCCTTCCCCAATTTTTTCATTCCTACCTGCCTGCCAAGTCATACAAGCAAAGCGTTTGCTTTGCCCCTGCACAGCCCCAGAAAATGAAATATTTGAAGCAAAGAGAACTGTGGTTCTCAAAAGCTTATGCTACAACAAAGTTGGTTAGTCTTAAAGGTGCTACTGGACTCTACTATTTTGCTACTACAAACTAACATGGCTAACTCCTCTAGAGATAGAGATAGAGATAGAGATAGAGATAGAGATAGAGATAGAGATAGAGATAGAGATAGAGATAGAGATAGAGATAGAGATAGAGATAGAGATAGAGATAGAGATAGAGATAGAGATAGAGATAGAGATAGAGATAGAATGATGTGCTTATATGATACTCTATTTTCAATCTTTAGCTGCCTTGATAGCCTTGATTGAGCAGGAAAGCAGGGTATACTTTTTTTGTAAATAAATCAATAAAAAATAAGTCTGTTCAGAGGGGACGCTGGTAAACAATTATAGATGACGCCCCTACCAGATACCTGTGTGCTGAGTCACTTTCTCCTGTTGCCAGAAAAACTGAGAGCAGACAACTAGGCGCTAGAACTAAATGCTGGCAATTGAAATTTGTTTGTATTACCTATACCAAAGAATGGGCATGATTTGGATCTGATTTATTGCACCTTCCCAACCCAGACCTCTAACTCTGAAGGTTCTTTAGAGGTGTCTCAGTGGTCTCATTTGTTCAGTCCAAAACCACAGTGAGACCTATTGCAAGATGTGCTTTTGTTACCCATATTCTGCAGTCTCCAAGCCACAAAGCCAATGTTTCCATAATAGTCCGGGTTTGGAGGGTGGGAGTGCTGTGTGTGTTTGTAATTGTTTCTTCCTTTGACCAGCCATCTGCACAGCAATTGTTGAAATAAACTCAGCCTGCAATTTTTGCCATCTCCTCCCCAACAGTTTATTGCTTAATTTAAAATTCATGTTTTAATTTTTTTTTCAAATAAACAATGGCTTCTTTTCAGAGATGCAAAGATTGTCACCCCCATTCCATTCCATTTCAGCTCCACTGAATAAGAAGGAAGAAAATGAACGGCACTTGAATGTCAATTGCCCAAAAGAGGTCCTCCCGAGCTTCTTTTGGTTACAAAATCTACTGTACATTGTAAAAAAAGCCCTTCTGGAGGAAAATTAGTAAGAAGAGCTATAAATGTTACTTTCTATCTGAGAGCTGCACTGTGTAATAGAATGCAAATCAGGCTAGCATTGTCCATACCCATATCCATAGAGACCCCCTGTAATGTAGTTGCTAGAGCATCATACTAGAATGGGGGAAATCCATGATGAAATCCCAGCTCAGCCACAAAGTCCACTGAGTGACTTTGGATCAGTTACTCTCTGGGCCAAGCTACAAATGACGAATGACACTTGCCTGGCAAGTGAACAGATTCACATGTATTCCTCCCTGTTCTCTTGCCATTCACTTGCACTCCACAGTGCCGACTGCCAGCTGATAGTTTAAAGGGACCTGCCGCTTGCAAGCTATAACCCTTTGGCCGAAGGGGAGACTCCTTTCTACCCTTTTCCTTGGCCTACTACAATTTCCAGATCTCTTGTGTCTACACAGAAGTTAGTGCTGTCTCTCCTACTTCAGTCCAAAGACTATAAGTGCTTCATGAACGTAATAATTTTTCCTTAAAGGGTCCACCTTCCCCTTCCTTCCTCACACTGAGGCCTCAATGGCTGACCCTTTCTGATCAGAAGCCAGACTCCAATTCCCCTCACTCTTCAGTTTACTCCAACTGTGAACCCCTCCCTCTGGTAGCACCAACTGTCACCTCAACATTCCAACACCAACTGCCATTGCAGGCTAGCCACAGAATGGGGAGGGGGAACATGTCAATCTTCCTCCCCTTTTTTCTGCTGTTTCAATGCCCAGCAATCCCAGAATTTTAAGCTGAGTCCGTCATAGTTGGAAAAACAAGAAAGAGAGCATCTTAAAGAAAAGAAAAAAACTTTTTTTGTAGCATGCCATTTATCTTTTTTTAAAAAATCCATCCTGCACTCTTGGTCTATATGGGTCTGCAGTTCTTCTCCTGACCATAAAATATGAGAATACCATACAGTAAAAAGGCTAAAAGGTTAAAACTATAATCAGATGAAATATTAGTCATACTATTTAAAAATCTCAGTTTATGACCATAAATAAATATACCCTTCCCAACACACACATACGTACACACAAATTGAAATGCTCAGTTAAAAGTCCGAATAAAAAGGGATATTTTTGATTGGCAACTCAAACTAGCAAGACTAGTTGACATGTGAACCTGCTCTGGGAGGGAGTTTTATATGTGGCATGCCACCAAAGAAAATGTATCCCTAACTTCAGCAGTTAGGGGAACAAGGGCTGTTTCCACACTACTCACCTTCAATCGGAACGCCGTGGAACACTGCAAAAAAAAGCAGAAGATAGCGTTTTCTCGCACGAGTTTTGTGTGACATCGCACAAAACTCGTGAGAGAAAATGCTATCTTCCGGGTTTTGTTTGCAACATTTCACGGTGTTCCTATTGAAGGTGAGTAGTGTGGAAACGGTCAAGGCCAATTTGAAATATCTTATGTGTTGGCCAGGAACATACAGGACAGGAGATTTTTGATGCATGGTGTGGACAGTGAAGGCATACATGTGTTGAAAACATCAGTACTCTTTCTTCATTCTCCAGGATGAAGAGCACAGGCTTGGCTTTTCTACTTGGCTTGAGAGCTTTTGCTGTTAGATCAGCCACCACTTCAGTCAGGCTCCTCAATGGCTCCCAGGAACATCTGGGCTCCTTTCCCACTCTACTGAGTAGGCTGTTCCCGATCCCACCAAGTTTCACCCTTGGTAGGGTTGCCAGCACTGCCTTGGCAAATGCCAGGAAATTTTGAGAGTGGTGTCTGGGGAGGGTGGAGTTTGGGCAGACGTGATGTCACTTCTAGGTGATACCCTAGGAATTATCCCCTAATCTCTATTTTAAAAATCATAGAGACATGGGACCATTTCTAAAATGTCACTATGGAGTCCATTTTCTGGCCAGTTTTTCTCCCGTTCAGCAGTTTCTCAAGGGTGGGGGATTGGGGCAGAGCACAGGGCTCTGCCTACTGCAGGTGGTCAAACGGTGAGCCTAACCCCTTGGCTTATAAGGAAGCACCATTAGCTGTATAAAATCTCAAGGCTAGAGGATGGAAATAAGGGAAGATTATTTTCTACTTGTCTGGAGAGGATTTCTCCTTCCATTTCCATCTAACAAACTCCCACCTGAGGCATCAGCCACAGGTAGTCTTGTCTCTGCCTCCACCAGCTACTGTCTTACTAACAATTAAGGTGATAAGGCTTGGGCCAATTCACTTATGCTACAAATGGGCTGTGCATCACTAAGATTTTGAATTATTTGATGAATGTGGAGAGGGAGTGTTGCAGCGAAAGAGAGATGCATTTGTGGAAGCCCCTGAAGGCATTTGGGCTATGGAAACCCGGAGTAGGTGTCATGGCTCCAGGGGTGCCAATGGGAGTTCACTTATCTGCAGTGTTTCCTGAATCTCAGTGTCATAAAGTATCCAGAACTACTCTGTGTTTGGAGATCAGTGTAACTTTTTGACCCTATGTAAGGCTGCTGGGCCATGGTTTTATTTTTCTTCCTCACAAATTCCTTGTATTATGTTCTTCAGTATTCACATACAAACTGGGTTCCTTTTTAAAAGGGGGGGGGGGATTTCCAGTCATAAAATATGGCAATGTGAGTTAGTGAAAAAAATAGAAGTTTACTTTTGTTTCTTTCATGCAATTCTTATTTTACGAATTAAATAGATCCCCACCACCACCAGGCCTATATATTCCTTTACAATACTATACGGTCTCATCTTTCACTAGCACTTCAGGACCTGACATGGGCATGAACCAACCAAACAAACAAAAAAACCCATGGGGTTCATGGTTCATGCATTTCCACGAACCACAAACTCCCACGAACTGGCGCAAGGTCACAAACCAGTTCATGGTCCGTGGGGTTTTAATGCCCCTTTACGGCTGCTTAGCAGCAGGGAAAGAGGCATTTAATCGTTTAAAGGGCCCTTTCCTGTTGCTGGCAAGGGGCAGGTCCCTTTAAATTATCAGCTGGCCAGGGGGGAATCCCCCTCTGCTGCCTGCCAGCTGATAGTTTAAAAGGACCTGAGGCTTGCAAGTGGCAGGGCCCTTTAAACGGCCCAAACTCCAGCCCCCAGCCCCAGAGCCCAGCCCCAGAGCCCAGCCCCCAGCCCCAACCCCAGCCCCACATGTAGCTTGCTGCTGGGGTGGTGGAGGCCATGGCCCAGCCATCCTGTGGGATCACAGCCTCCTCCTGCGAGCATTGGGAAGGCCATTTTTGGCTTCCTCCGCTGCCCTGCAGGCCCGCTGAGTGGTAGAGGAGCCCCAAAATGGCCTCCCCACCATGGGCCCACAGGGCAGTGAAGGAGGTCGAAAACAGCCTTTGCAACCCTCAAATGCCCGCTGCGGCGACCATTTGACGGTGGGGAGACCGTTTTTGGCCTCCTCCACTGCTATGCAGGCCCTCGCAGCAGCAGAAGAGGCCAAAAACGGCCTTCCCACCCCTCATAGGAGGAGGCCATGGGCTCGCAGGGCAGCTCCACTACCCCATCAGCAAGGTAAGTTTCGGGCTGTGGCTGTGGCTGTGGCTGCGGGGTGGGCTGAGGTGGAGGGTAGGGAGCTGTTGGGCCAGGGCTGTAATTTGGGCCATTTAAAGGGCCCTGATGCTTGCAAGCAGCAGGTCCCTTTAAACTATCAGCTGGCAAGCGGCGAGGGAGGGATCCCTCCTGCCGCCTGCCAGCTGATAATTTAAAGGGCCCTACCATTTGCAAGGGGCAGGAAAAGTTTAAATGGCCATTTCCCCCGGGGAAATGGCCATTTAAACTGCCCCTTTAATATGAACCAAACAAACCATTTGACCAGTTCATGGAAGTTCATGGAAATGAGCTTCCACGAACCAGCTTGGTTTGTGCTTTTTTTTGGTTCATGTTTAGGTTCATGCCCATCTCTATTCAGGAGTCGGACTATCATAGAACACACCTTTCTGGATCACACAATGATTCCCTCTTCAACAATGACAACCAGATGCACGTAGAACTTCCCAAGGAGAGCATGATGATGATTAGGGGATCGACAGACAAATCCTCTGTTCTCTTGCACAGAAGACCTGCTCCTCACTCCTAAGTACGGAACCCCTGCTGCTTACCTCTCATTGTTGACTTTCCCCTGATTTCGCCAAGCTTTTATGCTTACATGTTTTAATGTTTTACCTTCTGAAATTCTTTTTGGGAGATTTACAAGTACGCCCTATCTTAAAAGACTCTATCCTTGCGGAAGGAGGCAACCTGAATCAGTAATTCATGTTTTGTTTTATTGTGACTTTTATGTTCATGTGAGGGACCCCAGATTGACAGGGTCAATCTGACAGAAGGTTAGTTTTTTGGTTACTATCAGACCAGTGCTCCCATACCACTTATATGGTTGCATTGTACCTCTCAATTGCCATGTGGATTAGGGAGTGCGTGGTTAATTCTACTGCTGGCTGATCTAGTTGTACCTTGTCTCTTTCTCTTCCGATGTAATTTTTAAAAAATTTGAATGCCAATAAAAAGGTTACTAACTATATATGTAAATCCTGTTATGCCAGTGTAGTATCATGGCTATCTTGAGGAAGAATTCCTGTCCTCCTGAGTTATGCCCTAACCAGTCACAAGACTAGGCCTATTTATAACACACCATTCCAGGATCAACATGAAAATGGTAAGAAAAAAGAAGATCCTCTTTCAGATCCAGGTAGAAGATCCCAATAATCTCTGTTTAGTTCTAAAAGATGACCAACTTCCAAGTGGGGCCTGGAGTTTCCCAGGAATTACAGCTGATCTCCAGACTATAGAGCACCCTGGAGGAAATTTATTTTATGTCATTTATAGTATTCCTTTCTAACAGAGACTCAAGGCGGAATACACAGTGTGAGATTAGTACAGTCATAATCAAGGACATTTCAATAAACAATGCCATAGGGTAAATGCAAGTTGACAAAGACATAACATTAGCAAAAATCCAATACAGAGTTGAAGAAATGCTGAAACAGAATACAAGCAATTCTAGGATTGACATTAGAAATAGGGTCATACTTAAAGCAACAGTTAGTATATAGGAGCACATACTTGAAGCAACAGTAGGGCAACATAGTGGTGAAGTCCTTTGGGGGTTGACACAACATATGGCAACACATCCTCTTTGAGATGCCTTCCACTTCCCAACTTTGCTATCCCCAGGCACTGCTAGTGAATCTCCAGGAAATCCGAAACTGGATTCGGTACTGTAAGCACTGCAAGCACCAGACCTGCTCAGCTACATTGTAGTTACAGAGACAGGCACAATGACTTCCATGGCTTGAGCAGAGTTTTTGAATCATTATTCTGTTTGTATGGATGTTTACTCTTGTATTAAAAACGAGCAAGAGTCCAGTAGCACTTACAAGACTAACAAGATTTGTGGTAGGGTATGAGCTTTGCTCTTTTGGGCACCGACAAAGAGGACTGCACTTAGCGTGGAACAAATACAGAGCAAGAAATTTTTAAAAAGTGGTGCAGTGGAAAAAAATAGTATCATTCCAAATATACTGCATCTTGCTCTTTTGGGGCCACGTTCTGTTTTCTCTAGGTGCTTCCTGGTTTGAATAAGCAAATGTGCCAGAAATGCGAAACTCAATTCCCAGGTGTACGGAACTCAATTCCCGGGTGCTCATGGCTCCATCGGCAATATGATTAACAGGGAGTGAGTATAAAACTGTTTAAAACAAGAATAAAATTTAGGCTTGGCACTTAGTAAAATGAGAACTATGAGCAGGGTTAATTCATAATAAAACTCCAGTATTCTAAAATGTTCGATCCTATAAGTCCCAGTTGGATATTTCAGTTTTTTCCCACAACAACCCTGTACAGATGACCTGTCTGCATGTTGACTGACCACACAGGGAGAAAGGGTGGGCAATGAGTGCATTGACCCCACCCCATTGTCCACACACAGAATCCCTCGCCATGATCAGCAATGTTTGGAAAGCAGCATTTCTGATCATGGGAAGGAGCATGGACATGTTACAGTTTCTAACCTCCAGGTGGGGTCTGGAAGAATTGCAACTAGAGATGGGCACGAATTGAATTAGGACACCAAAAAAACGCATGAACCAGGCCGGTTTGTGGTTTGCGAACCAGTGGTTCGTGGATGCTCATTTCCACGAACTTCCACGAACTGATCTACTGGTTCGTTTGGGTTTTAAAGGGGCAGTTTAAATGGCCGTTTCCCCAGGGAAATGGCCATATAAACTTTTCCTGCAGCTTGCAAGCAGCAGGTCCCTTTAAACTAGTTGCAGGGCCCTTTAAACTGCCCAAACCTCAGCCCCCACCCACACACCCCCAGCTCCAGCCCCACACATAACTTGCCCCATGGGCCCGAGAGATCCTCCCCCTCCTCCCATGAGGGGCAGGAAGGCCGTTTTTGGGCTCTTCTGCCACTGCATGGGCCCACAGGGGGCGGGGAAAGCTGTTTTCGGCTTCCTCTGCTGTTGCACAGGCCCACAGGGTGGTGGTGGAGGCCGAAAACTGCCTCCCTGCCCCTCAAATGGCCACCACAGAGGCCATATGAGGGGCAGGGAGGCTGTCTTTGGCGGCGGAGGAAATCAAAAATGGCCTTCCCACTCCTCATGGCCTCTGTGGCTCCCATTGAGGGGCAGGAAGACGATTTTCTGCCTCCTTTGCCCCCTGAGGGTCCACACAGTGGTGGAAGAAGCCAAAAACGGCCCTCCTGCCCCTCGTGGGAGGAGAGGGAGGACACTGTGGGACCGTAGGACAAGGTAAGTGTGGGGCTGGGGCTGGGGGGATGGAGGTGGGGCTGGGAGCTGGAGTTAGGGCTGTTTAAAGGGCCCTGCCACTTGCACACAGCAGGTCCTTTTAAACTATCAGCAAGCAGGTGGCGAGTGGGGGATCCCACCCTGCTGCCTGTCAGCTGATAGTTTAAAGGGCCCTGCTACTTGCAAGGTAGAAAAGGGCCCTTTAAACTGTCAAACGCCCCTTTCCCTGACACTGCTAAGCAGCCAGAAAGGGGCATTTAAACCCCATGAACCATGAACTGGTTTGTAAACTGCCCCCAGTTCATGCCAGTTCGTGGTTTGTGGTTCGTGAAAATCCATGAACCATGAACCTCATGGTTTGTTTTTTTTGTGGTTCCTGCCCATCTCTAATGCAACTGATGTCCAGACTACATAGATCAGTTCCCCTGCAGAAAATGGCAGGTTCAGAGGATGGACTCTACGGCATCACATCCCTGCTGAGCTCCTCGCCTCCCTAGGCTCCACCCCCAAATCTTCAGGAATTTTTCAACTTGAAGTTGGCAGCCCTAACACAGACACTTTCTCCTTGTGTTTGCTTCATGAAGATGACTTGACGATCATGCAGGGCTGACATGTGCACTCCTGCTCTTCCTTCCATGTGGTTGGTCAGCACGCAGATTGCTGTTCCGTACAGGTTATTGTCTTCTTTCAATGGAGAAAGATGTTCTCCATTAGAAGCAGAATGTCTCTGTTGGAGGAATCTTTTTTACATTGGAAAGGAGTCTGAGGGCCAAGCTACACATGACGAATGACACTTGAACAGCAAGTGTATTTCTCCCTGTTCACTTGCCCTCCAATCAATCCACTTGGTGTTCAAGTGTCATTCGTCATGTGTAGCTTGGCCCTAAGAATCCAACTGAGAGGACATTTTGGGTAAATAGCTATGTTGGTCTACAGTAAGTTAGTAGGAACTGAGTCCAGTGGCACCTCAGAGACCAACAAGATTTTCAGGATATAAGCTGTTGAGAGCCGAAGCTACCTTCTTCAGATACTTCTTCAGATACTTCTTCAGATACTTTAAAAGCTTATACCCTAAAAACCTTGTTGGTCTCTAAGGTACTGAACTCAAATCCAGCTGAGAGGACATTTGTCATAGGCTCCAACCTAAATTACCTTGCTAGCCAAGGGCATTTGGAGTTGCTCTCCAAACTAATGAAAAACCAATCTTGAGCCAGAATGAACTGCAAAACATCAGGCCACCTTCCTAGTCAACAGCCCTTCTTAAATTAGGACTGGGAGAAATGAGTTACACTCCTCCACTGGAATAAACCAGAAGCCAGAGCTGAGTCTCTGTGGGTTTCCTTTGTACTCAGCATGGTGTCTGTTAGAGTAGGATCTGGAGGACCCAGGTGTGAATCCCCAGAAGCTTGTTGGGAGACCCTGGGCCAGTCTTTCTCTCAGTCTAACCTACCTCACAGGGTTGTTGTGGTGAGGATAAAAAGGGGTGTACGTGAAAATGGTTTTTAAGCTGCCTTGGGTATCCCTTGGGGAATAAAACGTCTAACTAAAATAAATCCAATATCCTTTGACAAAGATATTACCAGTGCAGCGTGGGCAGAGTAAAACTGGAGAGCCGATCCGGCTTAAGAGGCCAGTGAATGTTAGTTTAGCCAAATGCTTCATTAGGAGCGATCTGCTTTAATCCTCTTTTCGTATGTCTGTCCAGGCACAAGCCCCTTTGCTGCCTATGCAAGCTAATTATCTATGGAGATAAGGAGGGGCCTGCGGCTCTTGGCCACTCTGTCTCACTCTCCCTCCCTCTCTTCTCCCTCAGCATCTGTCACTAATATATCTGGCAGGGGTCTCTTGATCAGCTCAAGCCCGCAGCCAGGAATCATCTTGCCCCCACCCCTGCCATCTGTCATGAAAAGCAGCAAATGAATGCCAGGTGAACTGTACACTGCCTCTGTCATTGGCTCGGCTTTCTCTGACAGGCAGGACAACTTTCTTGGTGCCTGGCACCAAGTAAACATGCTGCAGGCTCCAGTTTTCTTTTTTGCTCTTTTTCCACAGAGCAAAGTTTCCCATAAAACATTCTTCAAGCCGTTCCCATATACAGTGGCGTTGACATGGAGGCCACTAGAAAGCAAAGAAGGCACAGTTTATGCCAGTGTACAGGAAAAGGTACAAAATACATTTTTTAAGAAAAGAACCAAGCTTCATTCACTTGGAAGGCCCCTGGGAATCAGTTCTCCCAGTCAGAAGAAGAAACTCACCTGGAGAGGCCATGCAATAGAAAAGATAAAGCTGATTTTAAAAAAATGCACACGCTCTCCTGGACATTGCCACAGAGTGAACTATGAGGTGCGGTCATAGGTTTAGAAGTAATTCAGCTTTATGACACCTCAACTTTATGACACCTAAGGATGGACATGGATGGCAGGGCAAGTCCTGCATGCATGGTTGCAAGATGGAGAAAAAGGAGAAGGTGATTGTGACAAAGCCCGGAAGATAAGGATGTCACGAGGAGGAAGTCCAGAGAAACGATGGCCACCAGACTCACCTGAGGGTCAGGTTGCTGCCATCGGGTGTGGAGGGGAATGGAGCATGGAAGCCACCATGTTGTGGGCTTACCTGGCTTCCTGGGTGAGCCTGCGGGTCATTCAAGTTTGAAATTCTGGCCACCCTATCAGAGTGGCTGGGGGACGAGCTGGTGGGGGTGGGGCCGGGCACCAGACCTCAGAGGGGCAGTTTTCCCTCTGGTCCAGCAGCCAGGTATTTAAGAGGCTGCTGGGGTTCATCTGGGGAGAAGCAGTCCTGCAGATACGCTGGTTCCTGTCTGCATAGGGCTTTATAGGTTAATACTAGAACCTTGAACCTGATTCGGTACTCCACCGGCAACCAGTGCAGCTGACGCAATACCAGCGTTATATGTGCACACATTGGTGTTCTGGTGATGACCCGCACTGCCTCATTCTGCACCAGCTGTAACCACCAAATCAGGTTCAGGGGAAGCCCAGTGTAAAATGAGTTACAGTAGTCTAGCCTAGAGGTGACCATTGCCTGGACCACTGTAGTCAAGCTGGGGGGCAAAAGATAAGGGGCCAGCATCAGGCTTTTGGTGCTTGGTCTCATGACTGCCGACTGTGCATAGACAGAATCTTGTTCAATTTTCCAAGCTGATGAACAACTTCTGGGGGAAACAGTGTTGGATTTGTAATGGAGCCAGACAATATATAACTAACTTCATTGACAGAACTACTAGTTTCAGTGAGTAGGAATAAATTCAAAAGCAGGAAAGAGGAAGTTCCAGCCAAGTGTGAAGAAAAGTACTGTGACTGCATTTGTGTTGAGCAGGATCTCCATGGAGGGTATTAAATTCCTAAGGTCTCCCTTCCCACAAGTGAAAATGGAATTAGAACCCCCTTCTGAAATTATATTTAGTGGGTTCTTGAAAAGTTATGAGGAAGCCCTGAAGCTATGGGCTGTCTCCCATAGCTAGAGAAAAATGTATGGAAGACATGTCCCTTAAAAGGTAATCATAGCAATAGCAGACTTGCAGTGTTTGTCAATGCAAGCATTATAAACGATATATCACAGAAGACTCAGATGTGGGGATATTCAAATTTTTGCTTAATACGGTGTAATTCTTACCGTAACTGATCTCAAAATGCCTGTTGCTGTAGGTTTTAGCTTTCTGTAGGTGTCACACCCACACCCAGAGAGGGTTGCCAGTTCTATGGCTGACAGGCCAATGGCATGACATCACATCTGAGGAAAACCCAGAAATGACATCACACCTATCTAGTAACCAGCAGAAACTCTATGGTAAAACAAGAGAGTTTTAAAAATTATTCCTGGAGATGACTGATGCCACTTCTGGATTTCCACTGCAAGTGATGTTACATAATCAGGCAACAGCCACCCCCTCCCAATGTTCCTGCCTCTGGTCTCCCACTGGTTGTCAGATTGAGCCTGGCAACCCTACATCCACAGGACACTTTGGTGAAAACTTTGTGCAGTTGTTACACTGTTGGAACGGGACTCAGAAAAAACGGATTCAAATTCCCGTTAAGCCATGTTTAGAATTGCTAGCACAAGATTCACATCTAACAGGAGGGGAGACCCTTGCTGGCAATGTTGTCACATTGCCAGGAACACAATTACATCACTTCCTATGAAACCGGAAGTGACACCAGCACATCATTGCCAATACTTTAGGATTTGACCAGATACTCTAGAATTTGACCAAACCTTAGAGCGTTGTTGGTGATGCCCAGACATTACTTCGTTGCACAGTATATGATGTCAGCAATCACACACATTTCACTGCCATTTTTAACTCACTATCTCCCTGAGTGGGAGCAGGAAGGACCCACTGGGAACAGGAGATCGCCGGCCCCCAGTCGAAAATGGCAACCCTATTCATGAAATTTATTAGGCGACCTTGAATCAGTCAATCCCTCTCACGCTAACTTCCATCTCAGGACCATTATGAGTCTAAAATGGAAGAGAGAAGACTCCTGTATGCTGCCCTGGATGCTTTGAATGAAGAGAAGAATGGTAAAACATCAGATACATTTTACTATCACCACAGTGCTCATCTTCCAAAGACCTCTCATACAAAACCCACCCCAGATCCTCTTTCTGCAATGACCCAACTTTCACTATGGCAAAATAGTGGTGTGAATTGATTCCGTGTAAACTCAGGATCTTCAGGAACTGGACGGGATGACAAAAGAAGGGAAAGGGTGGAAGCAGGCATGCCTAGATGTTCCTCTTCAGAACTGCCCTTTCTTGTCTGCCCGCGGGAGACAAGAAAGTGTCCGTAAATCAGCTTGGTTTTTCCACAATTGTCATTGAAACTCTCTGGCACTTCAGTCTTTCTTCTAGTTATTATTCCCCCCTCTTGAGATTTAAGCTCAAGCTGGCAAGAGTTCAGCATGTGCTATTAGCAGAGATGAGGCTGACTCAAAAGCACTTTGGCTCCCCTTTGGAGTGCTCATTCCCCAAGGTCTTGAAATGCTGCCGGGTATTTTTCTCCCCTAGAGCATGTCCCATTGTCTAGACAGTTGTCTTTACCAGCACCAGCCTGTTCTCACCCAACCTCTTCCCTAGCATTGGCCAAACTTTGCTTTCAGCACAGATGCATTTTTAAAAGGTTTGGTCTACTTAAGGCTGAACTCTGGATGTTACCCGTGTTCCCATACAATATGTAAGGAGAGAAGCTGAGGCTTCTTGGAGACTGGCTGTAACTAGGACGGAGCCAAATTGTCCCTGCCTACACACACAAACATACACACTCTTTGCAGCCTTGTTCACTTTGGGGTGATTTTTTTTCAGAGGCTCTGAAATAAGAGGCAAAATATTTTTCCCCCATACTGGTTGCGAGCAGGGCTTTTTTTCAGCTGGAACACAGTGGAACGGAGTTCTGGCACCTCTTGAAAATGGTCACATGGCTGGTGGCCCCACCCCCTGATCTCCAGACAGAGGGGAGTTGAGATTGCCCTCCGTGGCACAGAGGACAATCTAACTCCCCTCTGTCTGGAGATCAGGGGGCGGGGCCAACAACCATGTGACCAGTTTTTCCGAGGGCAACCCACTGAGTTCCACCACCTCTTTTCCCAGAAAAAAAGCCCTAGTTGCAAGAATAATGCTTTGCAATGCTGCTGGGAGGGTGGTGTTTTTTGTTTGTTTTTTAGAACCTGATTTTCTTCTCAGTGAGAACCCATGGTGGCTTACAATGGCATTCACCTCGCCTCCATTTTATCCACATAACAACAACTTAGTGAAGTAGATTATACTAAGGTACTGGTCCAAGTTTACCAAAGGAGCTGGCACTGGAAAAGCAGGATTTGAGTTCAGTGGTACCTTAGAGACCAACAAGAATTTTTGAGGGATAAACTTTTGAGAGTCAAAGCTCTTTTCTTCAGATACAGACGATATCTGAAGAAGGGAGCTGCGACTCTCAAAAGCTTACACATTAAAAATCTTGTTGGTTTCTAAGGTGCCACTGGACTCAAGTCCTACTATTCCACCGGAAACCAACACGGTTATGTAGCTGAAACTAATCTAACACTCTAACCATTATGAGACATATTTTTTCAACAAGCATTTACTACTATGTCGTTGCATTTATAATCAACCCACTAGTGTTGCCAATCTCCAGATGGTGGCCAGAGATCTCCTGGAATCACAAGTGGTCTCCAGGCAAGAGAGATTAGTTCCTCTGAAGGAAACAGCAACTTTGAAGGGTAGACTTTATGAAATCCTATGGTGACTGAGCTTGCTCTCCTCCCCAAACTTTGCCTTCCCCATGTTCCACCCCAGATCTCCAGGAATTTCCCAAACACAGCTGGCAATCCCAGTCCCCCCAGACCCTCTGGATCAGAGTCCTAGTGTGTACGGGTTCCAAGGATGGAAACGAGGGCCTGGCTGTGACTCTGCAGCAGCAAAATAAAAGGAAGTGAAATAGTTCAAGGAGTGGGAACTGTGCTGGGGGTGCTTTGCTGCACTATTAATGGAAATATGGAGAAGCAACCGGCCGAACAATCATGAACAGGTTGATGAACAAAAGAATAGTCTATTTTATTTATTTATCTAGAACAGGAACTCAAGGCAGCTTGTGTGTGTTATGTGCTGACAAGTCGCTTCCGACCCATGGCTACGCTATGAAAGAAAGACCTCCAACATGTGCTATCATTCACAGCCTTGCTCAGATCCTGCAAAGTGGAGGGCGTCACTTCTTTTATTGAGTCAAGCCACCTAGTTTTGGATCTTCCTCTTTTTCTACTACCTTCTACTATTTCTGCCATTATTGACTTTTCCAGAGAATCTTGTCTTCTCATGATGTGACCAAAGTATGACAGCCTCCGTTTTGTCATTTTAGCTTCTGGGGAGAATTTAGGATTGGTTTGATCTAGTACCCACTAAATTGTCTTTTTGGCCATCCGTGGTATCCGCAAAACTCTCCTCCAGCACCACATTTCAAATGAATCAATTTTCTTCCCGTCAGCTTTTTCACCGTCCAACTTTCACATCCATACATGGCAGTGGAGCATGCCATAGATTGGATTATCTTGATCTTGGTTCCCAGAGAGGCTCTTCTGATGTCTTCATTGCAGTCTCCCTTTTGGTTGATGATTTAGCTAAGGAATAAAAAATCTTGAACAATTTCAATTTCCTCATTGTCATCTTTAAAATGGTGTAATCCCTCAGTAGTTATTGCTTTTGTCTTCTTCTTTTTTTAAAAAAAATATTTTTATTCCATTTTGAACTATAACAACAATTAAACATCAATCCAATATAATACATTTCACTCATAAAATATTTACACAGTGTTTCTACATTAATACATCAAAGAAGAGAGGTGTGGAGAAGGAGGTTGCAGTTCTTTTGCTTCTATATATTCGTAGAATGGGAACCATTTTTCCCAGAAGTTTGATCCTGGAAGGTGACATTCCATCTGGTGAAGATTATCAGTTACCTTTTCCATTATTAGGTGGTTCCAAAATTTTGGTAAACCAAAGTTCTGTGGTTGGTGGAGATTGGTCTTTCCATTTGGTTGCTATCTTACTCCTAGCTGCCACTAGGAGAGAATTAATAAAAGCTCTTCTGACATTTGGGATTGATGTCTGATCCCACAATCCCAAAAAGATTATTTTTTGGTGCTAAGGAGACACTATATCCTGTTATTTCCTTAATAATATACTGTATTTCTGTCCAGAATTTAGTTATCAAGGGACATTCCCACCAGCAATGAGCAAAGTTACCCTCATTGTTACATTTCTTCCAGCGAGAGGATGATGCAGAAGAGTAAATTAAGGAGATCTTTTTGGGTGTTAGGTACCACCTGTGTATAATTTTATAGCTTTGTATTTTAGTTAATATAGTAGAAGATTTGTTAAATTTTGATGCCCATATTTTTTCCCAGTCATCTAATGTCAATTTTTCATTAGATCATTTCATAAGATCTTTATGCCATTTAGTTTGATAACTGAAATTTTTAGAGATGTTGGAAGACAGTAGAAGGCCGTATATTTTTGAACTCATGCCCTTTTCCAAATATTTTTTAGCTCCCATTAATTGTTCAAATTCTGTTTGAGTTGCATTCATAATCTTTTTTATCTTTATTTGTTGGGTAGCAGCTTGTAATTGCAGGTATAAGAACCATGGAACTGAGCTTTGGAATTTTTGTTCTAACTCTTTTTTGCTTATTAGGCCCTCCTTCGTTGCTATATCTTTTAGTGTGATAGTATCAGTATGTTTCAACGTTTTTGTTATTTGAGTTTTAGTTTCTAGGGATAAGTTTTGTACTGAAACAGGAGAGTATCTCGACTTGCCTGGTATTAATTTGGTTCTGGTATGATCCCAGATATGTAGGATGGCATCTAAGAAGGTATTATTCTTTATACCTTTAGGTCGTTTATTAGGTGGACTCCAAATTATTTCTTGTATTTTCCAATGAGGTAGTAACTTGTTACAAGTCAAAGTCCACTCTGTTTTTTTCTTTTGAATGCCAAAGCGAGAGAAGGTTGGAAAGTCTGATTGCTTTGTTGTATAATGATAAATCAGGTAAGTTAAGTCCTCTGTGGTGATCTTCTAGTCTTAGAATTTTAAAGGAAATCCGGGGCTTTTTGTTATCCCACAAAAAGGAATTTAGTATAGTCTCCCATTGATGAATTAGGTTTTCATGAATTTTGATGGGTATAGGTCTCATGACTAGAGATGGGCATGGACCGCATTACGAACCTCAAAAACTCATGAAAATGGCGATCGCGCAATCTTGACCTAGTGGATTGTGATCATCCACGGCCAACGATCCAGCGGTCGGGAGAGGCCTGGATCGTGGCATTTGGGCTCAGTTCGGGAATCCAGACACTCAGGCACCAGCAATCTATTCCCCTGGCAACGGAGCCAGGGGAATGCCTGAGCTCTGTCTGCCCTCCTTCTGTCTTCCTGGAAACCCAAATGGAAGCCCAGCTTTCCTTGATCAGCAGGGCTTCCTTCCAACCACAGAGCTGCAAAGCAGTTACAAGTTGGGAGAAGACACCCAGGGGAGGGAGGGGGAAGGGGGTGTTCTGTAGCCATGGGCACTCCAATCTCATCCCTGTAAACCCTGATAGGCAGCTCTGACAGCCAAACACAGACCGCCAGTGAGTGCCGCCAGCAAGCGGGCAGACCCCCCCGCCTCCTCCCCGTGCCTGCCAGGCCCGGCGGCCGCTGGCATCAGCCACCATCCCTGTATCGCTGGGAACAGTGGCGCGCCCCGCTGAATTTTCCACGATCCACGATCCGGGTTCGGGGACAGGAGATGGTCGTTGCTGTTCGGGAATTCGGGATCGTGGTCCGCACCGAACCACGATCCGCTGGTTCGATATTTTTTTTTGGTTCGTGCCCATGTCTGCTCATGGCAGCTTTTGTCTTCTTGATGTTCAACTGCTTTGGCGCTTTCTCCTTTATCTTTCTAGTTCTCCTTTAACCTTCATCAGTAGTTGTTTCTCCTTTAACTTTTGTAAGTAATTGTTTCAAGACTTCATTATTTTCTGCCAGTAACATGATACCATCTCCATATTTCAAATTGTTAATATTCCTTCCATCTATTTTCACTCCACCTTCTTCTAGATCTAATCCCACTTTCCTTATGATATTCCCTGCACAGAGATTGAACAGGCAGGGAGATAATACACATCCTTGTCTGATACCTTTGCCAATAGAAACCATTCCGTTTCCCCATATTCTGTCCTGACAGTAGCCTCTTGCCCAGAGTACAGGTTGTGCATCAAAACAATCAGACGTTGTGGCACCCCTATTTCTTTTAATACTCTCTGTAGCTTTTCATGATCCACACAATCAAAAGCTTTGCTGTAATCTATAAAATACAGGCTGATTTTCTTCTGAAATTCCCTGGTATGTTCCATTAGCCATAGATAAATAAAATAGCCTGATCTCATCGGATCTCAGAAGCTAAGCAGTGTTGGCCTTGGTTAGTAATTGGATGGGAGACCTCCAACAAAGCCCAGGGCTGCAGAAGCAGGCAATAGCAAACCACCTCAGTCTCTTGCCATGAAAACCCCACCAGGGGTCACTGTAAGTTACCTGTTGAGGGCAAGATTTCATTTCATAAAAATACACTACCCTCCAATTTAAAAATGCAGTTTAAGACTGCTAATAACTAGAGAAAACTAAGCTAATTAAAAGCTGCCATAACATTGTCTTTGACTACATTCTAAAGACTAATCATGAGGGGTCCAGATGCACATTCCTGGAGAGGTTGTTCCATAGTTGTGGACCTTCCACCAAAAAGGCCCTTTCTTGTGTACCCACCAAACAAGCTTCTTTAGTTGATGGGACAGGCAGGAGAGCTTCTCCCTGAGATCAACTCCCAGGCAGGAATATATGGGAGAAGATGGTACTTCAGTTACCCAAGTCTCAAGTCATATACAGCTTTCAAGAACAAGATCAGCTCCTTGAATTGGGTCTGAGAACAGATCAGTAGCAAGTGTAATTGCTGTAGTATCAGAGGCACATGCTTCCAATTGCTGGCCCCTACCAGCAGTGTAGCCACAACATTTTATGCTTGCTGCAGCTTCTAAATACTCTTCAAGGGCAGCCCCAAGTAGATGGCAGTGCAATAGTCCAGTTTAGAATGCATGGATCACTGTTGCTCGATCTGACTGAACAAGGAACAGGTACAGCTGACACAACAACCAAAGTCAAAGGTGAATGACTTATCAAGCAGTACTCCCAAGCTGTGAACCCGACTTTTCAAGGGGAATATAACCTCATCCAAGACAAGAGAGCTCTCAAGGTCCTGGTCCACCTTTCTTCTAACCCGGAGAATCTCTGTCTTGTCAGAATTATGTTTCAGATTGCTCACTCTCATCTAGACCGCTACCGACTCCAACAACAGGTTCAAAACATCAACAGCATCCTCAGAATCAGGTGGGAAAGAAAAGTAGAGCTGGGTATCATCCTCATATTGGTGACATCATAGCCCAAACCTCCTGATGACCTCCCCAGCCGATATCTCACCCAGATATTAAATAGCATGGGGGATAAGGCTGAACCCTGCAGAACCCCACAGACACACAACCAAAGAGCAGAGCAGGAATCCCCCCCCCACCACCTTCTGAGGCAAACCTCCCTGGTAGGACTTGAAGCCGTGTAACATGCTGGCCCTTAATCCTAGCACCGAGGGGCAGCTCAGTAGGATACTATGATAGTTCCGATCTAGCAGAAATAGCAGGGTCACATTCCTCCTGTCTCGTTCTCTTTTTGTGAAGAATACTTTTTAATTTATTGATAAGATTAAATGCCCAATAAAAAGGGCAGAGAAAAGCAAATGAAAAGAAGAAATAAAAAAGAGAAAGAGAAGGCGAAAAAGAGAAAAAAAAATTAAAGGAAAAAACCAAAGAAAAATAAGACATATTTCATTTTCCGTTTTTCGCTACAACACCTATCATATCTTTACAACATTACAGCATTATATTTGTAGTTCTGATACCTTCAAAATTTACCTTTTCAGTACTGCCCCCCTTCTATTTATTTCCCCCAAATTTATCTTCTTAGAAATCAAATCCACAAATCATCCGTTCATTTTTTCTCATCTCACACAGAAAGTCAATAAGGGGTTTCCAATTAACCATAAAGGTAGACAGTGTTTTATGTCTGATCAGAGCTGTAATTTTGGCCATCTCCACTAACGCCATCATTTTCACAATCCAGCCCTCCTTTGAAAGCGATATTGTACTTTTCCATTTTTGTGCATATAAAAGCCTAGCCGCTGTTGTCATATATAGAAATAGGATACCATGTTTATTTTCCAACTGTTTGTGTAGTTCTCAATGGAGGCCATCAACAAAGGTGAACAAAGCAGTCCCTGTTCCAAATTTAAGAATTGCCTCTCTGTTTGGAACACATAGCCAAGGTGTTATCCAAAGCAGCAGGTGTTCAGGCATCCTAAGTCCCAATAGGAAATCAACCCATCATCCCCTATTGGGGGCTGTTGTTCTGATAGGCTATGCCCCACTATGCCAATTGCTGACATTGTGTTGAAGGTGGAATCCAAAAATAAGAGAAGAACGGAAAGGTCAATATTTCAGGCAAATCAACAAGAGGCAAAGCATTATAACCAAGTGTGGCTTCCATCAAGATACTGAATGAGATGGTCAAATTTTCGTCAGTTTTGAAAATTGGTGAATAATAGGTCCTGTAGGCCTCATTCCATTGGCTGGTTCAGATTGAATTCTATTCACAGAGCTGATGGCAAACCACAAATGATTTTCTGAGGGGGGGGGGGAAATGGTTCCAGGTTTGTTTCAGAACAGTGTTAAATCTGCAGTGGTTGAAGGTTATTTTTTCCAACCTCCAATTTCACAGAATTGGTTTCTGTTAGGCTTTCCATCAAAAAAAAAAACCCTCTCCCCCATCGCTTATTAAGGCACAGCTTAAATTTAACTCAAATTGAAGCAAAATTGGCAAAATTTCTTTCTCAGTAGAACATTTGTCAGCCACAGAAAAGCTTTTCTTTCTTTTCAAATAGTGATTCACTTTTATGCTTAAAATAAAATAAAGTAACAATCTTACAGTCATCTTACTTTACTCATCTTACTTTTGAGGGGCTGCGTGCAAATTTTATTCATTTTCAAAATAGAAATACACCATCCATTACATATCTTAATATACTGACATCATATCCACCCATATCTTTCCATAGGCCTCTTCCACTTCTTGCCACCTTAATCCCAATTCCAATTAGAAAATAATTGAGGGCTAGAATGGCAGGGACTAGATCTTTCTGAAATCATTTGAAGTCCAGTTAAAGACATGTAACTCCTATTTTAGGCCCCCTGCACAATTTGCAAATAAAACCAAGGAGCTTTTATAGTTCTTTGAAGAAAAAAGACAGACAACAGCCTGTCTTTTTAAAAGAGCTAATAACAATCCAGTTAAGATTGAAGGGTTAAATCCTAAACCCCTTCCCCACAAAATCTTGATTCAAATTGAGGCTGGCCATGGTTGTACTTCCATATTAGAAGATTAATGGAGATCTGTGATCTCTATCACATTGAGTTTGGCCATTTGTTTTCCTTTTGGGATGAGTGGATGGGCTATTTCCCCAACAGAAAATAATCCACAGTTACTTTTAGCTCCAGACTTATCGCAGAAGGTATTTGTATCACAGACCTCTATTCCCTCCCTTATTGAAGCTCAAATGAGTGGAGGGGAAGGGAGTGCCATGATCTGGGAAGTGGTGTGGGAGGTGCATGTGTGTGTGTAAAGTGCTGTCAAGTCACAGACAATTTATGGCGACTCCTGCTGGGTTTTCAAGGTAAGAGACTCACAGAGGTGGTTTGCCATTGCCTCCTTCTCCCTAGCAACTCTGGTCTTCCTTGGTAGTGTCCCATCCAAGTACTAACCAGGACCAACCATGCTTAGCTTCTGAGATATGAGAAGATCAGGCCAGCCTGAACCATCCAGGTCAAGAAGTAAAAGAATTAAACTCCTTTTCCCTCAGCACCATGCCTTTGTTTTTGTAGTGAAATTATACTTGGGAGGGTCCAAACAGAAATCTTCACAGTTGTGGATAGTTTGGTCCTAAGATTTTAAGTGTGCACAATTCAAATAACGATGTTTTGAAATATATGAGATTTGAGCTGATCTTCAATTTAGTTCCATTACAAACCCGTGGATTATGGCTCTGTATTATCATGTTGGAATAGACTCCTGGCAGACGAACATCTCTTTCCTAATCCCCTAAAAATGGGCATGTCTCTTTAAAATGTTGATCAGCAATGTCCATACTTTCTTCCAGCAGACAGATGTGTTTTGACCTCAATCTTCCCCGGTGGCTTAATTTCAAAATAGACTCTGTCAAATCCACACTTTGCAATATTTTCTTTTCCAAAGCTGGGCAAGTAGACAACATCATTCTCAGCATGCCACTTGATGTCTAAAAATAAACTGTCCCCAATATATAACTCATTACATCTCTGAAAATCAACACATACAGTATTATTTGAAATAAGTAAAGACAGAAGGAAGGACAAAACACACTTTTATACTCTTTCAACTTCTCTTTCTTTAAGAAGTTGCAATGTAAATAATACAATGTTTCCCACTATTGTGTGCATCTGGCCACTGCTAACACTCACCTTCTTTGGGGTCCATTAGTTTCCATATGCTTGAGGAGAAACTCATTGGATCGATGGGTTTTGGGACAACATGAAAAGAACATTGCGTACATGTGTGCACAGCTGGCCAAAACTCGTATTGGCACATGCCTTCCTTGAGCATTCCTTGGGGTTTATAAACACATTGTTGCATGCTCTCAAATTTGGTGGATTGCTGATTTAGATGGAGGACTGTTTTTTCTGGGTGGTTTTGATGCCATTGCATGCAAAAACAGCTACCCCAGAGCCTTGCCCTCTTGAAAAGAAGAGCATGCATTTGTGTATGCATGACCCATGCATTCACAGGGAACTGGAACTCGTGAAATGAAAGAAGAAGAAAAAAAGATCAGTTCTGAGCGGGCACTACCCCAGTCGGAACAAACCAGTAATATGAGACACAATTGTTCTGTTACCCCTAGACCCAAAACTGAAACTTTCTAGATGCACACCCCTACTGGATCCTGAGCAGGGGCACAGCTGCTCTACATGGCATTCAAGTCAAACATGATACCAACAATGAGAAAAATAATGAAGGATAAGGATGTGCAATTCGGGTTCAGGATTCCTTTACAAAAATGAATTTTACTCAACTCAGTAAAATCTGATATTAACAAACTCAGAAGGGAATACTGAATCAGATTTGGTATTCCTGAACTCAAGTTTACCAAATTAATTCAAGTTAATTCAGTAAACTTCAGTAACAGCAACTGGGCTGTTCCATTGTTTTTCCTTTGTAAAGGAACAGCAAAGAAACACTGTTTCAGGCCTTTTTTACCAGATAGTAAAATTGTTAATTTGTTTTATTGTTTGTATATTGATTTTAGTTCTTGTTTTTATCGATTTTAACTGTTCACCGCCCAGAGCCCCTGGGGATGGGTGGTATATAAATTGAAATATAAATAAATAAAAAATAAAATAGAAGGTGGGAGAAGGGAGGGGGACTGAGGCAGAGGTAGAAAGGAGAGGGAAGGAGGAAGGGAAGAGGGATGGAGTGACCAATCCCTGCAGGAGTTCTCTTTCTCTGGCCAATGGAACTCTCTAGAAGGAGACTGCCAACTGCCCTGCAGGGAGTTAAATAGGCAGGCTTGCCTCAGAGCAGCCTCCATTTTTTGAGCTCTGGCTGCCTGGAGAGATCAGAGGGCCAAGCTACAAGTGACGAATGGCACTTGAACGGCAAGTGGATTGAGTGGAGGGCAAGTGAACAGGGAGGAATACACTTGCCGTTCAAGTGTCATTTGTCACTTGTAGTTTGGTCATGAGACTCTGCCTGGTGCTGGCAGTGGACTCTCTCTCTGTGGTCTGGCCTGGGCCTGGGCTGCTTCGGACTTGAAGTAGATTTGCAACTGGATCCTGCTGCCCAGTGAATGGATTCCTGGCTGCTACCTGCAGAGACCTGCTGCTGCACCTGGAGGACTTCTGCTGCTGACTCTTTTGAGAGTCATAGACTCACTTTTTCCCGTCTTTGGGGGCAGCGGGTTGGCCTGGTGTAGCAGAGAGATGGCTAGGGAGGGGGAGGGAAACATTTCTTCAGTTTACATTTTAAAAACCGAAGGTTTTTGCTGTGTGTGGGTGGTGTAGTTTGCTGTTCTTTTGGAGGGGATTCTTCTGTTTTATTTTCTTGTTGGACTCCTTTGTTTGCTGTTTTATAGTTCCTTCATGATTATTTAGTTCACTTGTTCTTCAGGGTGGGGGGCATTCTGTGTTTTTCCCTCTTGTGGGTGTTTTGTTGCTGTACATTTTTGCTTGTTCTTTCGGGGGGGGGGCTGTTTTCTGCTGTTCTTAGGGCTCTTCTTTATAGAAGTTTGCTCAGTGTTTCTGTTCTCTGTTGGCACAGAGGTTTGGCTTGGTGTGTTCACTGTAGATTTTTGTTGGCTGGCTGTTCGGGGGGGGGGTTGTTTGTAGGGGTGCTGCCTGGTTCACTTTTACTTAGTGGTGTTTGGGTGTAGTTTGGGTATTCAGAAAGGGTTGTGTGAACTTTTAAAAAGTGTTTTTAAGATAAGCTCATTGTAGTTCTTGTAAAACTAAACTATCTTTTAGGGACCAACAGAGCTCTCCTCCTTTAATAAGCGTGTGTAGGAATTAAGAAGGGTTCATGTGTTTTTGTGTTCTACTCAAATTCTATAGATAAATAGGTTGCCCATTAGTGACATTTAACTAGGCTTTTCCTGCCCACCTCTGGCTCCCTTGGAGCCCGGCCAAGCACATTAGAAGTAGGTTTTTGTTATAGGCTTACCTGTAAGACTGGTGTTTAGGGGTAGCTGGATTCCTGAAGAATTCAGCTGCTTGCTAGTGTAGCACTACATACCTCAATAGGGCCTTTTAAAAAGAGATTTGTGTGTCCATCTCCAGGTTTAGACCCACAAAGAAAGCTTTCAGAGTTGGTAGGTAGGTTTTAAAAGAAACTCTCAGTTTTGGCTAGGTGGTTTGAGTGGGTTGGTAATTTAATTGTTTAATAAGGTTAGTTGCCCTGACCTGGATTGCCCAAGTGAACCTGATCTTGTTTATTTATTTACTTGATATATGCCATGCCCTCCCCACAAATGGGCTCAGGGTGGCTAACAACATTCATAAAACACAGTGAATTAATCACAAAACATAAAATCAATAATCTTTACAAAGTCATTAAAATAGTCCAGGCTCAGGCTATTTAAATAAATATTTGGGAGTCTGTAGACTGGCATTGCAGATGGCCAAGGGTGGCCCCAGAAAAAGTGGTGGTCTTAGATGGAAGAAGGGGGACACCTGCTGGCACTCAGGCAAAGGGCTGGCAGAACATCTCCATTTTACAGGCCCTGCAGAACTGTAACAGGTCCCAGAGGGCCCGGATCTCCAGCGGAACAGCCTTCCACTAGGTCGGGGCCAGGGCAGAAAAACCCTTGGCCCTGGTTGAGGCCAGACAGATGTCCTTTGAGCTGGGGACCACCAGGAGTTGCTTGTCTGCCGAATGCAATGCCCTGCAGGGGACACAATGGAAGAGGCGGTCAGATCTCAGAAGCTTGTCTCTTGTCAGATCTCAGAAACTAAGCAGGATCGGCCTTGGTTAATATTTGGATGGGATACCTCCAACGAAGACCAGGGATGCAGAGGCAAGCAATGGCAAACTACCTCTGTTAGCCTCTTGCCATGAAAACCCCACATGGGGTTGCCATAAGTCAACTCTGATTTGAGGACTCTCTCCACCACCAATAAAGTTAGTTACTCATTAGTGTAGGTTACAGGGGGAAAAAAATGAGTGATAGGAGACTAGAGAGGGGCTCTGGGGACAGGTGAGTGATAAAACTAGAGAGGTGGAGGAGAGGGCTGGGGCTCTCTCCTCCCCTGCGTGGAGGAGGCACACCCCAGCACAGCTGCCATTCACCAGCCTGGCTTCTGGTGGCAGCAAATGGGTTCACAAGGCCCTCTTTCCTGAGGCGGCTTCAGAGGCATCACGCAGAAAAGTTGATGCCTTGCCACTAGGATGGGAAGAGCCAGAGAGAGAGATGTTAAGGAAAGCAGAGAATGACGCACTACAAATCAAAGAGGGAAACCCACAGAAACACCCAAATGAAGCTACAGAATGCTGTTGTACAATATAATGTATGTAATGTCGCAGGGGTGGGAGGGATAGCTGATGTAATGTGTTCTTCTAATGTTAACTTAACTTTGCTCATTGCAGAGGGGGGAGGGGCTGATGATGAAGGCTAATGCAGAGAGAGGATTACTTTGGTTTCCCAAATACCTCACTGGCAGTTTCAGCCTGAGGCCACATCTTATGCAACTGTCTAGTTCTTGTGGCTGGATACTGCTTGGTTCTGTTCTGTGGTGTATGTTCCCCCAGTGGTTGAACTAAGTGCCTGGCTGCTGTGAATGACACTCGTTCTGTTGGGCTAATTGCAAGAGTGTCCCTTGCTTGGGTTAGGTTTGGGTGAAAAGGATGTGATTCTCTGGTGTAATGTTGGTCCCCTTGCTTCACTTTGATTCTGGGGGAATCCCATTCCATTGCTTCAGTTTGCTTCCAGTTGCAAGACTGTCCCTTGCTTCAGTTTGGTTTGGGTGATCCTCTTGTATGATGTTGGTTCTCATTGTGAACAATGGAGAGTGGCTGGTCAGCCTGCATAGAGGGTGCTGGACTTTTTTGAGGGGGGGGCGTCAGTTTGGTTCTGTTGGACAGTCTAGTGTGGAGCTTGTATTTGGGACTGTGCCTCTGTCCATGGCAGTCTTGGCCCATGTGTTTCTGCAGCAGGGGTCAGCTTGGAATTTTCTTTTCACAGTAAGAAGAAATGGAGTGGCTGGGGGCACCTTGTTCATGGGCCCACAGAATTGGATCCCGGGGTCCAATCTCCCTGAAACTTTGGGATCTTTAGAGGACAGTCAGGAGTAGCCCCCCTGAAAAAAATGGTGGGTTTTTTATTGCAAAATACCATCCCCAGCCCCCTGGATAGCCCTCAAATAGTTTTCCCTACGGGGAATAATATAAATTGGAGGTGGCTAGGGGCACCTTCTTTGAGAGGTGATAAAGTGCCCCCGGAGTCCAATCTCCCTGAAACTTGGGGTTGAGGGGTCTTTATGGACAGGCAGGAGTAGGCGCCCTGAAAATTTGGTGCATTTTGCTTGCAACATGCCACCTCTGGATACCCCCCATAGTTTCAGGTGACCGAGGGCATTTTTTTTGGTCCAATCTTTATGAAACTTGGGGATTAGAGGACAATAAAAAGTAGGTTCCCTGCAAATTTGGTGAAACCTGGTCAAAAAATGATGCCCCCCCCAGGTCACCAAAAAAACAAAATTAAAAAAATGAAATGGGTTTCCCATAGGAAACAATGGATGAATTTTACCGAATTTACTGTGAAATACCGAACCAAACTCGAGAATCATCCCCCCCCCCCAATTCGGTATTACAAAACCACATGTACTGATTTTTTTCCCCTGTACACACCTGTAGTGAAGGGGTTTAAGTGGCAAGTAAACAGGAAGTTTAACCTAGCCAAGTTTGGCTGGCATTCATGTTCCTGTGGAAGTTCTCAGCATTCCTAAGATACATATGGACAGTAATTAGGGCTGAGCCAAAAAGCACGGCATCTTTCACCCCTGTGTGAAACAGGGACTACCATTTTGGTTGATTTTTTGATGGCGAAATTTAACAAAAAGTAACCCTAGCATAACATATAACCCCTCTATTTTTCTCAGCAAAGCAGGAATGGGGTGGTTACAATTTTGCATGTGATACTTTTTCCTGGGGGAGTGCTGCTGTTCTCGAGAAAGCTGTATGCCCCCTTCCCAGGGCAATTGTTTCTGCAAAAATGAAACACACAAAATGTGGCATCGCCCAAGGAAGAAACAGAGATGGTCAGACATCCCTGGTTGTTGTGATTCAGTACTCAGTTTATTCGACTGAACTGTTCCAGCGAACAGGTCAGGTCCAGTATATATCTTAACTATACTGACTCCATTTTCTAATGCTTTTAGTGTTTAAGTATTTTCTCCTCAGGTGCACCAGTTCCCAGGCAGCATTCCCACCAGAGGAGACTGTTTTGTCTAACACCGTTCCACCAGGCATTGGCCTTGAAGGAGAGCAGCTTCCCAGGACTGAAAGATGTTGTTTTGAGAACTGTGGGGGGAGGCTGTTCCAGATGGGTATTGTTACTCTGTATCCTATGCTTGCTCTTCATTGGTAACAATGATCATGTACCATCCTGAGTCTCCTATTCAGGACAGTGGACTATAATGGACCTTTTCTGCAATAAAGCTTCCTTTGCCAGACATTGGACTTATTCTTGCTTCTAAAGGGAATCTTGCAGAGAGTACCTTATCTAGCCACAGTCTGACATTTTGTTACCAATCATGTCTGAGTCGGGCCCAGCGGAATCCAAGGTTGTCCCGGACAGGGATCCTTTGTTTGATCCGTATGCGTCTCCCGACAATCAACCGGTGCAAACCCAAGACTCCCAGGAGCTGGGAGCAACCGGGAACGGAACCGGAGCCTCCACTTCTACCCTGCCTCTCATCGACTTCAGTACTCGGAACGAGACCGAAAGCAACCTCGGGGCAAGGCCGAAAGCAACCGCTCTCCCCTTGATCTCGGTACCCACCCCGTCGGAGTGGGGAGCCAGACCCCGAGAAACCAGAGAGCGCCGGGCAGGTGGACTCCATCCACGAGTCTCGATGGACGGGCGCCGAAGCCTAGAAACCGTCCCGGAACTAGATAGCAGCCAACCATGGCGATATTGGAACAGGACGTTTGAGCAGATGGAGGGGGACACGTCTCGCCGCGGCGCCCTGAGTTGGGATTATTCCGAACTTGCTCCGTGGAAAGAGCCAACGGAAGTCCCTGAACAAAGTTGGGAGCAGATACAAGGTCGCACCTATGCGGTAGATACCAGCATCTCGGCCGTGACGGGTATGGCCAAGGGAATTCTAGCCGCGAGGTCGCGAATAGTCCAAGGGGACCCTCCTCCGTGGGGCCCTTTCTCCCCGGTGAGTGCAGCGAATGAAGGTTCCCTGAGCGAACAACCAGGGCCAAGTCGAATGCAACAACTAGAAGCTAAGCTGATGGATATGGAAGAAAGTTTGGCTCACGCCATTCATTTAATTTCCTCAATGGGGGCAGGAGAAAGACTGTCTCCTGAAGAGATGGCGATACAGATAGCTACCCTTCAAAGTGTCATCTCCTATCCGATGGAGGAAGTTCAGCAGCGGTCGTCACCTACCGGCGAGGGGGGCACCTATCCTGGCGAATCGGGAGAACAACCCAAGGAACTTCCCACACAGCGGGAAACTCCACCGAGAAGGGATCACCCGGTTGTGCCACCCGGCGAGACTCCCATCGAACCTCCTATCACGGGAGGGGATGTGCCGCCAGACGAGACCCCCGTTGAGAGGCCTACGGAAGGGGAGGAAAAGCCAAGTGATACACCGGTGATACCCCCCCATACTTCCCCTATAACGGTCCGGCCGGACCAAGCGGGAGCACCCGCGGCTCCATCCGGGGAGGGAGCCCCTGGTCAACCGCGCGAAACTGTTCCCGTCGGGCAACCTCCGGGAGATGGTCTACCAGCGCCAAAAGGCCAGCCGATACTTCCCAGAACAACAACGCCTGGAGGGGCAAGCCCGCGCGGCCTTCCACCCATTCGGCCTTCGCCGCTGCGGCCCCTTCCGCTTCGACCACAACTAACCCCGCCGCTGCAGCCGATACGCTTGCCACTGGAACAGCCCGTAAGACCACCTCCGAACCAACCGATGGGGCCTACACCACTACGACCCCACCAACCCACCCCTCCGCGGCCGATCATTACTCCGCCGCACCGACCTCAACCGCAAGCACCTCAACCGCTACGGCCAGCACCTCCGGCATTGCCACCAGCCAGACCGAGATTGCAGCCGCCTGCCCGACCCAGACTGCCACCGCCAGCCCAGCCGAGGCCGCTACCCCCGGCTCAACCGGTGATGCCGCCGCCAGCGCAACCAGCACCGCCAGCACAACCGGGTCCCCCCATACCTCAAGTGCCATTGATGCTTCCGGCGGACTTCTACCCAGCACCGGCTCCGAGGCAAGACCTCCCAATGGGTTGGGTGAAACTGGACGCCACTTTTGATGGGGATCCTACCAAACTGGGCTTTTTTCTAGTGCAAGTCGTGCAATTCTTCAACCGGTGGGGACACCTCTTCGGCAGCGAGGCCAGCCAAATTGAACATCTCGGCTCCCGCTTACAAGGGAAAGCAGCGGACTGGTACGTAGGACTATATAATATCGGGGCCCCAGAACTCGATACTCTCCAGGGGTTGGTAGATGCTATTAGAGCACAATATGAAGACCCCTTAGAGGAAACCAGGGCCCGAACAGAACTGCAGGCCATTAAGCAGGGCAGCATGTCAGCGAGAGACTATATCACAAAATTCCGACAACTGGCTGCCAAGTGCCCCAGGTGTGAGGAGTCCACAAAAATTATTCTGTTCAAACAAGGACTTAATCCGAGACTTTTGGACAGAGCCCTCATGCAAGACAATCCCCCTACGCTGTTAGGTTGGATTCAACTTGTTTGCGAAGTGGAGAATCGCATTTTAGAAGTCCGTTTGGTTGAGCAACAACAACAAACGGGACAAAGAAGACCATTGACCTTACAAAAGGGAGCTCGGGGAGCTGGCTACGCCACCCGTGGAGCGAGAGATGCTAGATGGCAACAAGGGCTGTGTTTGCAATGTGGACAGGCTGGTCACTTTGCAGCACAATGCCCCTACCGGCCTGTGCAAAGACCTCCGCTTCAATTACGGCGTCCAACCCTTGCTCCGTTCCCTACGCTCCAACGCCCGACTCCAGCTCCACGAGCAAACAGAGGCCGCGGCGCTTCCCAAAGGCCGGCCTCAGAAAGAGGGCTGGAAGCGGAAGAAGTTATGGAATACGATCCCGCTTCCCCATCTGCAGAAGTCAATCCAGAAAGTCCCCAGTCGGGAAACGAGATGGATCTGTCGTAAAAGGGCCCAAACGACAGATCCGCCCCAAGCCCGTCCCTGCACGGAACCGGCCACCTGGGTCCATTTTATTCATGCCAGTGACTCTAATCAACCCAGAGAGAAAAATGCACATTCGGGTGCAAGCTCTTATTGACTCGGGTTGCTCAAGAGATATCATAGCCCCAGCTCTAGTCAATGGACTGGTCTTACCAACTCGGGATTTACAAAATCCAGTAATTTTTGAACAAATGGATGGTACCAACATGAATCCGGTCACGACTGAAACCATCCCGGTGATCACAGGCATGGGACAACATTGGGAAAAGAGGTCCTTTGTCATCAGCTCTACTGCCAAGTACCCGCTAATTCTAGGCAGCAAATGGCTATGTGATCACAATCCCTACATAGACTGGGCTCAAGGATGTATTACCTTTAATCATGCCAACTGTAAAATTCACCGTTGGAATCAAAACTGGGGCGAAGACCCAACTTGCAAAGAAAAGGCCCTCCTCACCCAAGAAGAAGTCAACCAAATACCCGAACCGTACTGGCCTTTTCTAAATGCTTTCTCGGAGGAGGAAGCTGATACTCTGCCCCCGCACCGACGAACGGACTGTGCGGTGGAAATTTTACCCGGAGCCTCATTGCCTAAAGGACGACTCTATCCCATGAGTCTCCATGAACGTGAAGAGCTCCGGAAATTCATCGACACCAACCTCCAACGAGGGTTCATCCGCCCAGCCTCTAGCTCCCACGCCGCTCCAGTTCTCTTCGTGAAAAAGAAGGATGGGGGACTCAGACTGTGCACGGATTTCCGAGGACTAAATGCAGTGTCCACCAACAACGCCTATCCTATACCGCTCATCCGAGACCTTCTCAACGTCGTGGCCCAAGGTAAGATCTTTACGAAATTAGATCTAAAAGATGCCTACTTCCACGTTCGTATAAAGGCAGGGGATGAGTGGAAAACCGCGTTTAATACGCCCCTCGGACAATATGAATACTTAGTTATGCCTTTTGGATTGACGGGAGCCCCGTCTGTATTCATGTCCATGATAAACGAAGTTTTACATGAATTTCTGTACAAAGGGGTGGTGGTGTACCTTGACGATGTTTTAATTTATTCTGACACCGAGGAAGAACATGTTCAAATGGTACAAAAGGTCCTGGCCACCTTGATGAAGAATAAACTGCCCATCAAATTGTCCAAATGTGAATTCCATAAAACCGAACTCACTTACCTTGGGTATTGTATCTCACAAGAGGGGTTGAAAATGGATCCAGCCAAAATACAGGCGATCCAGGATTGGCAAACACCCACCACCCGCAAAGAACTGCAATCCTTCCTGGGTTTTGCCAACTTCTATAGAGACTTCATAGCAAATTTCGCCCAAATCACACTCCCCTTAACAGAATTGCTGAAAACCAAAGATAAAGGGGACCAAGCCAGAAAACCCTCTGCTAAACTACAATGGACCCCCGATTGCCAAACGGCCTTCGAATGCCTTAAAAAGCAATTTGTAACGGAACCCATCCTCTCCCACCCCAACGAACAGTCCCCCTTCATAGTACAGGTCGACGCCAGCGATACGGCGATAGGGGGGGTTTTGCTGCAGAAGGGGGAGGATGGGAAATTGCGGCCTTGTGCATTCTTGTCTAGAAAGTTCTCAGAGGCAGAAAGGAATTGGAATGTGTGGGAGAAGGAGGCCTTTGCAGTGAAAGCAGCTCTCACAAACTGGAGGCACTGGCTGGAGGGGGCGAGATACCCTTTTGAGGTCTGGACAGATCATAAAAATTTGGAGGCCCTCCGAAGCCCACGCAGACTGAATGCTAAGCAATTGCGGTGGGCGGAATTCTTTTCCAAATTCAACTTCACCCTCAATTATCTCCCGGGCAAAACTAACTTTTTGGCGGACGCCCTGTCGCGCATGCCCCAACATAAGAGCAAACGGGCGGAGACTGTCGACACGGTCTTCTCGCCTAAGCAACTTGGGGGCGTGGTGACTACTCGCAGCCGTGCTCAGCAGCCCCTCCCGGCCGACCAAGAATGGAAATCGAAACTTAAAACTGAAGTGGAGAAGGAGGGGGATAAAGCTCCGCGAAACAAACTAACCCAATCCCCACAGGGGGATTGGCTAGCGGGGAGCAAGTTTTATGTCCCGGACAGCCTTAAGCTGGAAGTCTTGCAACGCTGTCATGATGCTCCCACTGCTGGACATTATGGGTACCTGAAAACTTTACACCTAGTTCAAAGACAATTCTGGTGGCCGGGCATGCGCAAAGACATTTCCCAATACGTTAGTTCCTGCCCTATTTGCCTCAGCGCAAAAACCAGGAAAGGGAAACCTCCGGGTCTCCTGCAACCATTGGAAACGCCGAATAAGCCCTGGGAAGTAATCTCCATGGACTTTATCACTGATCTACCTCTTTCAAAAGGACATAATTGTATTTTAGTTGTGGTAGATCTGTTCTCCAAACAAGCCCATTTTATCCCCTGTACTGCTATACCCTCCGCTCGAAAACTAGCGGATCTGTTTCTAAAACACATCGTAAAATTACATTCTTTTCCGTCCAAGGTGATTTCGGATCGCGGCGGACAGTTCGTTGCCAACTTCTGGCGGGAGCTTTTGAAAATGTTGAATATTGAACAAGGTATCAGTTCAAGCCATCACCCACAAACCGACGGGCAATCCGAAAAAACAAACCAAATATTAGAACAGTTCCTTCGTTGCTACATCAATTTTCAACAAGATAACTGGGTGGACCTTCTCCCTCTAGCCGAATTCTCCTATAACAACAGTGTACACGCTTCAACGGGAGAAGCCCCCTTCAAAATTGTATACGGGACTCACTTCAATCCCTTCCCATTAGACGCACCCCCTCTCCATTCCTCTAATTTGCCAGATGTATCCTCATGGTGGGGGGAGGCGGTGCAGCAATGGACTATCATTAAGAAACACCTTGAAAAAGCCAAACTGGATTACAAAAAGTACGCAGATCGCCATCGTGTGGCCGAATGGGAATTACAACCAGGAGACCATGTGTATATTTCCACAAAGAACCTAAAGCTAGCTCAGACAAGCCGCAAACTCGCTCTGAAATTCTTAGGACCTTTTCCTGTGCGCAAGGTAATAAATAAAGTGACTGTTGCTGTAACATTGCCCAAGAACCTTCGCCATGTGCATGATACGTTCCATGTCAGCCTTTTGAAGAAAGCTCCCACAGACAACAAATGGCATATCAAAGCTCCACCCATTCCAACTTTAATTGACGACCAAATACACTATGAGGTACAACAAATTCTGGACTCTAAAATCAAGAGAAATCAGCTTTTTTACCTCATTAGGTGGAAGGACTTTGATTCTGGTTACGATGAATGGGTGAACTCTGCACATGTTCATGCTCCTAGATTAACCAAAGCTTTTCATACCCGCTACCCATATAAACCAGGGGGGGATCTATTTTAAGGGGGGCAGAAATGTCAGGTCCAGTATATATCTTAACTATACTGACTCCATTTTCTAATGCTTTTAGTGTTTAAGTATTTTCTCCTCAGGTGCACCAGTTCCCAGGCAGCATTCCCACCAGAGGAGACTGTTTTGTCTAACACCGTTCCACCAGGCATTGGCCTTGAAGGAGAGCAGCTTCCCAGGACTGAAAGATGTTGTTTTGAGAACTGTGGGGGGAGGCTGTTCCAGATGGGTATTGTTACTCTGTATCCTATGCTTGCTCTTCATTGGTAACAATGATCATGTACCATCCTGAGTCTCCTATTCAGGACAGTGGACTATAATGGACCTTTTCTGCAATAAAGCTTCCTTTGCCAGACATTGGACTTATTCTTGCTTCTAAAGGGAATCTTGCAGAGAGTACCTTATCTAGCCACAGTCTGACAAAACTGGGGGATGAGTTCACTTGCTTTTTTCCCCAAGCCCAACTCTGAAAAGTGGGTTATAAATGAAGTTAATAATAACAATGACAACAACAGTACAAATTCCCCAGTGTTCCTACTGCCTCATCTGCCTCAATGCACCCCTAAGATGGGAAAGAAAGTAGGGGGATATGGAGAGAAAGAGATACTTTAATCTCCTGCCTCTTTCCCTTTCTGCAGCAGCTCCCTCCATAGCCACATAAATGTGAAGGGAATATCTGGGGAGAGAGAAAGATAGAGAAGGAAGTTTTTGTTTCTCTCATTGGCAGAGAAGAACTCTCTCATTGTAACGTTCATTTCCAAAAGCAAGCATTATAAACAGCATCAGGAATATTAACAAGTGGTGTCAGCACAGCACACAAGCAAGAGAGTGCTCCATTGCCAACAGGTCCAGCACTGCACAGAGAATTTTTTTTTAAAAAAAAATCCTGCTTTAGTGACAAAGCCAATAAATGTTACCTTTGAGTCCTGCTGTTTTGCCATGTTTCTCTGTGCCTTCTAGTTTTGTTTCCATGATAAGGGGCCATTTGACTGGATCCTCCTCCGTAATCTGCTACAGAAACCTGGGCTGGGACTCCTAACCCCCAGCCTGTCCTGGCACTGTGTGTAAAAGCACGCAGAAAGGGAGGGCTAGGGTTTTTCCTTCACAGGAAGGGAAGTAGAGGAAGGATGGGCCTCTTCCACCCCCCTCCATTTTTGACTAGTAAAAGTGGGAGACTGGACAGGTTGCTGGCTGCCCGTCTCCCTTTCCAACTACAACCATCAACCCAGAGTTGAATGAAAAGGAAGAAGAAAATAGATCACAGAAGAAACTGAATGAGAGAGTCCTGTTGTTATGTCCAAAAATTTTAAAAAAATATGATCAGATCATTCCTTCCATGTGAAATACTGATCTGGATAGACTTGGGGGTGCATGCATGGGCACATGTGCAATGCTACCTCCCCATCATTTGACACTGTTAACTGTTTTAATCAGAAAAGCTCCAAAAGCCAGAGGGCTTTCTGGGCAGGAGGAAATTCCTCCTGGTGCTCCTCGACCCACTCTCTTTAGAGGGCTTCTTAGGTCACAGTGAGTGGCTCTGACACCATGGCACCTAAGCACCTATACTCTGGTTTCTCTTCAGATCGCACCTAAGCAAAGGATGGTGGATGGGCATGAACCAGCTCCATACGCCTGAGACCTCCTGGTTCTCTTTAACAACTGTTTTTTCTTTCCAAATTTCACCCTAATCTGCATAATATATTTTTTCCAATTTTCACCATAATCTGCTTTGTGGCAGCCAGGGGCTCAGAAGCTGCAGGAGATCGCTCCCTCCTCAAATCCACATGAGCATATCCATGTGGATGTTGTTGGGAGGGTCTTTCTTTGCATTGTGTGTAAGAGTGCACTGAAAGGGATGGCAGATTGGTGATAGGTGATGGCAATGTGGGAGCAATGACACCATTACCCCAGTGCAAAGCAAACTTTTGAAATCTATGAGCCCCTCAATGCCAATGCTATAACCCCAGGAAGCGCTGGGGGAAAAAAAAAAACACTTGTGCATGTCACTCCCATAGAGTTAACACTAAAGGCTCAATCTCTCCTCTTTGGAGCTAATTGGTTGCATGATGATTTCAGACAGATTTGCCCTTAAGGAAAACAAGATGCTGCCAGACGACCCACCCTACTGACTGGCCTGCCTGCCCGGCTTCTGTGCAGTATCGAAATGAAATATACAAGCTTTTCAGTTGGGAGGATTCATTACAACCTCATTTCCCAGATTTTGTTCAGTGTTTCAGAAGCCGCTTCAATGAGCTGAATCAGCATGTTTTGTATGTAAGTTCAGTTCTTTTTTCTGTTATGTGTGTAATTTTTTCCATTATGCACACCTCTGGTATGCACTTGGGCTCTAAGTTCATGGTCTGGTCAGCATGGTGTATTGAACAGTGTCGGACTAGGATCTGAGAAGTCCAGATTCAAGGGCTTACTCTGCCATGGAAGCTTGAGACGGCCATGTTTGGTGTAGTGGTTAAGAGCAGCAGGACTCTAATCTGGAGAACTGGGTTTGATTTCCCACTCCTCTGCTTGAAGCCAGCTAGGTGACCTTGTGTCAGTCACAGCTCCTCCAGAGCTCTCTCAGCCCCACCCACCTCACAGTGTGATTGTCGTAAGGAGAGTAATAACTAGGATGTGCACTTTGAGTTCCCGGTTCCAAATGCAAACCGGGCCCGATTCATAAAGATTTGGTATTTCCAAATAGGGGCCAGTATGATGGCCCTGATTCGGAAATACTGAATCAAAGCTTCCTGAAGCAATTCGGATTGCTTCAGGAAGCTTTGGGGCCTTTTTAAAGGGTGCCTGCCCTCCCACCACCACCCCACTTACCTGGGGCATCCTTCTGGTGGTGGAAGCAGTGGCCTTCCCTGCTGCCTTGCTGGCCGCCACAGAGGCCAAAGTGGTGGCACAGGCAGTGGAGGCGCTGCCACAGGCACAGGCGCCGGCCATTTGCTGCCACCTTGCTAGCCACTACAGAAGCCAAAGCAGCGGCACGGGTGGCTGAGACACTGGCTGCAGCCTTCCCTGCCACCCTGCTGGTTGCGGTGGTAGCAGAGGCACCTGCTCCGGCCTTCCGAAGGTGGTTGGGGGAAGGGGGGTCAGAGAGGAGGTGGGAATCTGACTTCAGCCTGCTCCGAATCATTACGAAGCATACCGAAGTGATTTCCGATAACCTGAACCCGAAGTGGCTTGCTGCTTCGGGTTTTGGGTTATTCCAGATTATGTTCCCGCTTCAGGTATTTCCCTGCTGCACACCCCTAGTAACAACATACTTTGTAAACAGGTCTGAGTGGGTGTTAAGTTGAGCTGAAGGGCAGGATATAAAACAAATGTTTTTGTTGTTATTGTTGTTATTGATGGGTGAATTTGAACTAGTCACATTCTCTGAGCCTAACCTGCCTTACAGGTTTGTTGTTATTGTGAGGATAAAAGGATGGTGGGTGAATAATATTTTAAGGATATTTTTATGGGGAAGTAGGGTATAAATATCTAGATAAGTGCCTTGATATGTAAGCTACATTTTGTTACCCAACTTTGACAGCATTCACCCATCTTTACATTTGCATAGTCCAAAACCTAAATTTTCTCAGTAAGCAGAGACAAAGCATGTACCCTCCAGAGTCATTAAAGTAACCTACTTGTCAAGCACAAAATTACTCACATTTTCTTCTCTCTTGGTGTCTGCATTATTGGACTCATCATTTAAATTGCCTACAGTAAATACATTGCCTGCACTTTCCATGAAGCAGTGCTGAAACACTCATACACAAACAGCCCCTCAATCAGGATAAGTTGGTTGCCTGTCCTTTTAAGGTTCAATGTGGATAATGCATGCCAAAAATATTATAATATGATGGTGGAGAGATCCCTGAAGTCATAGCTGACTTATGGCGACCCCTGGAGGGTTTTTTCATGGCAAGCGACTAACAGAGGTGATTTGCCGTTGCCTGCCTCTACAATTCTGGTCTTCACTGGAGGTCTCCCATCCAATTACTAATCAAGGCTGACCCTGCTTACCCTCTGAGATCTGATGAGATCAGGCTCACCTGGGCTATCTAGGTCAGGGCATTACATTAGGATAAGCCCCAAGATTTATCTCTCTTAGTTGTGTAAAGGTTTTAAAACTCATTGTTTGAAGACGTGAGGAAACTATAATTCCCATGACGCTGTACAACAATGCATATGCACAATCAGACAAGGACCTGTATAATTCAACAGCCATTGACTGACACTGAGTGACGCTGTCATAAAGCGTGCATGGACATCTAAATAGGAAGTCTAATAGGAAGTCTAATAGGAGAGCCAGTTTGGTGAAGTGGTTAAGAGTGATGGAACTCTAATCTGGAGAACCAGGTTTGATTCCCCACTCGTCCACTTGAAGCCAGCTGGGTGACCTTGGGTCTGTCACAGCTCTTCCAGAGGTCTTTCAGCCCCACCCACCCCACAGTGTGATTGTTGAGGGGATAATAATGACATACTTTGTAAACTGCTCTGAATGGACATTAAGTTGTCCTGAAGGACAGTATATAAATAGGATGTTATTATGTTATCATGTTATTAATATCAAAATAACACTTTTTTAAACAAATGGAGTCAGATGTAGTGAGTGACAGGAAGAGGCAGCTACAACAAAACAGCATGTAATTGTGCCTTGTCCTTTCTCCTCAGTCAGTCATGTGCAATCTGTTAATATACAGCAAAAGGGTGGCTCAAACATTTGACACCAATGAACCACCACTTGTGAGAAGGACACGAACCCAACCAACGGGTGATTGTGCATCTTGATAAACTATCAAGCTTTTCATCCCTTTTGGCCCAACCTGAAAATCACCATTCCAATTTCACTTCAGCCTCGAGCAAATCAAACCCACTAGACTTTAATTTTATACCATGTTCTGACTCTTTGTTCTGAATTTTTCTCATGACAGTTAATGCATTTTTGTGGGATTTTTTGCTGTGCGCACAACATACACAGAGCAGAAAAAATGGCTGAAGAGGAACAAACAAACATGAAACTCTGGCAACAGAAGTTGGTAGAATGAAAAAGAACACAATGACAACAAAAGCAAACACAGGAGTAAACATAAAGAAACAAAAGAAAGGCATGCTTGTACATCTCGATGTGCCTCTCCCAAATCATCCTCTACTGCACCTCAGTCCATGAGAAGCCTCCCCACCGCCATCTGCATCCTCTTCATGCATCTCTTTGCCTCTTTGAAAGTGCATGCCACAAATCATTTAGCTGCAACGAGCACCGAAGCCCGTTTGTCTTTTTGCTCTGACTCTGGAACTGAATCAGCAGGGAGTAAATTCAATCCCCTGCCAGAACGGCTGTGGGAAGCAGCAATGGCTCTGCTTGGAAAGTTATGATCCAGTTAGGAGAGGTACCAGGCTGGCTTAACTCCTGCTGAATGATGGGATAAACTTTCCCTAGTGCTCCGTCTTTGCCAGGGCACAGCCATTTCCCAGCCATTAGCCCCCTGCTGGCATTTCTAAACACGGGAGCCAAAGCAAACACCCCTGCTACTAATGAGACAGGCCTCTCTGTAGCTGACAAATGTCCTCTCCTCTTCTTGGTCCCTGCTGATTCCTGCCGAGTGTACATACTTTAATTTGTCAGGCACCAGTGGAAGTTTTTGTACCCCGCATTGTGCCTTGCCCTCCAGAGTTACGGAAAGGTCACCCACCATGCATGCAGCAACTCTGAAAATGGAAGGGGGGGGGGACAGCAATCAAAACTGTGACATTAGGGTTGCCAAGTCTCAGCGTTTGACCTGACATTTTCAGCCACCTTCTTTTTAGTCTTCTTCTTAAGGTCTTCAGAGGAAGGAGAACAGTCTCAGGTTTAAGGGCCAGATTCAAAGGAACCAGGACTTTTTTTCTGCTGGAATGTGGTGGAATAGAGTTCTGGCACCTCTTGAAAATGGTCACATGGCTGGTGGCCCTGCCTCCTGCAGACAGAGGGGAGTTTAGATTGCCTCTCAGGGCCAAGCTACACATGACGAATGACACTTGAACAGCAAGTGGATTGAGTGGAGGGCAAGTGAACAGGGAGAAATACACTTGCTGTTCAAGTGTCATTCGTCATGTGTAGCTTGGCCCTCAGAGGGCAATCTAAACTCCCTTCTGTCTGGAGATCAGGGGGCTGGGCCACCAGCCATGTGACCATTTTCACCAAAGGCAATTTAAACTTTAAAAAACTCCCCCCTTGTTCCACTGACCCAAAGTTATGTCATTGTGCGGTCCTGGGAGCATGCACACACTTTGCGCGTGTGCATGTGGCACCAGGGGCACCACCTCCCGCCAAGAGTTGCCCCCTGTGCTGGCAACCCACTGAGTTCCACCACCTCTTTTCCCAGAAAGAAAGCCCTGAAAGGAACTATTAGCTCTCGCCAGTTATGTCCATCACCCCAATTCACTGGGCATCGTTAAGTTGACAGGCAATGGATTCAAGACAGAAAAGCATTTATTTATTCAACAAATAAGTGAATCACTGCAGGAGGACATAGTGATGGCCACAAGCATAGATGGCTTTAACAGAAGTTTAGAAAAGTTCATAGATGTAGGCCCGTTAGTGACTACGAGCCATGACTGCTAACGGGAACGTCCACATTCAGGGGCAGTAAACACCTGAAGATCAGTGCTAGGTGAACACAGGGGAAGATCTTTTCCTCTCTGCCTTGTTTGTTGTCCCTCCAGAGCAACTGGTTGGCTACTGCGAAGTACAGGATGCTGAACGAGTTGAACTGCTGGTCTGATCCGGCAGGGCTCTGGTGTTGTTACAAATGTTTTCCCTCCAAGCATGTTGTTTGCTTATTTATTATTGACAAGGGTAGAGCCTAAAGTCACACCTTCCTCGGTTCAGGTTTTTCCCTCTCCATTGTGCTGAAATCTGGTAGAAACTATTAGAATTTTTAGTAAAGCCATCAGAGTTTTTTAGTTAGGGGTGTGCAGTTAGGTTCAGGAATCAGATTAAAATACCGACATTTGAATGATTCAGTGTTCTGAATCGAAAGCCTGATCTCCCGAAGTTTTACCAGATTTTCAGAAAATACCCATGAGGCTCCTTCCTTACTGTCCCAGGATCCTTTGACTTGTTACCACTTGTGCATCCAATATTTTCCTCCTGAATTTCAGAGTTAGAATCCTTTCTAGAGCAAAAGAGTCACAAAAACTACAGGGGCTAAACCCTGAGGGTTGCCAGCTCCAAGTTGGGAAATTCCTGGATATTGGGGGAGGGGCTGAAACCTGGAGAGGGCAGGGTTTGGGGAGGGACTGAGTATTTTATAATTTCATAGAGTCCACCCTCCAAAGCAGCCAATTTCTCTGAGTGAACTGATCTGTGTGGCCTGGAGATCAGTTGTGATTCTGGGAGATCTCCAGCCGCCACATGGAGGCTGGCAACCCTAACACATGGCAGAACTGTAGGTGTTGACTTGCTGAGAACTTGCATAACTAGTGAGTTTAATAGCTGAGTGTTTATTTGAACTTGGGTCACACAACACTCTATGCTGTAAACCACACTGGTGACTATTTGCTTGATCAAATTGTTTCTCCAGAAATGTTTCAACTCCCAATCAAAACTGGACAATATTCAGCACAAGCCTATCATTTTCATTCCTTATTTTCTGCAACATCTCTCTTTTATTTCAGGGTTACTCATTATAGTCATGATGACAGTACCCTCCAATAGCATGATGTGCCAAAGCAAGGGACAGTGATACGTCAATATCCAAAGGATATGCTCTTGAGTCAAAACTTTGATGCAATTGGAATAATTATTTAGCAGTTAAAGCTTCCATAGCAGAGACTTTGTTTGTGTTTATGGTGTCAGTCCTTGGCAAGTAGATTCCCCAAGTTCTCCACAGCAAACACACAGGTGGATTGGTTGAAGTAACTTTATTAGAGATCCATCAAGTTCAAGGTGCTCAGACAACTGAACTGACAGAAGTGATGTGGATGGGGTCGGTAGTGTTAGTTATAGGAAAGTTTCCCGCCATCAGGATAGGGACCGTTAGAGTTTGGGCATGGAGGAGCTGGGGGGGGGGTAAAGAGGAAAAGCTAGGTTCAGGCTAGACAGAACAAAGAATGAAATCATCTCAGTTCCCAAGAAGGATACATTTTGAACCAGCCACAGCCGGCCTTCAAGGACACTTGCTGGAGGCAGCGGGGAAAGAGAAAGTAAATATTTGCAAGATAACCTACTGGCTTAACATCAATAAGAAACTTCTCATGTCCTCAGAGGACCATAACACAGAATACATTCATGGCAGATATGCAGACAGGCATATATGACGTATGGACTCAATTTGCCTTCCTGCCCAATTTGCTCCTTCTCTCCGCACAGCACCTATGGCAACATGCACAGCCTTCCCTGCAAGGTGCTTTCCTTTGCCATTGATTCCCAGAAAGATTTATGGTAAGGGTCCAGTCTCACTGAAGCAGCTATATCCAATTCACTAAGGAATTACAAGTCTGCCCGATCAATAATCCATTTATCTCCTTCACTTTGCCATATTTAAACACTCCAGACCCGTCAAAGGAAACTGAAAGCTTTGTCTGAACAAAATGATCAGATTTCTGTGCTGCTTGTAAAAGCTGTAGAAGCTGGATGCTGACACTTGGGTGAGGGGGTTGATTCCTGTACTTAAGATGCTGGTTGGTAGGAATCTAGCACAGAATCCAGAACAGTTACCTTCAGCAAGATCTATCTCATGCAGACATGTTCAGGCAAGTCATTGAACACGTTCGATGTCATTGATTCCCAACTTGGCCCCCATGGGCTCCTTGGTGTCCACCAGCAGGTTTCCTGGCTTGCATTTGCTTCCCCCCCCCTAATTTTCTGATCCCCATTACAAATATTCAGTCTTGGCTTCCCTCCATTTGAGTGGAACAAAAGGTGTTTCAGAAGAAACCAAACAGCATTCTCTTTGTTTCTGCAGAGAGCACTCATTTAAAAAGAGCTCCACCCAGGAGCTGCTTGGCTTGCAGTCACTTTGTGATTGGCCCCAGATAGGGTCACTATTCCCCCGGCGGGGGGCAAGGGATTCCCCACTCCCACTCTCCACCCTCTGCCACCACTCACCTAGCTGGTTCAGGGGGAGGTGTGGGCACTGGCCTCCAGGATGCATTCCTGGGGTGACACGACGACATCACTTCCCAGGTGTGACATCATCATGCCATCGCAAAAGAACTCCCACACTTTGCAATGAGCTGATTTGGGCCCCAAACAGCCCATTTGGAGCCCAGATCAGCCTGCTGTGAAGCGTGCACATGCTCCCATGTCTGTGTGATGATGTCACTTCCCCAGTACTAAACCTTTAATTTGTCCTACAATGATCAATATAATTGTAGCCCTAGAGGCAGGGGACGATCAATTTCTTAAGGCCAAAGTGGATGAGGCAGGAATCAAGCCCTTAGAGAGGGAACCAGGGCAAGCAGAAAGATTAAAAAACAAAACAAAGATAAACAATGAGTACCATTTTTATTTCATTTGCAACTTGTATACATTGTCACAGGTTTTGTTGGTTACTGAAAATCCTTTTGCTTCTGTATATTTTTAATGCAAATCCTTTTGCTTCTTTAAATTTTTAATGCAATTTCTACATGGATAGCATTTCAACTTTTTGCACCATTTTCTTTGTACCCCTTTTATGCAATTGCTGCAAAAATAGCATTGAAAAACATATTATATTGGTGTGAGGGGGTGACATGAAGGAAAACGGAATGGATACCTACAGTATTTCTTTATTTTTTAAATTTATATCTCACCCTTCTTCTGAGGAGTACATCTTTTTTTCTTTAATTTTATCCTCAACAGGGAGGATAATCAACATCAATCAACCCTTCAGATAGATTAGACAGAGAGAGAATGACTAGCCTAAACTCCCCTAGTGAGATTCATGTCAGAGTCAGGATTTCGATCTGCCAGATCCTAGCCTGGCTCTTTAACCATTACATCATGGTAACTAGAGGTGCCACAAACTCCACAGAAAACACATTTGTCAGGTGAACAAACCATTCTTGACAGCTGTGATCACCTGTGAGCCAAGCCTGGGAGTTCCTTGCCTTGCCACTCTCTCATACGAACAGCTACTAAACAGCTGTGCCGTAGCTGCAGGGGTGAAATTTCATTTCCTTTATTTCTTTCTACTTTGTGGCCACTCTTCCAGCAGGCGAAACCAACAGGTCATGGATGGTCGAGCAGGGCAATTAAATGACACAAGGGAGAACAACTCCCATAAGGCTATGTGAAAATGGGCAGGGCTCATTTTGAGAGGGAACGTGCTGGAACGTAGTTCCGGCAGTTCCTCGAAGAGGTCACATGACAGGTGGCCCTGCCCGCCTGACTCTCGGCCATTTTGGACCCGTTTCGGCCTGGATTGGGGCCGAAACATCCCAGGTCAGGCCTCTGACAGGTGGTGGATCACTGTCCCACTTGGGCCCTTTCCCAGCCATTTTCAGCTTCTTTTGCCATTTCAGCCCTGTATGGCCAGAATTGGGTCCCAAACAGCCATGATAGGTGATGTCACGGGGTTTGGCATATGCAAATCAGTTATGCTAATGACACACTGCCGGTGCTGGCAAAGGGCATGGCATATGCTAATGAGTTCCTCCAGCTCTTTTTCTACAAAATGACCCCTGAAAATGGGCATACATGAAAAAGTAATCACAACACTGACTTAGAGCTAAACTACAAGAGACAAATTACACGAGGACGTTCACATGAAGGGAGTCACAATGTTAGCCAGAAAGCTGAGTTTTAAAAGACAGATCGGAAGGCTCTGTCAATTTCTGTTCTCCACAGAGCAGCAAAGAGAGCTCCTCAGAGGGTTTGTTAATTTCCTCTTTGGTTCGGAAGGCTCTGTCAGTTTCAATTCCTCTCCTAGGAGGCAAAGAGGAAATTAACCCTCTGAGGAGGATCTTTGCTGCTCTGTAGAGAAGGGAAATTGACAGAGCCTTCCAATCTGTCTTTTAAGCCTCAGCTTCCCGACTAACATTGTAACTCCCTTCACGTGAACTTCGTTATATAATTCTGTCTCTTATAGTTTGGCTCTTAAAAGAACACCAAATGGTGACGCTTAAAAAAAATGTTGACCTATTGGCTTGATGCTAGCGGAGAGTGCCATCAAGTCATAGCTGACTTATGGTAAGAGACTAACAGAGGTGGTTTGCCATTGCCTGCCTCTGCAAGCCTCATCTTCGCTGAAGGTCTCCCATCCAATTACTTACCAAAACTGACCTTGCTTAGCTTCTAAGATCTGACAAGGTTGGCTTCCCTGGGCTATCCAGATCAGGGCAATCTTGATAGTCATGTTATATATAACCTATTTACTCACTTTCTATTTAATCGATTGACTACTGAATGGAGTGAAAAAATGACAAGTCTGTGGAAGGGAACACTGGGACTTCCATTGGGCTTTGTGAAAAAGTGAATCTGTGAAATGCTGCAGATTGTTCTGTACTGTACAGTTCGAATACACAGAAACTAACTCTCCAGACAGGCTTGAGCTGTTCACAAACAGCTGAACTGCTTGACAAAAAATCTGCTCCCTGTTTGCAGTATGTGACCTAAACCAGTAAATATATGAGTATTATGGTTGTTGTGGGTTTTCCGGGCTGTATTGCCGTGGTCTTGGCATTGTAGTTCCTGACGTTTCGCCAGCAGCTGTGGCTGGCATCTTCAGAGGTGTAGCACCAAAAGACAGAGATCTCTCAGTGTCACAGTGTGGAAAAGATGTAGGTCATTTGTATCTACTCAGGAGGGGTGGGGTTGAGCTGAGTCATCCTGTAAGAGTTTCCCAGGGTGTGGAATGCTAATGGCGGGAGGCTTCACTGTATCCTGAGGAGGTTCTTTTGCATATGGATTGGGGCTTGATGTGCTAATCTTCTCTGCAGGGCTATTGTCGGGGATAGAATGTTTTGTTAGCCAGTAGAGACCCCACCCCCTCACCTCTGCAGGAGTATACCGTATACCCTGCAGCTGTGGACAAGTTTACATCGGGACCACAAAGCGTAGCATCCAGACAAGAATAAAAGAACATGAAAGACACTGCAGACTTGGACAACCTGAAAAATCAGCAGTGGCTGAACATAGCCTAACGCAAACAGGGCACAGTATCTTATTCCAGGACACCAAAATACTGGACAACACTTCCAACTACTTTGTCAGACTGCACAGGGAAGCCATTGAAATTCACAAGCATAAGTAAAACTTCAATAGGAAAGAAGAAACCTTAAGAATGAACAGAGCATGGTTTCCAGTTCTGAAAAACACCAGGCTAACAAAACATTCATGTGTATTCCTCCTTGTTCACTTGCCCTCCACTCGATCCACTTGCCGTTCAAGTGTCATTCGTCACTTGTGGCTTGGCCCAGAGATGACACTGGCAATCCAAGGCAGGCAGAACAGAGTTCCAAGAAGTTAGGTTGGGTTAAGTAAGAGAGAAGCTCTATTTATTGGGACCACTCCTCACAGGCTGCTAAATTGAAGAACTCAAGATGCAGCTTAAAAATCCCACCTTTACAGGATCTGAAACTTGATGATTGGTTCCTTGGGCCAGGTGTTGGGGCCAAGACAGGTGATCCCAGACCAGGAGAGAAATTGCTACCTGGGAAGTATTGTTCTAGGCAGATGGCCCATGCTGACTGTCGTCACTCAGGTAGTAAAAAACACTGGGCTGAGTTCTGGTCGTTCTTGGACTCCCGCCCTGGCATGAACTTACCTCTCGGAGCTGCATGTACACTCGTCTGCTTCTGACATCCCAAAGTGACTAAAACACGAGGGGGGATTTATGGTCCCCTTTTAGCGTCATTGCATAAATGGTTTGTTAAACATGGTGCTATTTGTTTCTTATTCTATTTATTTTCCCTTTTGCGGGACACTTTGATGTGCTTTATGAATATAGCTTCATAAAGTAAATGGCAGCGCTGCCCTGATAAATTAGCGGCGTATTAAAGCTCTGTATTAGCTTAGCCTAGTAATTTAGCCTGATGAGAACATGGGTTGACTTTATGATATTCACGAGCCAACAGGCTGTAAATATCCCACCAGCAATGACGGTGACAGGCTTTGCTTTTGCTATAAAGCACCCATGCGGGCAGAACATGGCCATTTCTTCCGTGTGTAACCTCGGGGTGGGAGCCTTTTAAAAGGGCACATGAAATACTTCCTTTTTTCCCCAGTGGTTGTTTTTAACTTGCCGGTGCTGAAAGAATATTGATGTGGTAGAGATGGGCATTAAAAGCAGAATTATGCAGTGGAATAAAAGAGGGGAAAAGGCAAGGCATAAATTAGAATTGTTTGCTTCTGCTAGGGCTTAAAAGAGTTAGCAGGATGCCAACACAGTATAACTCGCCCAAGCCGTGTTGTGGGGAGCTGCGGCACCATAAATCACAAGAGAACATTTCAGGCAACACAGAGACACGGTGGAAAAGGCCACAGGAAGATGGATGGATGTCCAACAGTGGGGAATGTCCAAATGTTAGCTATAAACAAAGTATCTGAAGAGACAGCAGAAGCAGTGGGTGAATTTTCCATCACATGTTGAAAACAGAGACATAACATATGGGACGTAAATTTCTCCCATGTTCAAAGGTCTGAGCCTGCCCTACATTGAACTCCTCCTGGTTAATCTAGATTTGCTAATATTAATTTTGGTCTTACAGCATGCATGCAGTGTGCTAAGGGATCTCATTCCCCTGCTGGGGGCAAAGGATCCTCCGCTTTTGCCCTCCACCCCCGCCACCACTCACCTGGCCAGCGAGCGAGAAGGACACAGGTATGCTCCCAGGGGTGGCACAAAGACATCACTCCGGGAAGTAATATCATTGCGTCACCCCGAGAGCATGCCTGCGCTTTGCAGCGGGGCCAATTTGGGCCCCAAATGGGCAGAATTGGGCCCGTTTGAGGCAAATCGACCCATTGTCAAGTGCACGTGAGCTTCTGCACCCATGCGATGACATCACCAGGAGAGACGTCATCGCGCGGGTGCCGGTCCTGCAAGAAAGGTAAGCACCAAGTCCCCAGCCTCCTGCCGGGACTACAAGAGGACCTGGCAACCCTAAGTGTGGTGTAGTGTTGGACTAAGATCTGGAAGATTCTCATTTGCATTTTTCTAATATCTAGTGAGCTGGTGTCTGCAAGAAATCACTGGGAAATGGGGAGATGAGAACACCCTGAAGATCTCCCATTCTAGGATCTCAGTGGTTTAATCAGACTGATAACCCCCCTGCCGCCTTTTAACTTACTGTCAGCTGGTCTTACTATTCCATCAGCTCCAGAGCATATTCCATTCTCATCAGGCCATATTTGAAACAGCCCCCCCCCCCCCCGCATTTTCTTTGGTTAATTCACAGTCGTGTATATGGGTGACCCCATTGTGTGCCTTTCACCATCTGCACAGGGTCCAGCCAGTTTGATATTAGCCATTACAACAGCCCTGGAAGGAAGGCCAGATAGAAGCAGAACTATATTACGAGGAGAGACAATTCCCCCCAAGCTTTCAGAAGTCTCTAGACACAAGGGATTGTTGGTTTATTGCTTTCTGTCATCACCGTCAAAGATCAGCACGGCTGTCAAAGAACATACGGTCTTAGCTTTCAGAAAATATTAAACTGTTCTCTTTATTGCCGTCTTTTATTACTCTGATCTTTTCAACATGCTGTTCTGTTCTATCATTCGCTTGTGATTAGATGCTTATATTGTATTCAAATTCGGTCTAATTTTCATATGAATGTTTATGTGAACTCGTAACACACTTAAGACACATATTATTGTCAGTTAAATAAAGCATATATTTGAGGCACAGTATTTCATTAAAGCAGATTGGATAAATTACAGCCTTCTCTTTGCAATTATACAAGGTTTGCATTTCGCTCCAGACATTTGGAGTACAAAGCAACACCCCTCAGTGAAATGTGATTGCATTTCTGGACAAAGAAACACTGGAGGAGAAACACTTTTGAACAGTTGCAGATTTCTCAAGAATAGCAGCCTTGTGTCAGGTCACAGCACTGGCTCATCAAGATCAACAGTGTGGTCTATAACCGGGGCCGATTCCACATGGCTTACTTGAAGCCAGGACCTTGCGGAACATTGCAGATCATGCCGGAAAAAACGCGGAAGATCGCGTTTTCTCACGCGAGTTTTGTGTGACGTCGCACGAGTTTTGTGCGAGAAAACACGATCTTTCGCGTTTTTTTCCAGCATGATCCGCAATGTTCCGCAATGCTTCAGGTAAGCCGTGTGGAATCAGCCCAGGGATTTTTTCCAGCAGGAACGTAGTGGAATAGAGTTCCAGCACCTCTTGAAAATAGTCACATGGCTGGTGGCCCACCCCCTGATCTCCAGACAGAGGGGAGTTTAGATTAGAGATGGGCATAATCGGCATTACGATCGAAAAATACCCACGATAATGGCGATTGCGCAATCGGGACCCGGCGGATTGGTGCCATCCACGGTGACCAATCCAGCATTGGGGGGGGGTGCTTGATCGGGGTGATTGGGCTCAGATCAGGAAGCCAGACACACAGGCACCAGCAATCTATTCCCCTGGCAATGGAGCCAGGGGAATGCCTGAGCTGTGTTTGCCCTCCTTCTGTCGCCCTGGAAACCTGAATGGAAGCCCAGCTTGCCTTGATCAGCAGGGCTTCCTTCCAACCATGGAGCAGCAAAGCAGTCACCAGATGGGAGAAGACACCCAAAGGAGGGAGGGGGAAGGGTGTGTTCTGTAGCCATGGGCACTCCAATCTCATCCCTGCAAACCCTGAGAGGCAGCTCTGACGGCCAAACACAGCCCTACTGCGTTGCAGAATGGGGCCCGGCAGCTGCCGTCTTCACCCACCATTAATTTCTCACCAGCACGCTCCTTTTTGGCCTGGCGGGCGGGCACATGGGTTGTGCCGCCGTTGAGCGGCCAGATCCCTGCCCCCTGAGGAAAGGCGGCTCATCGCCACCTCCCCGTGCCTGCCAGGCTTGGCGGACACCGCCACCACCTACCTTCCCACATAGCTGGGAACAGCAGGGCGTCCCTCCGCTTTGGCCTCCCCAATCCACGATCCCCAATCCCCGATCCACGGATTGGAAATGGGAGATGATCGGTGTGCATCGCCAGTTCAGGATCGTCACCGGCACCTATCTACGGTCAGCTTGATCAGTTATTTTTTTTGGATCATGCCCACCTCTAGTTTAGATTACCCTCTGCGCCGTTCTTTGCAATTATACAGGGTTTGCATTTCTCTCCAGACATTTGGAGTACAAAGCAACACCCCTCAGTGAAATGTGATTGCATTTCTGGACAAAGAAACACTGGAGGAGAAACACTTTTGAACAGTTGCAGATTTCTCAAGAATAGCAGCCTTGTGTCAAGTCACAGCACTGGCTCATCAAGATCAACAGTGTGGTCTATAACCAGGGCCGATTCCACATGGCTTACCTGAAGCCGGGACCTTGTGGAACATTGCGGATCATGCCGGAAAAAATGCGGAAGATCGCGTTTTCTCACGTGAATTTTGTGCGACGTTGCACGAATTTTGTGTGAGAAAATGCGATCTTCCGCATTTTTTTCTGGCATGATCCACAATGTTCCGCAATGTCCCGGCTTCAGGTAAGCTGTGTGGAATCGGCCCAGGGCTTTTTTTTAGCAGGAACACAGTGGAATGGAGTTCCAGCACCTCTTGAAAATGGTCACATGGCCGGTGGCCACCCCCTGATCTCTAGACAGAGGGGAGTTTAGATTACCCTCTGAGCCGCTCCAGAGGAGCAGAGGGCAATCTAAATTCCCCTGTCTGGAGATCAGGTGGTGGGGTCACTGGTCAGGTGACCATTTTCGCCAAGGGTGATTTAAACTTTAAAAAACTCCCCCCTTGTTCCAGCTGACACAAAGTGACGTCATTGTGTGGTCCTGAGTTCCACCACTGAGTTCTACCACCTCTTTTCCCAGAAAAAAAGCCTGACTCTAACTGTCCACCAGTCTCCAGGGTCTCAGGAAATGGACAATCCTTCCTGAAACCTGCTATTTGACAAACATGAACTGGAGATACTGGGGGACGAGGCTGGGTCCTTCTGAGAGGAAAACTGATGTTTCACCTCTGAGGGTTCACATTACAAAGTCTTTGTGTTTGTTGGAGAACCACACAAGCACTTTGTATCACACATGCAATGGGAGTTTTGTGCCTACCAGGATTGCCACCTTCAGGCTGGGGAATCCCTGGGGATTTGGGGAGGGCAGGGTATGGGAAGGGCAGCCAGGGATGTCAGTGGGGCATAATGCCATACAGTCCATCCGCCAAAGCAGCCGGAGATCTCCATGTCCCACTTGGAGGTTGACCTCCTTACCAGATACACACCAGCTCTTTCCTGTTTGCAACCGCAGCAAACAGAGAGAAGTGGTCACTCGCAAAACACCCACACTGTTTTCACATCCTCAAAATCCCCATGGAGCTTCTATTGGCTTCATTGTGAAATGCACATGCAAGCAACACAATTTTTACAATATAGTCCATAGAGGTTTTCGGATGTGAAATTTGGTCTTATGGGGTGGCTTTAGATGGCAAAGTATAAATGTGAAGCTACAGCCTGGTTTTGGATCTTCCTTCTAAGCCCTTGACCTGGAGCTCTAGATTGCCGCACAGTCCTCTCTTACAGACCAGTTCTAATGAGATGTGTCTTCTGCCATGAATTCACTGGATGTTCTTACACCAGGCACTGTCTCTTCCTCAGCCACATTAGAGATTTTCAACATAACTCTTTTTTTCTCCCCCCCCCCCAATTTTTTTTGTAAATTTTTATCCCCTCCTCACACACCATTTTTGTAAGTTGTCATTGCTAATCCCTTCATTTTGCCCATTTTTATTGCTGGCGTGCTGGCGTGTCTTCTTTTTGCACCATTTACACATTACCTGTCTTTCAGGGCAATTATCACACAAACAAAATTAAAATTGTATGAATCTAACAGGAAATTAATTAGCATGAATAAACAGAAAATAACACAGAAATAAAAGACTCAGCACCTGGATTCCCATCAGAGAGAGTAATATTGCAATAGAGATTTTGGGGAGGGGGGGCGGGGGGGAGGCAGATATGAAATTCAGTGTGTGCTTGTAAACTGCTGTCAAGTCACAGCTGATTTGTGGTGGCCCCTTACTGGAGTTTTCCAGGCAAGAGACTAGCAGAGGTGGTTTGCTATTGCCTGCCTCTGCATAGCAACTTTGGTCTTCCTCAGTGGTGTCCCATCCAAGTACTAACCCGGGGAACCCCAGCTTAGCTTCTGAGAGCTGATGAGATTATCTGGGCCATCCAGGTCAGGACATGAAACTCAATAGCATCCCTAAAATTAACTTGTCTCATGAAATTAGCGTGAGGATAAAATGAAAGAGCAGAAAACCAGTCACACTACCCTGGCTGCCTTTAAATAAAAGTAGAATTTAAACAGCATTATTATGGGGAGCGGAATTTCTTTTTTTCAACATTTTAGATATAGCCATTGGTTCCTCTTATTCTCCTTTTCTCTTTCAAAAGAGGATTTTCTCTTTCATTTCTCTTTGTAGTATTCTGTTACACCACATATGCATCCGTTTGTAAGCTTGGCCCCTTTTTTTTGCTGTTGCACAGCTCTACCAGGAAGAGAGAAAGTTTTGAGAAAACATTGGCAGCTTCTGAGCATCTACAGAGTGAAATTCTGAAATTCTGCAGAACCGCCCCTTCCTTCCCCTCCTCTCTTGGAATTATTTTTCAACAGAATGGAATTGATTAGTAACTGACTCCAAATCTCTAAAAAGAAGAAGAGAAAAAAATGGTTGGATTTCAGGGGGAAATGGAGCAAAAAGGAATTAAGAAATTTTTCTTAGTAGCTCTATAAAAAGTAACAGAAAATTTAGCAACACATCTACCAAAGGGTTAGTACTAGGGCTGCAAGGTCCCCTGGTGGGGGTGGGGGATCCCCTCCTCCCAACCGCTGGCCCTTGGCCTGCAGGAAAAAGATCAAGGGAATGGGCCCAGGACAGAGGCAAAAAACCTCCTAGACCAGTGCGGAGCAGGCACGTTCCCACTAGGCACGATGACATAACTTCCAGACATCATCAAAACCATCAGGACTGCACATATGCTTTGCACGCTAGGGAAAAGATCACCACAGTATGTGCTAGGGTTGCCAGCCTCCAGGTAGTGGCTGGAGATCTCCTGGAATTACAACTGGTCTCCAGGCCACAGAGATCAGATCACCTGGAGAAAATGGTTACTTTAGGGTGTAGCCTCTATGGAATTATGCCATGCCAAGGTCCTTTCCCTCTCCAAACCCGACTTTCTCCAGGTTTCTCCAGGTTTCACCCCCCAGATCCCCAGGAATTTCCCAACTTGGAGCTGGCAACCCTAGTATGTGCCAGGTTCCCCTACCCTTCTGCTGGGAGGGAAGGGGAACCAGGCAATCCTAGTCCGAACAAACATTGTGATTTACCAGGGAAAGGTAACAAAATATAAGGATTTTTCCCAGCTAGGTAGCTACAGCTGGAGTGTGTGGTATTGAAGAGAATACATGCTGCTTAGTAGATTAGAAAGCTTCATTCATATTATATTTGTACCAGTCAATTGTGGCCTATTAAGATGGTATGGATGGGAGGTATCATTTCCTGACAGATCTTCAGAGCTTACTATGTGACAGAGAACAGTCAGTTCTGTGCCCTGGGTATGGTGTAGAGATACCTGCTGATAAATTTATAAGATTAAATGAATAAACAAATTAAACAGTCATTTGGCTCAGCTTCTCCAATATGGCAGCAAAGAGGAAGGAAATTACAGCCTTTTTTTAAATTACAGCATTTGTTAGCTGGATATTTTTTTAAAGAACAACCTTCTCTCTCTGTATTCAGGGCATACAGGGGTCATTTTGTAGAAAAAGAGCTGGAGGAACGTATTAGCATAACTAATTAGCATGTGCCATGCCCCTTGCCAGCACCTGCAGTGTGTCATTAGCATAACTGATTTGCATATGCCACACCCCCTGACATCACCAATCCTGGCTGTTTTGGACCCAATTCTGGCCATTCATGGCTGAAATTGGGCCCAAAATGGCAAAAGGGGCTGAAAATGGCTGAAAAGGGGCCCAAGCGGGAGAGTGAGCCACCACCTGTCAGAGGCCTGATCTGGGATGTTTCGGCACCAATCCAGGTCGAAACGGGTCCCAAATGGCTGAGAGTCAGGCGGGCGGGGCCACCTGTCATGTGACCTCTTTGGGGAACTGCTGGAACTGAGTTCCTGCGTGTTCCCCCTCAAAATGAACCCTGAGGGTATATAAAAGTGATTGCTTGAACTTTAAAATGACAGATTTAAGTGACCCCTTGAACTTAACAGTATCCCTGTACAAATGATGTCATGTACACGGAAATAGTGCATGCAGAATAGACACAAGAGTGCATGTGGTTGTCCCACCTCCAACCACATGCACTCTGAGGTTTGTGAGTAGAGTCTACACCCATAGGAAGTAGTGGATGCAAGTAGGCTGACTCTCTTACTGGGATTGCTGGTATTGTGGATGTTGTCAATCACAAGAATTGAACCTATGTGTCTTGCAAGTTGACTTCATGCTCATGAGCTGGTGATTGCGCATAAATGGGGGCAGGGGAGGAACACAGGGACTCTATGGGCATTAATTTCAATGCAGGTAATGTCACCTGTAAAGGTCTACAAAGGATCTTCAGTCAACATCTCAGATGTTCAAAATTTATAGATCGTAAAGTATACATAAAGTAGGCTTTGATGTTACGGTTTCATTTGTTACTTATTTATACTTTGTTGTTTGGAATGATTTGTCCCACTTTTGCATTGCAACAGATCCCTATTTTTTTAAAGTTTGTATTAGAAAAATATTCTGGGCCAGTGACATGATATCACTTTCAGAGGAAACCGGGAAGTCTCATCATGCCTCTCTAGGAACTCGTGGAAACTCTATGGTTTTACCATAGCATTTCTGGCAACTCCTAGGGAGGTGTGATGTCACTTGCAGTTTATTTCAGAAATCACACCATTGCAACTGATGCTCCCTATGTCCTTGCCCCTGGACTCCTGCCAGTTGCCCGGACTGGCCTGCTTGGCAACCCTAACTTTGAATCAGTTTGCTCCAGTCCTGTTTTAATATCCCAGTCTGTTCTTGACTACTTGGGACCCACCCACTTCCTGATTTACTGTCTCTCCCTCCATGAACATTTGCATCATTTTAATTCTTCTCAGCTGTGCCTTTCATCAGCACCATTTCAGACAGAGCCTGATCCTTTTAGAATGACCTTCCAGAGGAGGTGAGCAGGATTTCTTCGGTCAATCTTCAGGGAAGTCTGTAAGGCAGTGTTGCACTTTGAAGGGTCTGCTATAGGAAAGGCTGAATTTGGTAGTTTGGGGGCAAAAATCTGAAGTTCTCCCAGAACTACATTGACATTTCCAGACTGCAGAGATGAGTTCACCTGGAAGAAATGACAACTTTGGAGGGAGAAATCTATGGCCTGCTGAACCCCCTCTTCTCTCAAGGCACTGCCCCTAAATCTCCAGGAATTTTCAAGCTGGACTTGGCAACCTTCTGACTGTTGGTGTTTATGCTTGATTGGTAATGGTTGGTTGTATGATACCTTTTTAAATATTGTTATGCCTATAGTAGATTGCTGCCTTGGCCCCTTTGCAGGGGTGGGAGGTGGAGATTTAATATGGGAGACAATTATTTTAACATTTAAATAAAATAATAGTTTACCTGAAGAACCCATATCATAAAAGATAAAATTCTTGTTAACTCTCATAATAGTGAGCATGGTAAGATACTTACAGGAGTTAAGGGATAAGTTAAGAAAGTCAGTTTTAAGCTTAGAAGCACTTACTGACTAATAGCAAGATAATTCTTAAATGAAGAATACCTGCTTTTATTATACGTCTCTGATGTTAACGATCCCCAGTCACTAAAATATACTGAGGCACTTGGATTTGTTCTCTAGAGTTTTCAGGTGGTTCTGAAGAAATAACTGATTTTGCAATTTTAGCTGAGTCTGTGCAAGTCAATTTTGCTGGATCAGTTCCCATACTGCAACGAGGGTGGGAGTTGTGACCGTCTGCACCAGATTTGACGCCATAAGTAGTCACTCCGGCAACTATGCGGCTTTTCTGCATCTTTCCTAAGAGTGCTTATATCCCGAATTTTATAACAATTCACTTTGTGGTCAGCTGTTTCCCCATGTATTCCATTTTTTGGTGTTCCACCATCTTCTCTCCCCTCCACCCCCAGCCAGCCTATTGCATTCTGATTGGCTACTATCATCTATCCAGCCACTCCCTCTCCCCTCCTTTCCATCCTTCTCCCCTCTCCTTGTTCCTCTTTTTTAAGGAAATTAAGTCCAGCTCAGGACTGATGAATTGCTGGTTTGAAAGCATGCAGGGGGAAGTTCCCTTTTCATTCTTTTTGCTTTGGCATGGGTGGAAATATTATAAGGGAGGCTAAATACCTGGATATCAGAAATAAAGATTTTAATAAGTTTAGATTCTCTTTTTATCCTATGGTGGAGAAACAGGTGGTTGGGGACAACAGAGAAGGAAGCAGGAATAGAGCGTTGCTAGTGATGCATTGCTGCTCCAGTAAGATGACACCTTAAAAATAAAATTCCTTTTTGAAAATACGATTTTTTCTTTGTTTCTGGGAAAGAACATTTCCTTGTTCGTGCAAGTAATTCAAGTGCATGAACAAATTGCCCCACTTTATTGATTCCACTGTTTGGCTGGCCATTGGGCAATTCTCACAGCCAATCACATATGGATTTCCTTAAAAGGAAATAGAGAGGCACAGGCAAATCGGCAAATAAGGATCAACAAAGGCAGGGGCGGAGAGACTGAAATCCTGGAAATCAGTTGATCCAGTGCTCCAGCGATGCAGCGATTCAGTGCATGCATTTTAAAAAGGAAGAAAGGGCTGGCGCTTTGATGCCACAAATGATGGCATTGGTGATGATGACATGAACTCATGATCATGGCACAGTGTGGACTAAAAAAAACCCTACGTCATGCTGACTGAAAGGTGCAAAGGGCCACATACAAGCTGATTCCATGCCTTTCAGCTTGACTTCAGGGAAAGTAAGGAGTTACATCACCAGTGCAGAAGAGTCTTTGAAGGCCCATTCGGAAATGAGTCATTCTTTCTAGTGTTAAAGGGTGGCCCTTCTTTCTCCACCAAAATCCTGGGAGAGCTTCTACCAGTCACAACAAAGAAGACTCAGATTCACTGGTGATCCAACTTAGAATAACTCAGTTTCATTCATTTATTTAATTAAATGTTGGTTCCATGGGGGAACCAAGGCAGCTTATGAAACAGCTTACAAAGCAGGCCCTCCTCCATTTTATCCTCTCAAGAGTTACTCTGTGAGAAAGGTTAGTTTGAGAGAGAAAGAGTGGCTGCCCCAAAGTTACCCACCCGTTAGTTTATATGACAGAATGAGGATTCAAACCTGAGCTTCCTAGATCCTAGCCAGATACCCTAACCACTACACCAAACTGGCTCTCATAGGACCAGGGCTCATTTTGAGGAGGGATGCACAGGAATGCAGTTCCAGCAGTTCTCCAAAGAGGTCGCATGTCAGGGCCCCCCGCCCACCTGACTCTCAGCCACTTTGGGCCTGTTTCAGCCTGGATTGGGGCTGAAATGGCCCAGATCAGGCCTCTGAGGGGTGGTGGATCACTCTCCTGCTCAGCAGTGGCCCAATCCTGACCATTTTTGGCCCCTTTTTGGCCCTTTTCAGCCCCTTTTTGCCATTTTGGGCCCAATTTTGGCCCTGAGTGGCCAGAATTGGGTCCAAAACAGCCAGGATAGGTGATGTCAGGGGTGTGTGGCATATGCAAATCAGCTATGCTAATGACACACTTCTGGCAATGCCAAGGGGCATGGCATATGCTAATGAGTTATGCTAATGAGTTCCTCCAGCTCTTTTTCTATGAAATGGCCCCTGCATAGGACCAATATGGTTTTGTATGTTCGCCTACTGATTCTTGGTTCATCGCAATCTAAAAGTCAGCATCTCTGGGACCCTGACACTGCTGTCCCCATGGATGGCTGCTCCCTCTGTTCAATTTTGTCAGAGACCAACAAGTCATCCTTTGCCACTGTCAGCCTGCTGTCTGTTTTCAAGGACCTTGCCGGCATTGATTCTTGCAGCTGCCAAACCAGAGCAAGGCTTTTGCTTGGTGATGCTTCTCCTTCGCAGAACTTCCATTTTAAGAACTTTAAATTAGGAGAAAGGGAGGAGGGGAGAGACGGCAGCAGTGCTCATTGACGAGGAGGAGGAGACAGATGCTGGCTCTCCAGAGCCGTCTCTAATGTGACCTACTTCAGTCGTGTCTACCCAGGAATTTGTCTTGCAAAGGTTCCTTTATGAGAAAATGAGCTGTAATTTCAGATGGTGAGATGGCAGGGAGGCAAATGTCAGATGGGAGATGGCTTTTCTGCTGAATGGCACACAGCTGTGCTTCTCGGGAGTCAACGGATCGTACATCCTCCTCCAGACCATGATGAAATGTCAAAATCCATACTTGCCAGTTCTTGAATCAGCTCCACAAAGAGCTTGAAAACCTAGCCCTTCACCCAGAAAGCATCCAATTCCTTAACTGATTGTTTTTTCTTAATCCATTACACTTACAAATCACTTCTCTGCTCAAACAGATATGCCACTTTGGTGCTTTACCAGCACGTAGCAGGATAGCAAACTATCCATGAGGTCCCTGATATGTGTGGTTGCCATTTTCTGAGGAAAAGGGGCAACATATGTATTTTCCATCTTTGGAACATGCTCTTTCAAAAATGTGGACTTAAAGGGTTCTTGTGAGGGTAAAATGGAGGAAGGGGAAACGATGTATTCCCTGGAAGAGGGGTGAGATTAAAATGTGCTAAATAAATAGTTCTGGCACCCATTTCTCTTTCCTCATGCCATTACTCCCCTCAATAAAATTCCTGTCTTCATCAATGCTATTTTTGTCTTCATGACATATAAATGGGATACAAATGGAATGGCATGTAAAGTTGTAATGGCGTTTATGTTGAAATTATTAGGAATCGGTTGTATTTCATTTTTGGTAGCACAGTCACTTAGAAGCATTTACCCCAATGTGCATTAATTAATCCTCAGACAAACTGTAGAAAGATAGAACTTACAGTTTTATTGAGGTAGAGTCCAAAGAGTCACTTTCCCTATAAATACATGGCCAGATAGCATGGCAGCGAGGCTGCAAGCAGGTCTGGGGATGAGGCCTCCATAGCAGGAGCTCTGAGAATCACCTCCTTCTCCTTTGGAAGACCATAAGAAGAAGAAATCTTCCAAAAAATCAAGGAGGAGTCAGGTGGTGTTAGACAAAAAGAAGCAGCTTATTTAGCAAGAGAATTACACATACACAGAGAGAGACATGCAGTGCCACCCAGTGTCCAAGACATGCGGAGTTGCCTATTCCATCAGAAATGACACTAATAATAGAAAGGAAACAAATCATCCCTGACCAACAAAACCAATGACAATGTGAACACATTCCAAATGAAATGAAAAAAGTAGTTGTGGCTGAGCCTGGGTATTTCTGTCTTGCTTCTTGCCCTAGTCTCTGCTCCAGAATCTTAGCTTTACTCTTTAAGTGCTCATTCCCTACCTTATCTACTTGGATTGTCTCCAAGAATTGCCTTTTGGGCTTAGGGATGCCAAATCTAGGTTGAGAAATCTCTAGAGATTTGGGGGCAGAGCCTGGGGAAGGCAGAGTTGGGGGAAGGAGAGGGACTTCAATCAATCAATCAATCAATCAATCAATCAATCAATCAATCAATCAATCAATCAATCAATCAATCAATCAATCAATCAATCAATCAATCAATCAATCAATCAATCAATCAATACTTTATGGGAGGGACTTCAGCAGGGATATAATGCCATACAGTTCACCCTCCAAAGCTACCATTTCCTCCAGAACTCATTTCTGTAGTCTAGAGATCAATTGCAATTCTGGAGTAACTCCAGCCGCCACTTCAAGTTCCTACTTGGACTACAGTTGTATTGGCTATTGTTGGACAAATGATGAGCCATTATGTCTGTGAAAGGTTCAGCCTTGGGAAGGGACTGCTGTACAATAAGAATATTTTTTTTTAAATATTCAGAAGGCAGTGAAGTCGTATGCAACCTGAGTTTGAAGCCTCCATTGGTGATGGTTAAGTGAACTAAGAACCAGTGTGATAAAAGGGTTAGAAGGTTGGACTGTAGGCTTAAGGAACCCCAATTCAAATCCCATGTAGCCCACCGGGTAAGCTTGGACCAGTCATTGTCCCTCACACTAGCCTATCTCATAGTATTGTTGAGAAGATATCATGACACCACGGAGGACCATGTATGCCATCCTGCACTGCTTGGTGGAAGGGCAGTAAAACCGTGCAAAAATACATAAAAAATTCCTCTTGGTTTGAATTGGAATTGGGCTTGGAAGACCAAACTATTTTCTACAACAATCAGGAACTTGCTCATAGACTCCATCCAACTGTTAGCCCGAAATGATGGAAGGACTGTGGTCAGGTGGGTGATTTTTACACTGCTGGTGGCACTGCCCAGTTATCCAACTATTTTGGGACAAATTTTATTGGAAATAAAGAAAATTACGGGATGTAACTTGCCGGCCCTACCTGAAATGGTTTTGCTATCTTACTGTCCAATGTGAATTGCTCCAAAATAAAAACCACATTAATTACAACTCTCCTAACCATTGCTAGAATTGCAATTGCGGGAAAAATGGAAGGAGAAACAGGGCCTGACACTACAAATGTGGCATAATAGTTTGTGGGAGCATTTCATTCAAAGCAGAATTATGCGTAGTATAACTAGACCAAATCTGGAAACACACCAATGCTCTTTCCAAGAATTTTGGCTCCCAGTGGTGGATTATCTTTCTGAACAAGAAGTGGGTCCAGCAAATCCATACTTTCGAGACCTGATTTTTTTGACATATGGGATTTACCTAAATGCTTGTCCAATGTTTATTTAGCAGTGATGAGATTGAGTAGGTTGTACAGGTTGCCTATTTTGTCATTGTCAGTCGTTGTATTGAGCAGGTATTAATGTTGACACCATGTTGTACAATTTTTGTTAATGCATTTTTTGGAAGAAGAAAAAAGGAGCTTGCTCTTCTTTCCTCCACCCTCCACCCCAGAGCCCACGTACAAAACAAAGAAACCTCCAATATCATCATCAAAGCACCAAGATGCCTGATATCCTTACTAAAAATGTAGAAAACTACATTCTCAGTGTAAGTCACTGCTACCACTGCAGCAGCAGCTTGGTAGATAAAAGGGGGATTGTGGGATGGGTGAGTTCTTCTCCACGTTGCTTGTCCATTCGAGACAGGGAAAAACCCTCAGGCTGTGGTGCTTACCTTGCAATCCCCTTCTTGTAATTAATTCCAAATTTTGGGTACATTGCTAGTTTGCCTCCCATCCTTGTCTTGGCTAATCAAGGGCTTAAATGCTCTTGCCTGTCCTTTCAGTGCAGTTGCCTTCATTCTGTTTATTTGATGAATGACTTTCTCTTCTTCCCTCAAGTCAACAGGGTACTTAAAGCAACAAAGAGATACAGTCCTAAAATTTTATGACATTGTAAATAATAAAAGACAATATTTAAGACAACAACTTAAAAGTAGGATGACAGCATAATTAAAAAGCCATTCATATTAAAGAAAGGCTTCAGTTGGCATTGGAAGGCCTTGAGTGAGGGGACCCAGCACATCCTGTAGTGGAAGAAGTTGCAGAGTGTAGAGTGGCCATGGAGAAGGTCTTTGCAAAGGTCCCAGCGGATGTATTTTGGAAAGTAAGGTTTCTTATAGCAATGCTGCTGCATTACAATTAAAGTTGCCAGCCTCCAGGTGGTGGGTAGAGATCTCCCGGAATTACAACTGATCTCCAGGATACAGAGATCAGTTCCCCTGGAAAAAATAGCTGCTTTGGAGGGTAGACTCTATGGAATTATACCATGCTGAAGTACTTTCCATCCCCAAACCCTGCCATGTTCAGGTTTCACCCCCTGAATCTCCAGGAATTTTCCAACTTGGAGATGGCAACCCGAATTACAATCCAAGAATTCCTGTGGAAGAGAGAGGGAAGCAGTGGGAGACTAATGGTGATCAGCTGTCAACACGATGCAAAGTCTTTTTAGATGAGTATCAAGAATATACATTCATGAGAATGTTGACAACAGCAACAATCATATGTCTAATTTTGAACCAGTCCATAGAGTACGGATTATTAGATCAGCAAAATGGAGCTAGGAACAGACTATTCTTCAAACTCAAGTCCCAAATCTGGAGATAAATCTGAAATCTTTTTTTTAAAAAAAGATTTAAATGGTCTGATGAGGATAGTGTTAGCACATTACAGTTCACTCCCAGTTCACTCAGCATATTACTCCATTCACTTCCAGCTATTGTAGACTGTGCCTTCTGGACCCACATTGCTGCAGGCTGGGTTTAAGCTTACCTGGTGGCCTGGGAGGAAAGAATGGGAGGAGTTTTCTCGAAACAACAAAATACCTTGAATGGGCCTTGAGAAGTAAAGCTAGAATTTGGTGAATATTCATCACTGCAAGCAAGAGATGATTGAAGGGGGAATGCTCTCTTTAGCTATAACAACAACAACATTCAATTTATATACCACCTTTCAGGACAATTTAATGCCACACACAGAGTGGTTTACAAAGTGTGTTATTATCAGGGCTTTTTTTCAGCAGGAACGCTCTAGAAAGGAGTTCCGGCACCTCTTGAAAATGGCCACATGATTGGTGGCCCCGCTCCCTGATCTCCAGACAGAGGGAAGTTTAGATTGCCCTCCGCGCCACTCAGCAGCACGGAGGGCAATCTAAACTCCCCTCTGTCTGGAGATCAGGGGGCAGGCCACCGGTCATGTGACCATTTTCTCCGTGGGCAACCCACTGAGTTCCACTACCTCTTTTCTCAGAAAAAAAGCCCTGGTTATTATTATCCCCACAATGATCATCCTGTGAGGTGGGTGATGCTGAGAGAGCTCTGAGAGAGCTGTGACTGACCCAAGGTCACCCAGCTGGCTTCAAGTGGAGGAGTGGGGAATCAAACCCAGTTCTCCAGATTAGAGTCCCATCGCTCTTAACCACTACACCAAACTGGCTGTGAATGTGGCAAGGACAAGGTGCTTAACAGTATTCAAGATGTAGACTGGAGTCAGTGTGGTGCAATGTTTCATTTGGGAAGGCCTGAGTTCAAATTCAGGTTGAGGAGGCCAGAATTTAAGTTCTCACTCATTTACAAAATGTATTGATTTAACTTGGCCAGTCACAGACATTCTCAGCCTAACCTAGTTGTGCAGGTATAATGAGGGAGAAATTGAACCTCAGATGATCTGCAGAAGCTCCACCAATGAACTACTATCTGGAGAGGGGAGGGCTGGGCCCTAGCCACTTCTTTTTTTAAAGCAGTATCTTCAAGGGAAGCTGTTAGGTTATAAATTTAAAAACTCTACTTTTTGAAACATTCCTAGGTGGTATGAATAGGGTTGCCCAGTCCTCTTACCATCTGGATGGGAGGCAGTAGACCTGGCACTCAGCATGTTAGAAGTGTTTGCACATGTGTTTTGCATGTGTGCACTCCCAGGCTGTGCAATGATGTCACTTCTGGGAAGTGATTTCCTCATGCACTCCACGTGCCACCCCTGGGAGAATGCTCATGTTTTGCAGCAGGCCAATTTCAGTCATTTTGGGATAAATCAAACCTGTATGGGATCTAAATTGGCCTACTTTGGAGCATGGGAGTGCTACCCGGACAGCGTGACAGACCCTGGAGTGCTCCTGTGCTTCGCAGTGAGCCAATTTTGGCCCCAAATGGACCCAATTCTGCCCATTTGAGGCCCAATTGTGCCCACTGCAGCACGCGGGAGCACGCTGCACCACCTGGGAGCATGCCCTGGGAGTTGTGTTCCCCTGCCTTTTTCCCCACCAGCCAGGTAAGCAGCGGTGGGGGATGAAGGGTGGGAGCAGGAGATACCCACCCCCAGTGGGGGATTGGCAATCCTAGGTATGAACAAGTAAGGAATGTACCTACCAGTCCCCCTCTGGTGGCAGCCCTGAAACAGGAGCAAGATTTCTGTGCTCAGGTCTCATGATTCTGGTGTTCTGGCAGCAGATGGTGTTTTTAACTCCCTAAGGGCCAAGCTAGAAGTGACGAATTACACTTGAACAGCAAGTGAACAGACTGAGGGCCAAGCTACACATGACGAATGACACTTGAACAGCAAGTGTATTTCTCCCTGTTCACTTGCCCTCCACTCAATCCACTTGCCGTTCAAGTGTCATTCATCATGTGTAGCTTGGCCCTCACATGCATTCCTCCCTGATCACTTGCACTCTGCTTGCACTCCACTTGATCACGTAGTGAAGCACAAGTGAACAGGGAGGGATACATGTGAGGGCCAAGCTACAAGTGACAAATGACACTTGAACAGCAAGTGTATTTCTCCCTGTTCACTTGCCCTCCACTCAATCCACTTGCTGTTCAAATGTCATTCGTCACTTGTAGCTTGGCCCTGAGTCTGTTCACTTGTCATTCAAGTGTAATTCGTCACTTCTAGCTTCTCCCTGAGATGCATCTTTGAGCCAGTGACACAGGGCTATTCCAGAAGGTCGGAGCACTGTGAAGTGCCAAAGACATCTTTGAACTTCATTTCCTTACACAAAGTTCCATTGTTGGAGATTTGCTGAAGTGACACCTGGCTGCCCTGCATTACAGGCTCCAGCAAGGAGGACAAAGGAAGGAATTAATTGTTTTCAAGGGGTTAGAGTTTCATTCAGTGTGTGTTTAGTTAGAGCTTCAGATGGGAAAGAGAGTCAATTACTTGTGGCAAGAGCAGGTCCCACTGGCGGCTGTCAGGGTGGAGTGGACCCAAATGACCCTTGACCCGCATGTTGCTTCTTACCTGGGGCAGTGGCTGTTTTTAGGGATGAACAGATTTTTATCTTTCCATTCCTTTATTTTTCAGAAGTTCAATCTGTGTCACACTCAGTTCTTCCTGTAGGAGAAAGTCTAAAATTAATACTGGAGTCACGGCATGCACACTTTGCCAGAGCTTTCACTTCCTTCGGTTCATTTGCAGTTTGCCCACCCTCTGCTTCATCAATACAAAAACCAAAACCCTTGATGTGATCACATCTATGATTGCCTCCAGAACGTTTTTGTATGGTTTTATCAATGTTTAGATGCATTCAGTCATTTATTATTGCAGCAAAAGCCAGTAAAACAAAACAAATCTGAGATAAAAGATAAGTTTAGATGCACTCCTGACCACGGGTAAAACATTACACACGAAAAAAAACCCTTTCTACAACTGTGTAGAAATCAAGATTGCTTTTTTTTATTGTTTTATCAATTTACAGGTGTACATCAATAGACTGCAAAGAAAAGACACACATGAACTGAATAAACTGAAACTGCTGCAAATGGAATGTGTCTTGTAGAAAATTTAAAAATTAAATAAAAATAGAACAATGGAGGAGTCTTAATAAATTGTTCTGCTTCGGAAAACAGACTAGGTCGTTTGGAGTGCAATCCTAAACATAATTATGCCCTTCTTCATCCATTGATGCCAATGGACTTAGAATAGTGAAATATTACTTTTGATTACATTGTTAAATATTCAAAAGCTGGGGAGAAATTTGGATCTTGAGAATTTGGTGGTGGTGGAAAGTGCTGTCAAGTCTCACAGTACAACCCGAAGAAAAGTGACTCCAATCTAAGCCCATTCATTTCAATGGGCTTAGACTGGAGTAACTTTTCTTGGGATTGCAAAGTAACAGAATTTAAAGGAACGCAGAAGTTTGAGATGAGCTTGGGAAAATGTCCAAAATTCCAAATGAATTTAAGAGAAACAAATGCATTTGGCATAAAGCTAAGATGTTTTCCATTAGGATTGAATTAATGCACACCACTACTCAGTAGTTTATATTTTTTGTCAATGATTTCTTAGATTTCTAGATTTGTTTGTGTTGTGTATGCATGTTGTTCAGTGTCTATATGATATTTATACATACAGTATAATGCATAATGACGGGCAAATAATGCTGAAAATGAACATAATTTACATGACAAATTCAGTGCAAGGAAATAGAAAATGGTGCCAAAATAAAGCACCACCCATTCAATGTTCACAAAAGAGAAATAAAATTTAAACTCTTTTTTTTCAGACCCAAATATCAAGGATGAAAAATTTGAAATCATCACTTTCTTCGATGCATACATACAAATTATTAGCACACACAAACACACACACATATTGCTAAAGCACTACCTACTGAGAGAAAACCACTTTTTGCATCCATAATCTTTATCCAAGTTCAGATAAATGAAATCAAATAACAAGTTTGGCAGTGTTTTGTGGTGAATACCAGTCTTTCCTTTTCAGAATGAAAAAGAGATGCCCCCAAAATAGCCCAATCAGTCTGTTTAGGAAAAGTGTACAGAATCCCATAAATAAATGAACAAATTTGTTGCAGCACATATTTCCACGGACAGAAGATTACAACTTCTTGAAGAGGGTAGAGAAGAAGTTTGGTATATAATTGCATCTGGGGGGGAGAGCAATCTGCGTTGCAAGGTGGGATTAAAAGATAAAAGAACACATCCTGAGAACAGTGATAATCCTGTACATAAATCAATCAACCAAAGTTAACAAGATTGAATCTCCAGACATCAGCAAGTACATCGCTGTAGATGTGCCCAGGCATACCTAAACTTTGCAGCCTGCTGTTCAAGCTGCATAATGCAGTATGCAAAAACATGGTTCCTATTGACTTAACTAACCATGGTTCTATTACAAGAAAAAAGGGGAAGTTTTCCCGGACAAATATTTTAATGGCATTGCACAATAGTAGGAATGAGCAACTCGCCCCTATTTTCTTTGCCCAAACTAAACATTTCCTGATATTGCTTTGGGAAATGCTGGGAGATTTGGGGAGCTGTGCCTGGAGAGGGCACATTTGTTTTTTTGTGAGGTTTCCTTGTGAGCACTGCTAAAGGGTTAAATTATGGGAAGGAAAGAGGGCCATGGGAACTGTAGCTGCAATCCTACAAACACTTTCCTGGGAGTAATCCCCATTCAATAAGATGCGACTTGCAACCTGTTTCAGCTTTCTCCCTGTTTGCGGGGTGGGGGGCAGCTGCCTGGTTGTAAACATGAAGTTGTTTTACATTAACTGAGGGCCAAGCTACAAGTGATGAATGACACTTGAACGGCAAGTGTATTTCTCCCTGTTCACTTGCACTCCACTCAATCCACTTGCAGTTCAAGTGTCATTCGTCACTTGTAGCTTGGCCCTTAGAAGGTCAGATCAGAACCAACAGGTTGAAGTTAAATCAAAAGAGCTTTCTTGTAAAATGTCGGCCACAAAATGTTTGGCCAGCAGCCGACATTTTGCGGTGCATGATGTACCACCGGAGAGTCTCAAGGTGGTTCCCTTCTTTTCCAGTGTGATTGTTGGTACGACTCCTGAGGAAGGATTAACGAAACAAGTTATTAGCCAGCTCCTTGTTGAGTCGCAGGGGTCCTTGTGCCCCTCAGATAACAGCACCTGTGGAAAAAGAAAGATAAAGAAAAGATTTAGACTATTGAAGAATCATTTTTCTCAAGCACTTACCTGTTACATTAAGACGCTGATGCTTCGTCGTCTCTTCCTGATTTACACGACACCTGCAATGGAAAGTAACAGGGTATTGTAATTGGTTTGTTTGATAGCTGCTGACTTATGGATATTTTGTAAATTTGGGATTCTTTTATATTAACATTTAGAGGTATGACATAATTGTATATGGTTCAATATATGTCTTTGTAGCATCTTGCACTTTATACATTTATAGCAATACTTTTTGTAATACACCTTTAATATATACAAACCCTTTTCATTGGTATTTCCTTCTGTTTTTGGCTCTTCCTAGATTCTGTGAACCTAGGCAGATCATGAGAGGGAGGGCAGGGAGGGTTACATCAGTGCTTAGTTCTCATGGCCCCTTCTTACAAGCCCAAGGGAAGGCCGATCACCATTTTTGGCAAGGAAGCAATTTTCCCCATGCCACTCTAACTAGGGATCCTGATGGTGTTTTGGCTTCTTCCGGGCATGGAGTAAGGGTCACTGAGTGTGTGTGGAGGGAGGTAACTGTGAATTTCCTGCATTGTGCATGGGGTTGGACTAGATGACCCTGGAAGACCCTTCCAACCCTATCATTCTATATAAAAGAGTTTATTTGTTGAGCCCTTTAACTTCAGTGCTCAGTTTCACAGCCATGTGTTGTACAGCACAAACGAGATGATGCAAGCCACTAAAGTGAGCTGGAGACTCACTCACCGCTAAGATGTTTCTTCTTTCCTGTTCTTTATGTTGAGTCTCTGCAAGACAAGTGCTGTTGATGGAAAGGATGGAAGATACTTCATGAAAGATTTATCCACAACTGGAACTGCCAGCAGCATAATTATTGTCTGGGCGCTGAATCTATTTGGCCTTCTCAAGAAAAAAGAAATAAATGCTACAACGATTCCTGCAGGAAGAAATCCATTCATGGCTCCAGTGGAGCCGGGGATGAGCTTGTGTCATCCCTTCTGTAATTCAAAGAAAACATAAGGCTTCATATAGTCGGATGGCTTGTGTTCAACCAGTGGGAAAGTGCGAAGAAGAGCTGACAAGGGTCTCCGTCTTTCTCTGTGCAGGCTTTGCCGAATGCCGCTAACGCTCCAACATGCTATTGTATACCATAGAATTAGAATGTGGGATTGTCAGGCCCAGTGTTTTTTTTTCAGTGGGAACACGGTGGAATGAAGTTCCGGCACCTCTTAAAAATGGTCACATGGCCGGTGGCCCTGCCCCCTGATCTCCAGATAGAGGGGAGTTTAGATTGCCCTCCATACCAGCGCAGAGGGCAAACTAAACTCCCCTCTGTCTGGAGATCAGGGGGCAGGGCCACCAGCCATGTGACCATTTTCGCCGAGGGCAATTTAAACTTTTAAAAACTCCCCCCCCCCGTTCCAGCTGACCCAAAGTGACCATTGTACAGTCTTGAGTTCCACCACTGAGTTCCACAACCTCTTTTCTCAGAAAAAAAAGCCCTGGTCAGGCCTATTGCTATGGCAGGAGATCTCCCACCAATTGCTGCCATTGCCGGCCACCGCTCCAAGCAGCAGCATGCAAAGAATAAAAAATAAGCATGCTGATGGCTTCTGCGCCAGTATATCACTTCTGGGTACAACCTAAAAGTAACGGTGGTAGCTCTAAGAATCACCAGAAACTCTATGGTAATTTCCAGCAGTTCTAGGTCCTCCAGTGGGGGTGAGGGATCACCTGCTCCCAGCCTCTGGCTCCTACTGCCACTCACCTGACTGGCCAGGGGTGGGGGAGGAGGAGGCAGGAGAACAGGCCTCCCAGTTATACTCCCAGCATGGCTCGATGATGTCACTCCCAGGAGTGATGTCATTATGCAGGCCCCCGGAGCACTCCTGTGCTTCACACCAGGCCAACTTGGGCCCCAAATGGGCTGATTCTGAATTCTTTAAGAATTGGCCTTGTTTGTGGCCTAAGGGGCCCAAGGGGGGAGAGGGAAGAAGGTGCATGCCAGGTCCCCCACTAAGCAATTCCTAGACACACCCATTGTCACTTCTGAGCTGTATCCAAAAGTGATGTAGTGTTGTCACTGATGCCACACCTCCCCATGCCTCCCACATGAAATCATTGGACTTCAGCTGAAATTCTGCATTCAGTTGTCTATACCTCAACTCAGAAAGTCTTGTAATGGATTCAAAGGAGAGCTCACAAGGTCTAGGTGGTGAATTGTACATTGAAAAGTGAAACCAATGGTTTATATTTAGGTGTCCTTCTGCACTGTGCCTGCCCACCAGTTTTTTTTTTTTTTAACTCAGATGCCCTTCTTAAAATCAGTACTTGGACCAGCAGAGAGTCATTTCACATGCATCCTTGCATCTGACGAAGAGAGCTGTGGTTCTCGAAAGCTTATGCTACAATAAAGTTGTTTAGCCTTAAAAGTGCTACTGGACTCTTTACTATTTTGCAGCTACAGACTAACACAGTTAATTCCTCTGGATCTATTTCACAGTGTCAAATTAGTAGCAAAAACCTCCTTGTTCTATTCTGGATGTGCAAAAAAGTCTCATCTCCCTTTTGAAAGCATCATTTGCCAACAAGTGGAAAAGATTATGCAATGTTATGCATCATTTTCCCGAATGTATGAACCAGACCTTGGATAACCCTTCAAAAAAACGAAAACAGGCTTGGAATTGTTCTGGCATCAGTGGTTGGCTTATCCTACAGACCAGAGGAATTAGCAGAGCCACTACCAAGTCGCACCTCTCTTGCTATCCTAACACTGTATGTGTCTTGCCATCAGATTAATTTTACATTATGAATAATCATCTCCAGTGCACAACATTATTACTGTTGTTGCTACTCCTGCTGCTACTGTGACATGAATGGCAATTAAATCCAGGCAGTTCTTTGTCCCAGTTCCTTCAAAATCAAATAAGGCACGGGACATAGAGGGCAGGTCTGGCATTTTATCCAGCAAATGGGGAGGGTATTTCAAGGCATTCATAGAGATGGTCCACCTGTCCCACATAGGAATCCACCATGATCTGTTCACCTCTTGACTGCCCTCTGAGGCTCCATGGAACTTGCCAGTCACTTCAGGACCAAGCAAGAAATGTTATATCCCCACGATAGACCTGTTACATTTTTTCATCTGCTACATGTAGCTTCTGGGTGGTAGGATAAATAGGCCTTTTGGGCTACAATTAGTGATGATAGGAATATGGTAGGATGCTCAATATTGTAATAGTTAACTGTTGTCAAGTTGCAACCAACTTATGGTGACCCTACATGGAGTTTCCAAGGTAAGAGATAAGCAATGATGGTTTGCTCCATATAGATAGAGCAGAATGGCACCATGTAATGAAGGGTTATTCCTGTAATAGCTCAACATCCATTGCACTGCAAGTTGTACTGGGAGGGAATGCCCTTGGTGATGGGTAGCATCAGCCAAACCCTTAGATGTCTGCGCAGTGTGCTGGAAGCTCATGTACAGATGAGAATGAACATAGCGCACAAAAAACGCTGACCAAGTTTAGAGGCTGGGCTGAGCTGCCCAAATGATGGCAGCCACTGAGCTGTTTTGCAAACCCCACTCTTAAAAATATTAATTATGTTAATGCTGATGTTGAACACAACTTGGTTGCCTCATGTCCATTTGGGGGAGGTACTTGAGACAACTATTACTATGTAGAACTTTCTATTTATTGTACATAGTGCTGTCTAAAGTCTTTAAACTATTTTACCTTCTTGATAATGTATAAGTTGATAAACCAACTAACAGGAAACTCTCGCCTGTATTCTCCCAGAGAGCTTTGTAGAATGGCTGGGATCTGAAACTAGGGGCCAAGCTACACATGAAGAATGACACTTGAACGGCAAGTGGATTGAGTGGAGGGCAAGTGAACAGGGAGAAATACACTTGCTGTTCAAGTGTCATTCGTCATGTGTAGTTTGGCCCTAGGTCTCATGCATCCAGTTACATCCAATGAAGCTGATGGGGAGTAAGTTCAGGGAAGACAAAAGGAAATAATTCCTTACACAATGAGTGGCCGAGATGTGGAATTCTCTGCCAAAGGATGTAGTGATGGCCATAGGCAGAGACAGCTTGAAAAGGGGATTAGAGAGATTCTTGAAGGAAAGGTCTAGCAGTGGCTACTAGCCATGGTGACTGAAGGGAACCCCCAAATTCAAAGACTCTAAACTTCTGAATTACAGAACCAGCACGCAACATCAGGAGAAGTCCCTGGCCTCTATGCTCTGTTGTTGGCCCTCCACAGTAACTGGTTGGCACTGGATGAGACAAGATGCTGGACAAGACAGACCACTAGTGTGGTCCAGCAGGACTCTTCTTCTGCTCAAAACCATCACTTCGTCTATGGCACCACGCTGGCTTGCATTTCATGTCATCTTCCCACCTTGTCATCTCTCTACCTTGACTCCCTTTCCTTAGCTAGCATATAACCAATAGAAAAGGTATCATTTTCAGAATGCATAATTGATAGCCCTGTGAAGGCCCCCCTCCCTCTGGTTCTGCTCTTAATTTACTTGGTTTATACCAACTGATGACAGAAGCCCATTGTTTTGCTGAAACATTAACTTCACAAAGTCATTCCACTCCCATCTGCGGCACTAAAATTAATGATTCCCTCTGCAACATCTGTTTAATTAACTATCGGCACCATAGAAGAGGCATCCAAATACCCCTGCGACTAAATCAGACTCAAATTAGGGAAATACGATGTTAAATTGTATCAGAGAGAAGCAGAGATTATCCTTTTGAGCACTGACATTCATTAGCTACCAGCCACCCCATGTATCTTCATAATGAAAAAGTGTCAGCCTCTCTTCGCTGTAAAGTTTTCATTTAAGGGTTGCTGGTCGTCTTGCTGTGGTGATTGGAAAGAGGAGGAGGGAGAAGCGGAGAGGAGAGAAGGCCGTGGTCAACATTCCATCATCTTCATTGATGGATCGCTTGCCGAGAAGAACGATACAGGTAAAACGGTGCCCCGGATGAACGCTCCCTACATCATGTCTCGACTTTTGGAGCCAGGCACCTGCTCCCCACAGTCGTCATTTCCCCATCAAGACAGATAAATGCATTGGCAGTGCCGCCGCTGTGAAGAACAGCCTGTCGGGGTGAAAGCCGGTGATGGCTGTCCTCGGGGGACCAGGATGGCGGCGGGCATCATTTCGAAGAAGTAGTCAGGGGGCTTTGGGATGACTCGCAAAATCTCTTAGGGACAATGAAAGAGTCCATTATGGCCTCGGTTACTAATGCAGCCTCTGTGCCTGATGCTGCCCAAGCAAAACACAAATCAAAGAGGCTGAGTCCACAGATTTTCCACTTTGGGGGTCTTTTTTGTTGTAGTCATGGCAACAAATGCACTGTGAAATTGCAAGTTTGCAAGATGTACAGAGTCAGTGAGCATCTGAGTGTTGCAGGGAAAAAAGAAATTGCAGGAGCCGAGGGAACCAGCCAAGAGGGATACAGACACTTGCACCCACACGTGAAAATGGAAGGCCTTGAACACAGCTGAGCCATTACTGGTCAGGAATAACATCACTGAGGTGAGCGCACCTCTGATTTTCGGTTCTTAACCTGCCATTGTGTTGCAAACAACTGGTGTCTGGATATAATTGGTATCCCTTTCTTACGGCACAAGAATAATAATAAGGGAATTGAGAGATATTACAGAGGACATAGACTTGCAGGGATTCAGAAGATGTTTGTTGTCATTGAGTGGGAGCTAAGAAACTAGAGCCAGGAGTCACAGCCTGGGGCAGTTGGAAGCCAGGAGCAGAGCCAGGGGACAAATCAAGAACTGGAGCAGCAGGCGTGAGAACTGGAAGTCAAACTAGAAGCCCAAAGCTGATGAAGATTATTACCAAAGCAAGATACCTATGTAAACTGGGAGGTTTTGGGAAGGGAGCTAGTGGCAGATCAGAGTGGCTGTCGGAGTCCAGGAAATTCCAATCTGCAATCTTAGTAGAAATGAAGCAGAAGTTCCAAGATCCAAACATAGGTCTAGCCCAGGCAATTTCTGGCTCAGGTAAGGTTACTGGGGTTTCCATGGCTTGAACTGGGAGGATACAGATTTCCTTCTTTTCCAGGATTTAGTAGTTACTCTGTTAGGAATAAACAAGCTTTGGAATTTATGACATTGTGATGGGTACATTAAAGTATAGAAAGATGCATCCTCATTCGAGGAATGGAAAGAAAGTTCTTTGAGTGAATCTGCTTTCCGGCCCAATTCAAAATGCTGACGTGGACCTTTAAAGCCCTATATGGCTTGGAACCAGCATACCTTAAGAACCATCTACTCTGATATGAACCTTCCTGTCTGCTCCAGTCATCTTTGGAATCCCTGCTTCGAGTATTGCTGCCCTCTGAGGATAGATGGGTGGCAACTTAAGAATACAGACCTCCCAGCCAGCAGCTTCCACTGATAAGGCCGGGGGCGTTCTTTGCCTTCCTGGAAAGAGGAGGAGACAGAGTATTTCCATGGTATCTGGGTCTCAGGCCGGGAGGGCGGAGAAAGGAGCCTTATGAGGCAACTCTGCCCAGCCGGCTGGCAGTTGCTCTGTGTGCTCAGCCCACCCACCTCACCCTGTAGTAGTGCAGGATTAGCCGGCTGCTTTTGATAGAGCCAGGTAGGATTCCCCCCCTTTCCCCTAATTAGCATGAGGAAGAGGTAGTTTTTTGCCTACCTTGTACTACTTGCGAAGGTTTGAGGTAATTGGCAAGGTGGAGCCACCTTAGGATGGTCACTGGCAGGATACAGTTCGGGAATAGGGAGCGGGCCGGTGAGTACCCCAGGTGCTTCTCCACTGATGGGGAAGAGGGGTCTGTCGGCCAGGAGCGGATGCTACTGCTTTGATGGCTGCCATGCTGCGTGGGAAGAGTGCCTTGGGGAACCCCATGTGCAAGCCCTTCCCTCACTGCTGTATGGCTGAGGGCCAAGCTACACATGACGAATGACACTTGAACGGCAAGTGGATTGAGTGGAGGGCAAGTGAACAGGGAGAAATACACTTGCCGTTCAAGTGTCATTCGTCATGTGTAGCTTGGCCCTCAGGCTTAGGAGCTTGAGCTGGGGGAATCCATTTTGCCGTCCGGCTGTCTTAGCCATCCATAGGATGGCTTGCACCTGGGGCTTTGGAGCTCACCCAGACAGGTCAAGGCGGAGGTCCAGGGGTGACCCTGTGGCTTGACCTGTACCGCTAGTTGGCCCTTGCCGTATTAATGGTTGATGTTATGTTTAATAAAATGGCCCTTTAGTTCCAAGCCTTGTGTCTGTCTCATTATTACGAATAGGGTGGCAAATGGCCTTCTTAGTTGTGGCTCTAAAACTTTGGAATTCCCACCTCAGGGAGATTTGTCTCTCTCACTCTATTGTTGTCTTTCACCAGTGGTTGAAGAGTGGTTTTTTTGCTTTGTTTGGCATTCCCTCACTGTTATTGGCCTACCTCATTGTTATGTATGTTTATGTGTTTTATAGAATTGTTTAAATATTTGACATACATATATTTTAATGTCTTGATGTTTTAATATTGAAATGTTTTCATGCCTTGACGTTCTCTGCCTGGGGTCCCTATCTTGGTGGGGGAATGGTGTAGAAGTGTTTTAAATAAATAAATAATAAAATTAGACCTGAAAAATAGGCCTCTTTGAACTTGCTAGAGAAATTTGTGACTGGGAGACCAAAGTTAAAATGAGCTTAAACCAGCTTGTAATTCCTCACAAGAACTCAGTAGCCATTACACTTGGCAGGCCCTGTTCTCACATCACTTGAAACAACATGTCAAGAGGTAAATCAAGTGCTGCCAACTTCTGGGTAGAGCCTAGAGATCTGCTAGAATTACAACTGACCTCCAGACTACAGAGATCAGTTTCCCTGGAGAAAACTGCTGCTTTGGAAGATGAACTCTTTCACATTATGCCCACTGAAGTTCTGCCCCTCTGGAAACCCCACCTTTTCCAGTCTCCACTTCCAAATCTCTAGAAGTTTCTCAACCCAGTTGGCCACCCTAGTTAAGTCTATCCCTTGCCCATTTGGAGCAGGAGTGATTTTGCTCCCATACAAAATGAGTATGACTCTATGGGGGCTGGGCCAGGCCCGGTGCCTTGTGAGGTTTAGCCCATCAGAGGAGGTAAGAAGTAGCTTTTTAAATCTGGCCCACCTTCCTTTTTCTATAGCTGCTGACTAGGGATGTGCGTTTCGGCATTCAGAATGCCGAAAGAATGCCGAAACAAAAGTGTTTCGGCTTCTTTCGGGGAATGCCGAAACGTTTCGGGGAATGCCGAAACGTTTCGGGTAGCCGAAAGAAAAAAGCCGAAACGTTTCGGGATTCTTTCGGCTTTCTTTAGGCTTTTCTATGGGAAAATGCCTCCGTCTTCCAGGACGCCTGGAGGAGGCATTTTCCCACCGAATAAGCCCAAAATTGGTGGGGACCTTCCTCTAACCCTTCTCTAACAACCACCCAAGTTTCAGACAGATTGGACTTTGGGGGGCCATGTTATGGCCCCCCAAAGCAGGTCCCCCCATCCTCCCATAAGAAAGCGAAGGAGCAGCATATTGTTAGCATGCTGCTGCTGATCTTTCTTCATTATTTCCTATGGGGAAAAAATGAAGAGGCAGGCCTCCTTTGCCAGGGGTGGCATTTTGCATGCAAAATGCCCCCCAGCCCTCAGGGGCCCTTCTCCCACCCCTCCTCCCACCCCCCACCAAGGCTCAGCCTGCTCCCACTTGGGGGGGCCATTTCATGGCCTCCCCAAGTAGGTGCTCTAATCTCTACCACTGACAGCTGGGGGAGGCTTGTGTTGCCAGGGGTGGCATTTTGCATGCAAAATGCCCCCCAACCCTCTGGGGCCCTTCTCCCACCCCTCCTCCCACCCCCCACCAAGGCTCAGCCTGCTCCCACTTGGGGGGGCATTTCATGGCCTCCCCAAGTAGGTGCTCTGCTCTCATCTCTACCACTGACAGCTGGGGGAGGCTTGTGTTGCCAGGGGTGGCATTTTGCATGCAAAATGCCCCCCAGCCCTCTGGGGCCCTTCTCAGTGGTGTACTACACAAAAATAACAGTGTACTACACAAAAATAACACAACTCACTTAACATCAGAGAATCACAAAGCACAATTCCTGTCAAAAACACTTTATTTCTTGAACAGCTTTAGGTTACACAGCAGGGGGGAACACCAAAGGGCATGGCAGCACTATCTTACACAAAAATAACACAACTCACTTAACATCAGAGAATCACAAAAACACAATTCCTGGCAAAAACACTTTATTTCTTGAACAGCTTTAGGTTACACAGTAGGAGGGCACAACAGGGCATGATAGCAATGTACTACAAAAAATAATACAACCCACTTCACCGTTTTTGACAGCAATTGTGTTTGTGTGATTCTCTGATGTGAAGTGAGTTGTGTTATTTTTGTGTAGTACACTGCTTTCCTGCTCTGTGGTGCCTTCCTACTGTGTAACCTAAAGCAGTTACAGAAATAAAGTGCTTTTGACAGCAATTTTTTGGGGTGATTCTTTAATGTGAAGTGAGTTGTGTTATTTTTGTGTAAGATAGTGCTGCCATGCCCTTTGGTGTTCCCCCTGCTGTGTAACCTAAAGCTGTTCAAGAAATAAAGTTGAGCCTTGGTGGGGGGTGGGAGGAGGGGTGGGAGAAGGGCCCCTGAGGGCTGGGGAGCATTTTCCCCTGGCAAAGGAAGCCTGCCTCTTCATTTTTTCCCCATAGGAAATAATGAAGAAAGATCAGCAGCAGCATGCTAACAATATGCTGCTCCTTCGCTTTCTTATGGGAGGATGGGGGGACCTGCTTTGGGGGGCCATAACATGGCCCCCCAAAGTCCAATCTGTCTGAAACTTGGGTGGTTGTTAGAGAAGGGTTAGAGGAAGGTCCCCACCAGTTTTGGGCTTATTCAGTGGGAAAATGCCTCCTCCAGGCGTCCTGGAAGACGGAGGCATTTTCCCATAGAAAAAAGCCGAAAGAATGCCGAAATAATGCCGAAAGAATCCCGAAAGCCGAAAGCCGAAAGAGATTCTTGTTTCGGCTTTCGGCTTTAACGATAGAGAATCTTCTTTCGGCTTTCTACTTTCGGCTATAGCCGAAAATTTTTGGCTTGCACACCCCTACTGCTGACCCTTCCAGCCACCCTAACTTGAATAAGATGAGACTAACTGGTTTCCTCTGACTGTGAGCAGCACTTTTCTTGTAACCTTTATCAAATTCTAATGGTTTGTTCTAACTAGTTTGACAAGAATAGCATGGGGTACTAGCATAAAGGTAGGATCAATCAGCAAGCACCTTGAGGCATCAAAGAATAAGGGGAAGTTTTTCCAAACCAGCCATTCATGTTTTTTTGTGATGGAGGGATGTGACTGTCTTCAACAGTCTTCAGTTCACATTTTCTTTCTCTTTACAGGTCACTGATGGACAAACTAGATGCTATGCTTCTCCTCTGAACTATTTTTCAATGCCAAAATAGCACAGAGAGGAAACCAAGCCCCTCCCCCCTCCGTGCTACAGTTCTGTGCCACATTGGGCTCTCCCTAATATTTAAAATGACATGCCCTGCAGTTGCTCTCTGGCCACAGGGAAAGCATATCACATCCAGGGAACTGGGGCCCAACTCTTTAAAAATCATAACCTCTAGTTTGGACCTGACTTACAGGAGCGCATGTCCACATTGATTAAAACATTGCACCCAAAGGATGCAGTCACATGATACATATCAGGAGTCATTTCTGCCCTGTGATCTAATCAGTGCTCATATGCATGTTTGTATTAATTAAATGATGGGCCAAAAGGATTCTTAAGACACTGGGGGAGTGATATAATGGTATGTTTTTGGCCTGTGTAAATATCAATTTGTCTACCCTTTTGCAAGGAACAAACAAATCACAAATTCAAAAATTGCCTGCAACATGAGCAGCGTTTGAAATCCGGAATGGAAACATGGCAGTTTGCTATCTTGGTGCCATTTGGGAATAAAATCAGGTAAATCAGACCCCCAAACCCATTAAAGAAATCAACGAAGCAGAACATTGTAAACATCTTTCTTGAAAGTAGCCATCAAACACTACAGATTGCATGACACCACAGAAAATAATAAGTTCAACGAGGTCTGTTCAGACTACAAGCCTAAGAACCCTTTCCTAGGAGTAAGTCCAATTGATTAAAATGGGACTTCTGAGAGGGAAACAACATGAGATGCCTGGCTCGTGTTCTTCACGTGTCGGTTCCCCCCAAGTTTCCATGGGAAGTGTAGTCCGAAAGAATGGCTGCTTGATGCAATTCTCCACCAGGAAGAAGAGGGGCAGAATCCCTCCCACTGCTCTGCTGCTGCCATTGAAGTTGAGGACCATGTTGAGGAGAGCAGCCCAGGAAGCCAGCAGCCAGCCCCCCGTATGCCCACCTCACCATGCAGTGGTGGTGCCCTGAGCTCCCTCCTCCCCCCTCCTGAGCCAGGAGTGCTTACAGCAAATGCAGTCACCAGCTCCCACTAAGGGACTAAGCGAATGCCACGCATGCTCCACCACCTGCCTAGGACAGAGGGCTGGAGCATAGTCCTCTCAGTTCCCTCCAGCGGCCTTTGGTGGTGGTTCTTGACTTCAATGGCACTAGTAGAGTGGTGGGAAGGATTCTCTCCCTCTTATTCCTGGTGGAGAATCACATCACAGTTCTTCCTGACTACACTTCCCAAGGAAACTTGTAGGAAACCAACATGTGAAGAACATGTATTGGGCGTCTTGTGTAGTTTCCCTCTGAGTAGACGTGCTTTGGACTGCTAACTCATTCATTCAAATGCAAATATTTGAGAGTTCAGATAATGAGAGACCAATGATTTTGTTTACGTTCTTTATACCCTGCCTTTTCCCCTGTGGCAACTCATAGTGGCTGATATTTTTCTCCTCTCCTCCATTTTATCCTCGCAACCACCTCATGAGGTAGGTTAGGCTGAGAGTATGTGAGTGCCCCATGGTATCAAATATGCCTTCAATATATCTGCCATGCTTCAAGTGTATTGTGATGTAATATTGTGCTGTAGTGTCTCTGAGCCTGTGCAGAGTGGAACCAGAGGTCTGTTGCTTTGTTAATAACTGCTTATCTTCCAGGCAAGGTGTTTTGGTTATGAGTTCCTGCCGAAGCCTGAGAACCTGACCTTGGACTTAACACAGAGACTGAGCTGAGCTATTTTCTCCCCCTCCCTTCTTCTCAGGCGATGTGCGCCAAAACTTCTAAAGGCCGCTCCTTCACACTAGAGGGGGAGTGGGGTGGAGACACTGACCTATAATTAATCTTGTTTTATTACCTTTAGGCATTCCGGTCAATTTCCATTTTTACAGCTTCTTGATACTGGTATCTTCCCTTAATAAAACGTCTTTAACTCATACACTGGAGTGATGCAGTGAAGTGTTTGGGGAAGTACCTGGCAAGACCAGACACATGGTCACCCAGGAAGCATCTGTAATGGAAAATGGTTTCGAACCTGGTCCCCCAGATCCTATTCTACCACTCTAACCACTGCACCATAGTGAATGTGAATAAGTATATAGTAATTAGTCTGAAGACTACATTACCTCTTCTACACAACATCTCATGTACTTCTGATGCTAAATATTTATAGAACATCACGACAGCATTATAAACAGTTAATTTCTGCCTCCCTCTCTCCCACACAAAAATGACTATATTTTTAACCTGGGTGTGAAATAACAGAATCTCCCTATGTTTGAAAGGATTGTATTTTGATCTAATAAGGAAAAAAACCAGAGGAAGCAATAATAGGATAAAACAGGCTACACCCTTAAAGAAATGATCATGGAATATGCATATCTGTTTAGACCATTGTGGAATAAGTAGCTGATCGTATCTACCAGGGGATCAGGGATGCCCCAAATGTCCCCTGTAGGACAGCTTACACAAGGCTGGTAACCAGTGGGAGACCTCCTGAGGTAGGAGGGGGCCCACTGGTGACAATGATGTCATTGGGAACACATTGACTTCACTCCTCATGTGCCTAGAAGTGACATCAGCACATCTTCAGGGACACTCTAGCATTTTAGTTTAACCATAGAGTTTTGCCCAAATGTTACAGCATCCCTAGAGATGCCAGGATGCTGCTCCCCCCCACCTTTCCCTTCCATTTTTCTGTTGCAGCCCTGCTGAGCAGTGTTAAAAAGCACTCACTGGCAGTGGGGAATTCCCCCCACTACTAGAGGGAACCCAGCAGACCTAGTACCTTGGCACCAACTCCTCACCCCAAGCAATGTCTGATTATTTGTTATCCTTACAAGGCAGAGATGGCCTCTTTGTCTCCCTTTGGCCAAGTAGAAGGGGACTGAATTGCTTGCTGTCACAGACAAAGGAAGCCATTTCAAATGCCATCTATTTATTTATTGAGAAGATTTGTGTGCCACCTCTCCAGATCTGTTCATGGTGGCTCACAGCTAAAATAGAATTAAGCAAACAGCAATAAAACAATAAAAATATTACACGAATAAAATGGAACAATAGCATAAAAACAGCCTATAAAAACAGCCAATAAAAGTGCATAAATCAGAAGGGTCTAAAATTATGCTGATAAAACTGTCCTCAGACTAGGACCAGACCTCAACACAGCTAAAAAAGATGGAACTCTTCAGTTAGCCTCAAGTGATGTGGCCAGTTGGAGTCATGTGTCAGATGGAATAAAAAGAACTCACAGCGGTCTCCCGGGTGCCTTCGCATCAGCAGCTTTGCAAAAAAAAAGTAGGATCATTGTGGGGCTTCTGGGGGAATGCAGGCCCAGCGCATAGCCTTAGTGATGGCAGATGCAACAGGTTACTTGCAGCATTGAAACACCTAATGGGAGCTTAAAGGTAGCAAAAAAAAAATCACCCAAAGCCATGAAGACAGTGGCAGGGAGTGGAGGGCCTTGCTTGGAATGAAGCATCTCAGGATGGGGTGGGCATGGGTGGTGGTGGGGATTAATGCACAGTCAAAAATTCCTGTCCTTTTTTTTCTTTGCAGGAGGACTGCCAAAAGTTGTGGCACCACTGGGACGTCAAACCCTAGCTCCTAAAGGACACTTTCCTGGACTCAGAGAGATGGCGCTTCCCCTCTCCTAGCTGGTTCCTAGTATCTGGCAGGTTGGGTGTGTTGAGTCCTCTCCACCCAGTTCTAAATTCATATAAGAGACATACTGTGCTCTGGGGAGAAAAAGCAGAGGAATAAGTCAGTATTGCAGACTTTAAGACGGTTGGGTTTGAAAGTTCAGGTTCAGATTTTAGCTCCAGGTCAAGATGCCATCTTACCACTGCCCACCCATTCGCCCCATCTTTCTGACCCCGATCTACAGTGCTGTAAAGAGAAATTGGACAGTCCCTGCTGTTTCTTTCTCCTCTCATTCTTTGCTTATTCGTAATGTGCAGGGATGGTGACTCCAGGAGTTGCACTGGTCCCTGGCAGGAAGTGTGGACTTGGAAGGTGCCTCAAATGTCACAAAGTTCCAGGCCACTGATAGAGCCACACATCTAGTATTGGCTGCTAGGGTCTAATGCAGTGAGAGGTCTTTCCCAATACTTTCTATTTGATACCATTCAGCTAGAGATGCTGGAGATGGAACCTTGAACCTTTTATAGGTAATGGAGATGCTTCAGACTCTGTATCTATTGTGTCTCGTGTGCTGTGCCACTGACCCCCTTCCCCCCTTTTTAAAAATAATTATAATTAATTTGCATGTCCCAGGATTGCAGAAATGGTTCTGTGGATGAAATTAAACTCTGTATATGGAAGTCCAAATGGCACGTTTGTTTGCAAGTTTCAACATGCAGAAAACTGGTCCCCCAAATTTCTGGGTGTTGGAAGGTTATTGACAAAACTCTGCTGTCAGACCTTGTAGAAAATGTACCAATCTCCATTGAAAAATATGACATGAAATTCAAAAGCTGCCAGGGGAATTACAAGTGTCTCTAGCAGGATAAGTTACTGAGGGAATAGGAAACTTGCACCATGCTTAATGTGATTTCAAAATAAAAGACTCACATTTCTCCAGCTGTACGAATACCAACGCAAAAGCTTCTGAGACCAGCATTGACAGTAGCTTATGTATGGCACGACTCGCAAGTGCAGATGATTTTGAGTTGCTTATCCCAGTTGTTTTGAGGCCCCAAACCCCATGTTGATTTCCCTTCTCCTATATGAGAAACAAATCTGGTGGTTTTCTGTTTCCTAACATTGATTTTTCCCATATCTTAAAGACCACTATATAACCCATGTACCAGCTGTATTCCTCTAGATGGCTATTACTTGTAGCCCCTTCCACCACCAAAGGGGATAACATGATGCCCCTCTGCTCAAGCTCATGATGACTTCTTGGTTGCAATACCACTGATGTGGAAGGACCTACTAGAAGGGGGAAGGATGACTCCATTGCTGTTTTTGAAAAAGATATAAAGCATTGATAGGGCTTTTCAGCAATGTTTTTGGGTAGCTGCTTGGAAAATTTGGTAACTATTGCAAGTTACTGAATTGGGTCATGGACAACCCAATTGGGTCATGGACCCAAAACGAGTCTGTCGTCCTCTTAATAGTTGTTCCCTTTGGAATGAATCATGAAGGGGCTTAGCTGGCTGGGTGTCTTGCATGACAAAGTTGATCGTAGGAACTCCTAGACATTGGGTTTCTAATACACCCCCCAAAACACACACAGAGAGCAAAAAAAAAAAAGAGCTGAACAAATCTGTCTTCAGCTCACACTCTTATTGTGAGTCTCTAGTATATAATGTTCAACTGCCAAACTGGCAAACTGCTCACCAGGCATAGCCTGGCAACCTGTGTGTGTAATTATCAGGTCTTGTGATGTACTGATGTTCCTCAAATTCTAGAGTGTCCCTGGCATCTCCCAACAATGCTCTGGTGTCACTTCTGGACATATAGGGCATGATGTCAGTGCATAGGATCGTGCTTTGGATCCCCAAAGTTTCCTGCCCATTTCCTCCCTGCCTGCCAGTTGAGTAGTGGTGAGAAATACCCACTGGCAGTGGGAGATTGCCCACCCCCACCAGGGGGATGGCAGCCCTGAAGAAAAAAGACCATCTTCCTGACCAGTCTGCTAAGAGCCCCCAAGCCGCCTTTCTGGGCCTTGATGCAATTACCTAATCCCAGGCTGCCAGCTGCTGTTGCATAGTAGTTAAGTGGTTGGGCTGCACCCTGCTAGTTCGAATCCCACTACGGCCATGAACTCTGTAGATGGCCTTGGGTAAGCCACTCTGCTCAGCCCCAGATCCCAGCTGTATTGTGGGGATAATAATAACACTGACTTTATTCTCCTCTCTGAATATGGCACTAATCTGTCTAGAACAGTGGTATAAAAGTGCAGTTGTTGTAGAAAAGAGCAAGAGTCCAGTAGCATCTATAAGAGTAACAAAATTTGTGGTAGGGTATGAGATTTCATGAGTCACAGTTCATTTCTTCAGATACAGCTAGAAAGTGAGTCTATCTGTCCTTATATCTTGGAGAGTGGAGTGATTATGGAAGCCAAATGACAATAGCTGGTGAATAACAATGGCAGCTGTGATTGAATAAGGTGGGGTATGAAGAGGGGTAGTGGGTGTGGAGAAATCAGCACTGGTAATGAGGACAGGAAGACTTTGTCTCAATTCTCTCCTGGTGGATGCATTGTCTTGAGCTTCGTTATCAGTTGTTGTTGTTGTTGTTATGTGAAAGGGAGGAAGGGGGGAAGGCTTCACCAGAAAAAGGCTCATTAGAACTCGGGATGTTTGAGTGCCTGCTGATTCAGCTCACATTCTGTTCGTCAGCCACAAACAGGGACCTAAGTTTTCAATAGTCAGTTTGATGGTTTGCTGTTCTATTCACCAGTGTTCAACCAGTTGCTGTATTCCTTTACCTTATTTCTTCCTAACCATGCAGTACAGCACAATAGGCTTTTTGCACATGCCCAGTCGAGTTCTACTACACCTCCCATCCTTGCGGCACTTAGCAGACATATAAACAGACGCTTCGATAATCCACAAATCATATAAATCAGTTATGAATGAATGCCGTGTTTCAACAAAATCCTATGCTTCGGTGTAGGGATGTGCGTTTCGGCATTCAGAATGCCGAAAGAATGCCGAAACAAAAGTGTTTCGGCTTCTTTCAGGGAATGCCGAAACGTTTCGGGGAATCCCGAAACGTTTCGGGTAGCCGAAAGAAAAAAGCCGAAACGTTTCGGGATTCTTTCGTCTTTCATTCGGCTTTTCAATGGGAAAATGCCTCCGTCTTCCCGGACGTCTGGGGGAGGCATCTTCCCACCGAATAAGCCCAAAATTGGTGGGGACCTTCCTCTAACCCTTCTCTAACAACCACCCAAGTTTCAGACAGATTGGACTTTGGGGGGCCATGTTATGGCCCCCCAAAGCAGGTCCCCCCATCCTCCCATAAAGGAGCATCTTCTTCATTATTTCCTATGGGGAAAAAATGAAGAAGCAGGCTTCCTTTGCCAGGGGTGGCATTTTGCATGCAAAATGCCCCCTTACCCTCAGGGGCCCTTCTCCCACCCCTCCTCCCACCCCCCACCAAGGCTCAGCCTGCTCCCACTTGGGGGGGGCATTTCCTGGCCTCCCCAAGTAGGTGCTCTAATCTCTACCACTGACAGCTGGGGGAGGCTTGTGTTGCCAGGGGTGGCATTTTGCATGCAAAATGCCCCCCAACCCTCTGGGGCCCTTCTCCCACCCCTCCTCCCACCCCCCACCAAGGCTCAGCCTGCTCCCACTTGGGGGGGCCATTTCATGGCCTCCCCAAGTAGGTCCTCTCAGCCCCTAAATTCCACCCCTTACAGCTCCACACAAACCCAATTCCCCCCAGCTGCCACACACAGACCCAAATCCCCACATTAGCCCCTCACAGACCCAAATCCACCCCCACCTGCCCCACACCCATAACCCCAGGAACAGGCTGGCAAAGGCCAGCCCTCTCCCTTTGTTCCCTATGCTGGGAACTTCTAAACTCTCTTTCCCTGGGCAATTCTGCACAGCCCAGGGGTGCCACAATGGTGGGCACACTTCTGAGTGCCAGCTGGTCCCTGTGAAAGAGCACCTGAACCACAGACACCCTCCCTCAAATTCCCCCACCACCTACAGAGATGGCTGGCCAGCCAGCCCCATTGTTCCCTATGATGGGAACCAACTGCACAACAAAGAATAAAACAAGAACAACACAAAATAAAGTTTTTTAAAAATTATTTTCTCCCTTCCAAAGTACAAGTAGGCAAAGCATTATGACACATAACACCAGCAGTCCCCCACACAGAAAAATAACACAACTCACTTAACATCAGAGAATCACAAAGCACGATTCCTGTCAAAAACACTTTATTTCTTGAACAGCTTTAGGCTACACAGCAGGGGGGGAACACCAAAGGGCATGGCAGCAGTATCTTACACAAAAATAACACAACTCACTTAACATCAGAGAATCACAAAAGCACAATTCCTGTCAAAAACACTTTATTTCTTGAACAGCTTTAGGCTACACAGCAGGGGGGGAACACCAAAGGGCATGGAAGCAGTATCTTACACAAAAATAACACAACTCACTTAACATCAGAGAATCACAAAAACACAATTCCTGGCAAAAACACTTTATTTCTTGAACAGCTTTAGGCTACACAGCAGGGGGGGAACACCAAAGGGCATGGAAGCAGTATCTTACACAAAAATAACACAACTCACTTAACATCAGAGAATCACAAAAACACAATTCCTGGCAAAAACACTTTATTTCTTGAACAGCTTTAGGTTACACAGTAGGAGGGCACAAAAGGGCATGATAGCAATGTACTACAAAAAATAATACAACCCACTTCACCGTTTTTGACAGCAATTGTGTTTGTGTGATTCTCTGATGTGAAGTGAGTTGTGTTATTTTTGTGTAGTACACTGCTTTCCTGCTCTGTGGTGCCTTCCTACTGTGTAACCTAAAGCAGTTACAGAAATAAAGTGCTTTTGACAGCAATTTTTTGGGGTGATTCTTTAATGTGAAGTGAGTTGTGTTATTTTTGTGTAAGATACTGCTTCCATGCCCTTTGGTGTTCCCCCCCTGCTGTGTAGCCTAAAGCTGTTCAAGAAATAAAGTGTTTTTGACAGGAATTGTGCTTTTGTGATTCTCTGATGTTAAGTGAGTTGTGTTATTTTTGTGTAAGATAGTGCTGCCATGCCCTTTGGTGTTCCCCCCTGCTGTGTAACCTAAAGCTGTTCAAGAAATAAAGTGTTTTTGACAGGAATCGTGTTTTGTGATTCTCTGATGTTAAGTGAGTTTTGTTTTAATTTTTCTGTGTGGGGGACTGCTGGTGTAATGTGTCATAATGCTTTGCCTACTTGTACTTTGGAAGGGAGAAAATAATATTTTTAAAAACTTTATTTTGCGTTGTTCTTGTTTTATTCTTTGTTGTGCAGTTGGTTCCCATCATAGGGAACAATGGGGCTGGCTGGCCAGCTATCTCTGTAGGTGGTGGGGGAATTTGAGGGAGGGTGTCTGTGGTTCAGGTGTTCTTTCACAGGGACCAGCTGGCACTCAGAAGTGTGCCCACCATTGTGGCACCCCTGGGCTGTGCAGAATTGCCCAGGGAAAGAGAGTTTAGAAGTTCCCAGCATAGGGAACAAAGGGAGAGGGCTGGCCTTTGCCAGCCTGTTCCTGGGGTTATGGGTGTGGGGCAGGTGGGGGTGGATTTGGGTCTGTGAGGGGCTAATGTGGGGATTTGGGTCTGTGTGCGGCAGCTGGGGGGGAATTGGGTTTGTGTGGGGCTGTAAGGGGTGGACTTTAGGGGCTGAGAGGACCTACTTGGGGAGGCCATGAAATGGCCCCCCCAAGTGGGAGCAGTCTGAGCCTTGGTGTGGGGTGGGAGGAAGGGTGGGAGAAGGGCCCCAGAGGGCTGGGGGGCATTTTGCATGCAAAATGCCACCCCTGGCAACACAAGCCTCCCCCAGCTGTCAGTGGTAGAGATTAGAGCACCTACTTGGGGAGGCCATGAAATGGCCCCCCCAAGTGGGAGCAGGCTGAGCCTTGGTGGGGGGTGGGAGGAGGGGTGGGAGAAGGGCCCCAGAGGGTTGGGGGGCATTTTGCATGCAAAATGCCACCCCTGGCAACACAAGCCTCCCCCAGCTGTCAGTGGTAGAGATTAGAGCACCTACTTGGGGAGGCCATGAAATGGCCCCCCCAAGTGGGAGCAGGCTGAGCCTTGGTGGGGGGTGGGAGGAGGGGTGGGAGAAGGGCCCCTGAGGGTAAGGGGGCATTTTGCATGCAAAATGCCACCCCTGGCAAAGGAAGCCTGCTTCTTCATTTTTTCCCCATAGGAAATAATGAAGAAGATGCTCCTTTATGGGAGGATGGGGGGACCTGCTTTGGGGGGCCATAACATGGCCCCCCAAAGTCCAATCTGTCTGAAACTTGGGTGGTTGTTAGAGAAGGGTTAGAGGAAGGTCCCCACCAATTTTGGGCTTATTCGGTGGGAAAATGCCTCCTCCAGGCGTCCTGGAAGACGGAGGCATTTTCCCATAGAAAAAAGCCGAAAGAATGCCGAAATAATGCCGAAAGAATCCCGAATCCCGAATCCCGAAAGAGATTCTTGTTTCGGCTTTCAGCTTTAACGATAGAGAATTTTCTTTCGGCTTTCTACTTTCGGCTATAGCCGAAAATTTTTGGCTTGCACACCCCTACTTCGGTGTTCATGTAAGTAGCCCTTAGTGAAACCAATTGCTTCTGATCAGCTTGAACTGGCAGCATCGTTGTTCATGCACAGTGTTGGGAAAACCCCATGCAAAGTAGTTCTTGCACACCATCCAGCCCCCCTAGCTGGCGCCTGCTTTTGAAAGCGGGGTGAGAGCAGACTAACAAGCCTGCCCTTTCTTCTGTGTTTTATCAAGAAGACCCAAAGACAATAGAACTTTGGGTGTGACTTGATTTTTGTATTGAATGGTTTAGAAGGAAACAAGGAGGGGTCATTTCATAGAAAAAGAGCTGGAGGATCTCATTAGCATAACTCATTACCATAACTCATTAGCATATGCCACACCTCTTGTCATTGCCAGAAGTGTGTCATTAGTATAACTGATCTGCATATGCCACACTCCCTGATATCACCTATTCTGGCTGTTTTGGATCCAATCTTGGCCATTCAGGGCCAAAATTGGGCCCAAAATGGCAAAAGAGGGCTGAAAATGGCTGAAAAGGGGCCCAAAATGGTCAGGATCGGGCCACTCATGGGCGGGAGAGTGATCCACCACCCGTCAGAGACCTGATCCAGGCCGAAACAGGCCCAAAATGGCCGAGAGTCAGGTGGGCAGGGCCACCTGACATGTGACCTCTTTGGGGAACTGCCAGAACTGCGTTCCTGTGCGTTCCCCCTCGAAATAAGCCCTGGAAACAAGTATCCCTCCGAAATCTTCTTTTTGAAATGTATTATCGCACAATCAATCTGCTGCCTCAATAAGCAGGGTAAACCCATTTTAATAACTTCTGAGAACCATGGCCTACTAGTTTGACTGTCCATACAGTGTGCTAAAAATAATACATTCCTTTGTTGTGTCTTCTACAGCAAAGATGGCATAAAGGCACCATCTTGTGTTATATTAATGGCCACAGGACACCAGAAATGTCATACTGTCTTCCTGAAGCCTTTGAACTATTTAGACTGCTTTTTTGCAGGGCATTTGATTTTTTTCCTCATTTAAGGGGAGGGGGGTTAAGAGAAGATAGTTCTTGGTGACCTTGATTATTCAGACCATCACTCTGTGAACTCTTCTGACCTTAGCCTTTCTGAAGAGGATAACTTTGATGGCTCTGAGGCTATTATTGGCAGATTATTGGCCTCGGCTTCCAGCAGACCATGTCAACTAACACTTCGACATCATTTATCTGGTAGAATGTAGTTATTTTTTTTCCTTCTGAGTGGTTCTTGATTGTTGTTGATTGTCAGAAAGTTTCAATTTGAATGTGAGATTCTTATTCTCTCAGTTTTTGCCCTGCATGCTGTCAGACTATGGAATCCCTGTTATCTAGAGTTCCCACAACATATTAAATCCTGACACATGCATCCTAATAAACCACGATCCAATTCAAGCAGGGCATTTTTAAGTCTCGCTGATATTACAAGTGAGGTTCCATCCTGTGATAAATTTTAGCTGCATGGTGCTTGCAAATATACCATTCAAATTCACTGAGACTAATACAATTTTTCCTTCGATTGTAAATATAAGCCCAAGAAGTAGTAGTAATGTGGGGTACTTGCTTGTTGTGTCTCATCTAGAGATGGTTACAAACCAGAATACGACCCCAAAAAAACCTACGAACCACCCTGGTTCGTGGTTCACAAACCAGTGGTTCGTGGAAGCTCATTTCCATGAACTTCCACGAACTGGTCTACTGGTTCGTTTGTGTCATATTAAAGGGGCAGTTTAAATGCCCGTTTCCCCAAGGAAACGGCCATTTAAACTTTTCCTGTCCCTTGCAAGCGGCAGGTCCCTTTATCAGCTGGCAGGTGGCAGGGGGGGATCCAGCAGACAGATGGAGGAGGCCGAAAACTGCCTTCCTGCCCCTCAAATGGCTGCTGCTGCGGCCATTTGAGGGGTGGACCATGAACCACGAACTGCATGGTTTGGATTTTTTGTGGTTCGTGCCCATCTCTAGTCCCATTTAAGATTCATATTTCAATATTTTGTGAGTTGGCAATTATATGATCAATATGACTTTCTTTTCCCACTTCATTTCTACTAAAAAAAATGGTTTTGGTTTCTTATGAATGTACATTTGCATTCTGAAAGTGTTTGTTTTAGGCAGGAGATAATTTAATGACATTTGCCCCGGGTTGTTTTTTACAGACTAAATTGAACTGAGAGAAATATAGGAAATGCTTGTATGGTTTAATTATTGGCTGTAAGCTAGTTTGAATGCTTTGCGGCAGAAAATTGGGATGTAAATTTAAATATAAATATAAAATGACATTCCAAAGGCACAGAACAATGTGATACACCTGTCGGTTATCCTTATGCTCACCCATATGTATGGATGCATCCAAAATTCTTATCTAAATCTGTCCCTAGGTTTTAGAGTGGTGAATCCCTTGGTCTTCTTTTTCCAAAATGGAGCAAATATATGATATGATCAAAATCGCAGGAGGTCATAGCCCCTCTCTATACTGCCTTGGTCAGGCCACACCTGGAGTATTGTGTGCAGTTCTGGAGGCCTCACTTCAAAAAGGATGTGGACAAAATCGAGAGGGTGTAGAGGAGAGCAACCAGAATGATCAGGGGTCTGGAGACTGAGCCCTACGAGGAAAGGCTGAGGGCCTTGGGAATATTTAGTTTGGATAACAGGAGGTTGAGAGGGGACATGATTGCTCTCTTTAAATATTTGAAAGGCTGTCATTTGGAGGAGGGCAAGGAGCTGTTCCAGTTGGCAGCAGAGGGTAGGACCTGAAGCAACGGGCTTAAATTACACGCACAAAGGTACCGGCTGGATATTAGGAAAAACTTTTTCCCGGTCAGAGTAGTTCAAAGGTGGAATCAGCTGCCTAGGGAGGTGGTGAGCTCCCCTTCACTGGCAGTTTTCAAGAAGAGGCTGGATGAATACTTGTCAGAGATGCTTTAGGCTGATCCTGCACTGGGCAGGGAGTTGGACTAGATGGTCTGTATGGCCCCTTCCAACTCTATGATTCTATGATTCTATGAATCTTCCACTGTTTTAATTTGTGAATTCTTTACAAAACGTTGTACATACACCATTTACTACAGCTTTCAATCCCTTCCATATATTTTTATCTTTCTGCTTTCAACACTACTGCTGGGTACATGCACATTGAACACTGCACAAAGCAGCCTTGACATGATCATATGTCTGATGGCATCCAAAATATGGGTTTCTAAAATTTCATTTTACTGATGCACTCATCCTGCCTTACATATTGGTAGAACATAGAACAAGACAAATAGAATCATGATGCTCCAGTACATACAAGGTTGCTTTTTTTGCAATATTTTATCAATTTGCAAGTATATATATTGTGGAAAACCACACATTGGGTTGAACCCAGATTCAATTTTCCAGTGGCTGAATTGAACATTCCTACTTCCCCTTCAGCCCCCTGATCTCCACAAAATGCTGCTCTTGGAGGGCATGCACCGCTGAGGAATGACATGAGAGTGGTCAACACTGGATCCTGGAGGTGTTTTGACATCTTCTGGGCATGGAGCAGGGGTCACTGGGGCAGTCAGGGGAGGTATTTGTGAATTTCCTGCATTTTGCAGGGGGTTGGACTAGATGACCCTAGATGTACCTTCCAACCCTATGATTCTATGATTCTAACAATGGGGAAGAAGTATTTGTGGAAACCACCAATTTAGTCTGGATTCAACCCATATAAGTACTTTGTACAAGTTCAGAAATAAAAAAAAATGTGGAATTCTTAAAGCATCACTTCTACTTCAAGCACAAGATGAGCTAGTTTGGAATTGAAAATCCAAGACAAATTTGAGTTAAGAAGAATATTCAATGCATCCTTAGTGTGTTTTATGGGGAATCACAGAGATGAACAAATGTTCCTGTTTCAGCCCTCTTCTTTTGCTGTATGTCTTGTCAATTCATTTGTGCTGTGTATGCATGTTGTGTGTTTTTGCACCATACTTGCAACATTTATGCATACATATACGTCACATTTATATAATGAATGTATAACATTTTATGCATAATGCTCATTAATTAATGCCCAAATAACATTGACAAGCATACATTTTATAGGGGGAAAAAACTGGTATAAGGACACAGAAAATGGCAAGAAAGTAGAGAATTGCAGGTTTGATTTGCCCGAGGGGAAAGCAAAACTCAAATGGAAATTTCAAACTGAAACAGCAGGGCTAAGAAATTGAAAATCATCCCAACCTAGAAGCTGAAATAAAATCTTAAAACATCTGATGAAGTCTGAAGAAGAGCAATCCTTGCTCACGGGGCTCCCTCATCCACCTATAGTCTAATAGTTTCCCCTTTCATTGCAAGATTTGGGGTTATTTTCTTGCTCTTCATTTTTTCCCCCAAAATATATTTTTCACAGAAGCATAACAAACACTGCAAATGCTCCCGAAGGCTCATAAACCCTTTTCACATCTTAAATCAATCATGGCAAGTATATCTCCTATACATTCTGCAAGTTTAAAATAGGGGAGGGGTGAATCACAGCCTCACATAATAATCTTTCTCCAGGCAGCTGCACGCTTTACATTGGCACAATGACCCAAACGGTATGGCTGTATTAGCAGATACGATCTACTCTTTAATGGAGCTGTGAAGCCTGGATTAGCTACCTGTAATGTACTCTGAGCTGTCAAGCGCTATGGCAAACTGCAAGCACATTACAAGTTATAGGCACCCATTCTTTCTAAGGGAAAAGACATTTCGGATTCAAAACACTTCACATCTAATAATGGGAAATTATCATGATGGATCTCCTTCAGCGAGGAAGGAAGAAAGCAGGAGGGACCCGCGACTGAGCCAAGGGTGGTGATGTGGGGAATCACATCTTTCCCCTCTTTCCAGCATCTTTACCTGGAGCATATTGAAAAGGGGAAATGTATATCTGGGTGAAGGCCTAAAGCAAATAGGAGAAGTCATTCCTTGTTTGTCAGAAAAGACCTCTCTGATTTCAGTGGCAATTTACTTGTCACCAGATCCTTTCCTCTGAAGATGCCGTCTTCGGAGAGCTAAGCTACACGAGACAAATTACACGAGGATGCTCAAGTGAATGGAGATGCAATGTTAGCTGGGAAGCATAGTTTGATGTAGTGGTAACTTAAGAGCAATAGGACTCTAAGCTGGAGAGCCGGGTGTGATTCCCCACTCAGCCACTTGAAGCCAGCTGGGTGACCTTGGGTGAGTTACAGAGAGCTCTCTCAGCCCCACCCACTTCACAGGGTGACTGTTGTGGAGATAATTATAACATACTTTGTAAACCGCTCTGAATGAACATTAAGTTGTCCTGAAGGGCAGCATATAAATCAAGTTGTTGTTGAATTTCACCTCCCTCTTTAGCCAACAAAGATCACTCCTCAGAGTGTTAATAATTGACAGAGCCTTCCATGAGGCAAAGAGGACATTAACAAACCCTCTGAGAAGCCATCTTTGCCAGCTAGAGAGAGGTGAAATTCAAGCTACACTTCCCAGCTAACATTGCACCTCCCTTCACTTGAGCATCTTCATGTAATTCGTCTCATGTAGTTTAGCTCTGAGTCAAACAATTGGTCTACTTTTTTGCAGCAGCAGAGGCAGAAGTCATTCCTAGCCTCTCTATCCATGCATTTTTATCCCATTCATCCTCCAAGGAGATAAAAGTTGTTTGCAACCGCACTAGTCCAAAATCAAAATCCCCAAATAAAACACAATCCACGTAATACCTTTTCTTACGTATATATGTGCTTTCAAGTCAAAACTGATCTATGAAAATCCCCACAGGGTTTTCAAAGCAAGTAAGAAGCGGAGGTGTTTTGCCATTGCCTTCCACTGCAAAGCAACCCCAGTCCTCCTTGGGGGTATCCCATCCAAGTACTGACCAGGCCAAGATTTGACAACATCAATAGGACAGACAGGCCGCCATTCCCCGCTGAGGCTTGGAACAGCAGCAGAGAAAAAAATCAAACATTAACATGAATTAAAAATTTAAAAATTTAAAAACTTACCAGTGTCAACCAAACAATGACATCAGTTCCAGGGAATCCCCAGAAGCAATGGTATTGAATTGCCAGGAATTGCCAGGTATTGAATTGCCAGGAATGGTATTGAATTGCCAGGAATTGCCAGAAACTCTATGGTAAAATGATAGAGATTCTGGCAATTCCTAGAGCTACCCACCCTCCCATCAGTTTCCAGGCTCAAACTGGTAACCTTGGAGATCAGGCTTTACCATGTCACTCTTCCACAATACTTTTTATTAGGACCAACCAAAATGACACAAAATGTTATGCAAGCTTTTGAGTCCACCAGAACTCTTCATCACCCTAGATGTTACAAAATAAAAGAGATGTGGGAAGGGAAGGGAAGATGTTTCAGGCCATGTTTTTAAGTGTTTAATGCTCTCAGGGATGTAAACATAGTGGTGCTGTTGGTGTCAGGTTGCACCCTAGTTTCTGTAAGCAAGAAAAAATGGTATCTTTCCATTCAAGTAACAAGGTCCAGCAAATAACAGTTATTATTAACAGTTCTGGACATAATTTTTTGACAAGTGGGAATTCCCTAAATGCCTGTCCAATATTTATTTAGCAACACTAAGAGTCTGAAGGGATTCAGTAGGTTGTACATGTTGCTTATTTTGTTATTGTCAATTTTTATATTGAGCAGTTACTAATCTTCTTGACACAATGTTGTACAATAATTATTAATAAATAAATTTTAAAAAACAGTTTTGGAGATAATTCTCCAGTGATGGATGAGGCAAAGTCAGTTGGGTTGTTTTACCTTGTGTTGAGGGTACTTTCTCACCTGCACAGTCTCTTGCTAGTTCCATTCTCCTGTAGTTGTCACATTTCCCTCAGAAGAATCCAGGTAGTTCCAAAGTAGGCAACAATTGTTTGTGGATGTGCTAATCCCCACTGTCCAAAAAAATTCCTGTATGTCAGGTGGAAAGAGAATGACTGGATTGAGATCATCCATTGATTTATGTGGCTCAGCTGGGATGAGAACCTACAGCTCCCATGTCCTAGTCCAACATTCTGTCCACTGTATCACATAGCTCTGCTTTCTACTCTTGAAAATACGATTATTCACACAATCTGGAGATTTGCCTTCTTGCAAGAATCCTAATCAGGCAGAGATTCGGTCAGATGTGGAACTGGCAAGCAAGATCTTAAATCTATCCATCAGCAATTTCACTGAACTTTTGAGTAAGGCTATAATTAGAAGTGATGTCCCTATTTTGTTTCTTTTTGAATCAGTTTATCTTTTTGGTAATACTTGTGGTTCTCTGCTTTGACTTGAGAGATTGGTCTGTATTGAATAAGCATGACACATCATTTTTATATGCAAATGATACAGTAATAATATGTACAAGGTACATCATTTATACAGTTTACCTGTAAAGTATACTGCTGCTGTATGATGGCATGGTCACAATGAAAAATGCATCTTTTATGGGGACAATTCAATGCAAGGAAAGAGAAAATGGAGAAAAGGAGAATCAGATTCATGAGTTCAGTTTGTAGAAGGGAAAAAAGGAAATTGGAAACAGAGATTGTCAGATGGAAACAGGATGAGAAACTGAAAATCATCCCAAGGTATATTAAAATCGTCAGAAGAACACACAGAAGCTGGGTGTTTGGTTAGCAGACATAATCCCAGTTTCACCTATCTACCTGTTTACTGAATATCTGTATAGGACAATATAATATGGATCAAGTAAGGATAAAGCTTTACTCCAGAGATAGATGCAAGAAACATGGAAGTGTCTATGGTAAATTGGACAGCTGGATTCTGTAAACTTGCTTGTTAGTTTTTTGGGGCGGGGGGAAATGTATGTCATTTTATCCTGGAGATTTTTTTCTCCTGGTGGTTCTTTAGAATCCTTAAACTGACAAACTGAACAGATGACTTGGGTGTTTAATAATCCATCATGTTAAAAGACCTTTACCATGTCTTAGTGCTAGGCAGGATTTTTAGCATGTTGTCAAACTTATGTTTCTTTGATCAAGTAACATGGAGTCCCTGGGAAGATCTAATGCATTCCTGTGACCCCATGAAAATGCTATAAAAGAAACCAAGTAGGAATACCAGCAACAAAAACTGGGAGAAATGACAAGGCTCGGAACCAAAACATATGCAAACTAAACTAAACTGACAAAGCAGTTACATAGCATACACACCCATATTTATAAGGGTGATGGCCAAGCACTGGTATAGTCTGGAACATACATTAACATATATGAAGTTGCATTATATTGAGTCAGTCTATTGGTCTATCAAGGTCAGACTGTTGGCGGCCCTTCAGGGTCTCAGTCTTCCCCATTACCTTCCATCGGATCCTTTTAACCTGGGTCCTTTTGCATGCCTAGGATATGCTCTTCTATTGAGCCACAGCCCCTCCCAATAGAGCTGGCATACACATGTTCATTTCACTGGCTTCATGCCACATTTTACCTACAAGACTACAATTAGGAGAAACCCCCACTGGGAAAATGCCACAATTAAAGAATGAACGATTTATCATGAAATTTTATAGGCTTCGTGAGCTGAAGTGCTCTTAGAGCAAACTTTCAATATTTTTTTTCAAATACAATAAATACCCCAATACATACCTATAAATACTCCAACTTACAAAAAAAATAATTCAACAAATACAGTCCAATAATACCACACTTAACATTATGTCACTTTTTTTACAATCCTGAACACCAGGGAAATCAAGACCCTGTAACCAACTAGGTAAGTGTGTAGTAGATTAACCAGCAGGTAAGTCTTTGATAAGTGCTATTTTCTTCTTTTTTTTACTGTAGTGGACAGATGTTTTCTATAAGGTTATTTTTTACAGATGTCAAGCTTCACAATGTAACATTCTTCACAAGAATGCCTTCTACATCCATTGTTCTACATGCTTACGAGTTTGCTAACAAATTGCAACCTGTTCATAGCCCATGAGGAAGCAAGGCAAAAAGGCAAAGACTTACCTACTGATTCATCTGCTACACACTTACCTTATTGGTTAAAGGGACTTAATTTCCCTGGTGTTCATGACTAAAAAAAAAGGACATATTCAATGTTAACTGCTATATTATTGGACTGTATTTATTGATCAGTATTGGAATATTTATAGGGGTATTTATTGTATTTGAAAAAAACAACAACATTGGGCGTTTGCACTAAGAGCCCTTTCACACTCACGTGTAAAAGTGAATCATCTGAGCAGTCAGCCCTATAGCCTTCGCATCGGCTTGGAACTGCCCCCTTTTACACTCTCTGCTCCTGATTCGGTCTCACGTTCTTTGCTGCATTTTATATTCACTTGTTCTACTGCGAGCTTTGTGGGCTATTGCATACACATCACTTTTTTTGTTAGTTTGAGCATGTGTGGTAAGACTAAGAATCTCCGCTCTCTCTGTGCTGCCATTTTGAACTCTAACTGTTGAAAGTTTGAGTCTTTTTTACTTAGAAGACAGCACAAGAGCAGCTGCACTGAGATTAACACCAATCCTTTCACCCCCCCCCACTGCCTACTATTCATGGAATGATCTTCCTTCTCCCCCCTTTTTTACTGTTCTCTGCAACCAGAGAAGAGTAATAAAAGAAAGCTGGTTCCACACAGAGAAGGCTGCAGGACAGAAACGGGTGGGGGGGGAAGGAGGAAACCACGCCATTTAGCCAGGTCCCAACTGAACACTTAAAAAAATCTTCTTAGGTTTGTGTTGGGGAAAGCTTCCATCTCCATGACTGTTAAATGCCCACAATTGTTTTAAAGTGCTTGATGCCTCAATGATACTGCCCTTCAGAAGCAGGGAAAAAAATCAAATGGGGAGATGAGAAGGGAAGGGGCAGAGCCATTGTTCTGCTTGTTTTGTACTAGCTCAACCACTCATCAGAAGGGACTGTTAAATGCCCACAATTCTGTTTTAAAGTGCTTGATGCCACAACGATACTACCCTTCAGAAGCAGTTAAAAAAAATCAGATGGGGAATGAGAAGGGAAGGGGGCAGAGGAGGGGAGCGATGGTCACAGCTAGGGGTGTGCAAGCCAAAAATTTTCGGCTATAGCCGAAAGTAGAAAGCCGAAAGAAAATTCTCTATCGTTAAAGCTGAAAGCCGAAACAAGAATCTCTTTCGGGATTCGGGATTCGGGATTCTTTCGGCATTATTTCGGCATTCTTTCGGCTTTTTTCTATGGGAAAATGCCTCCGTCTTCCAGGACGCCTGGAGGAGGCATTTTCCCACCGAATAAGCCCAAAATTGGTGGGGACCTTCCTCTAACCCTTCTCTAACAACCACCCAAGTTTCAGACAGATTGGACTTTGGGGGGCCATGTTATGGCCCCCCAAAGCAGGTCCCCCCATCCTCCCATAAAGGAGCATCTTCTTCATTATTTCCTATGGGGAAAAAATGAAGAAGCAGGCTTCCTTTGCCAGGGGTGGCATTTTGCATGCAAAATGCCCCCTTACCCTCAGGGGCCCTTCTCCCACCCCTCCTCCCACCCCCCACCAAGGCTCAGCCTGCTCCCACTTGGGGGGGCCATTTCATGGCCTCCCCAAGTAGGTGCTCTAATCTCTACCACTGACAGCTGGGGGAGGCTTGTGTTGCCAGGGGTGGCATTTTGCATGCAAAATGCCCCCCAACCCTCTGGGGCCCTTCTCCCACCCCTCCTCCCACCCCCCACCAAGGCTCAGCCTGCTCCCACTTGGGGGGGCCATTTCATGGCCTCCCCAAGTAGGTGCTCTAATCTCTACCACTGACAGCTGGGGGAGGCTTGTGTTGCCAGGGGTGGCATTTTGCATGCAAAATGCCCCCCAACCCTCTGGGGCCCTTCTCCCACCCCTCCTCCCACCCCCCACCAAGGCTCAGCCTGCTCCCACTTGGGGGGGCCATTTCATGGCCTCCCCAAGTAGGTGCTCTAATCTCTACCACTGACAGCTGGGGGAGGCTTGTGTTGCCAGGGGTGGCATTTTGCATGCAAAATGCCCCCCAGCCCTCTGGGGCCCTTCTCCCACCCTTCCTCCCACCCCACACCAAGGCTCAGACTGCTCCCACTTGGGGGGGCCATTTCATGGCCTCCCCAAGTAGGTCCTCTCAGCCCCTAAAGTCCACCCCTTACAGCCCCACACAAACCCAATTCCCCCCCAGCTGCCGCACACAGACCCAAATCCCCACATTAGCCCCTCACAGACCCAAATCCACCCCCACCTGCCCCACACCCATAACCCCAGGAACAGGCTGGCAAAGGCCAGCCCTCTCCCTTTGTTCCCTATGCTGGGAACTTCTAAACTCTCTTTCCCTGGGCAATTCTGCACAGCCCAGGGGTGCCACAATGGTGGGCACACTTCTGAGTGCCAGCTGGTCCCTGTGAAAGAACACCTGAACCACAGACACCCTCCCTCAAATTCCCCCACCACCTACAGAGATAGCTGGCCAGCCAGCCCCATTGTTCCCTATGATGGGAACCAACTGCACAACAAAGAATAAAACAAGAACAACACAAAATAAAGTTTTTAAAAAATTATTTTCTCCCTTCCAAAGTACAAGTAGGCAAAGCATTATGACACAATACACCAGCAGTCCCCCACACAGAAAAATAACACAACTCACTTAACATCAGAGAATCACAAAGCACGATTCCTGTCAAAAACACTTTATTTCTTGAACAGCTTTAGGTTACACAGCAGGGGGGAACACCAAAGGGCTTGGCAGCAGTATCTTACACAAAAATAACACAACTCACTTAACATCAGAGAATCACAAAAGCACAATTCCTGACAAAAACACTTTATTTCTTGAACAGCTTTAGGCTACACAGCAGGGGGGGGACACCAAAGGGCATGGAAGCAGTATCTTACACAAAAATAACACAACTCACTTCACATTAAAGAATCACCCCAAAAAATTGCTGTCAAAAGCACTTTATTTCTGTAACTGCTTTAGGTTACACAGTAGGAAGGCACCACAGAGCAGGAAAGCAGTGTACTACACAAAAATAACACAACTCACTTCACATCAGAGAATCACACAAACACAATTGCTGTCAAAAACGGTGAAGTGGGTTGTATTATTTTTTGTAGTACATTGCTATCATGCCCTTTTGTGCCCTCCTACTGTGTAACCTAAAGCTGTTCAAGAAATAAAGTGTTTTTGCCAGGAATTGTGTTTTTGTGATTCTCTGATGTTAAGTGAGTTGTGTTATTTTTGTGTAAGATACTGCTTCCATGCCCTTTGGTGTTCCCCCCCTGCTGTGTAGCCTAAAGCTGTTCAAGAAATAAAGTGTTTTTGCCAGGAATTGTGTTTTTGTGATTCTCTGATGTTAAGTGAGTTGTGTTATTTTTGTGTAAGATACTGCTTCCATGCCCTTTGGTGTTCCCCCCCTGCTGTGTAGCCTAAAGCTGTTCAAGAAATAAAGTGTTTTTGACAGGAATTGTGCTTTTGTGATTCTCTGATGTTAAGTGAGTTGTGTTATTTTTGTGTAAGATACTGCTGCCATGCCCTTTGGTGTTCCCCCCCTGCTGTGTAGCCTAAAGCTGTTCAAGAAATAAAGTGTTTTTGACAGGAATCGTGCTTTGTGATTCTCTGATGTTAAGTGAGTTGTGTTATTTTTCTGTGTGGGGGACTGCTGGTGTTATGTGTCATAATGCTTTGCCTACTTGTACTTTGGAAGGGAGAAAATAATTTTTAAAAAACTTTATTTTGTGCTGTTCTTGTTTTATTCTTTGTTGTGCAGTTGGTTCCCATCATAGGGAACAATGGGGCTGGCTGGCCAGCCATCTCTGTAGGTGGTGGGGGAATTTGAGGGAGGGTGTCTGTGGTTCAGGTGCTCTTTCACAGGGACCAGCTGGCACTCAGAAGTGTGCCCACCATTGTGGCACCCCTGGGCTGTGCAGAATTGCCCAGGGAAAGAGAGTTTAGAAGTTCCCAGCATAGGGAACAAAGGGAGAGGGCTGGCCTTTGCCAGCCTGTTCCTGGGGTTATGGGTGTGGGGCAGGTGGGGGTGGATTTGGGTCTGTGAGGGGCTAATGTGGGGATTTGGGTCTGTGTGTGGCAGCTGGGGGGAATTGGGTTTGTGTGGAGCTGTAAGGGGTGGAATTTAGGGGCTGAGAGGACCTACTTGGGGAGGCCATGAAATGCCCCCCCCAAGTGGGAGCAGGCTGAGCCTTGGTGGGGGGTGGGAGGAGGGGTGGGAGAAGGGCCCCAGAGGGTTGGGGGGCATTTTGCATGCAAAATGCCACCCCTGGCAACACAAGCCTCCCCCAGCTGTCAGTGGTAGAGATTAGAGCACCTACTTGGGGAGGCCATGAAATGGCCCCCCCAAGTGGGAGCAGGCTGAGCCTTGGTGGGGGGTGGGAGGAGGGGTGGGAGAAGGGCCCCTGAGGGTAAGGGGGCATTTTGCATGCAAAATGCCACCCCTGGCAAAGGAAGCCTGCTTCTTCATTTTTTCCCCATAGGAAATAATGAAGAAGATGCTCCTTTATGGGAGGATGGGGGGACCTGCTTTGGGGGGCCATAACATGGCCCCCCAAAGTCCAATCTGTCTGAAACTTGGGTGGTTGTTAGAGAAGGGTTAGAGGAAGGTCCCCACCAATTTTGGGCTTATTCGGTGGGAAGATGCCTCCCCCAGACGTCCGGGAAGACGGAGGCATTTTCCCATTGAAAAGCCGAATGAAAGACGAAAGAATCCCGAAACGTTTCGGCTTTTTTCTTTCGGCTACCCGAAACGTTTCGGGATTCCCCGAAACGTTTCGGCATTCCCTGAAAGAAGCCGAAACACTTTTGTTTCGGCATTCTTTCGGCATTCTGAATGCCGAAACGCACATCCCTAGTCACAGCTGAGCTGCTGCTTGGTGCAACAGTTGCTGCCCAATGGCAAAAGAAGGGTTAGGGGAGCTGACGAGGGTGAGTGTGGTTAAATCTGCTTTGGCCAATCAACTTGCAATAGGAAAGGAAAAGGGGGGGGAGAGAGGTAAACATTTTACACTTACTTTCACCGGCCCAAGCGTGAGTCAGCATCTGAGGCAAAACAAAAGTCATGATATGTCCGTAGTCAGATACCCCGGGGAAAACCTAACTTAGCCCGGAGCTGCATCACATGACTAGCTCAGAAATGTAAAAGGCAGAAAAACATGGGATGCGAAAGGGTAATGAATGCACTGTAAAGGCCAAGTCCAAAAGACTTCTAAGAGGACTTTAGCACATGAAGCCTATAAAATTCCATGATAAATTGTACATGCTTTAATTGTGGTATTTCCCCTTTGGAGTTTTCTCCTAATTGTAGTCTTGCCTAGAGACCGAGGTTGTTTCCTTTTTGCATTGATACTTTAGCTACTAGGAAGCAGTTCAGACCATCCGACATTTTAATGCAAGGACCAGGACCAAGTACAGGTAAGTATGGGTTAGTGTTTATAAAGTTAATCCAGCAGATTGATATTCTCAGCATCAAGAAGAGCTGCTCTGCAGGTTCCTGGCTCAGTGGGAATAGCCTATGGCTTGGCCCCCTTTCTCCTTCCTGGGGACTGCATTTCAGTTGGCTGCTGTGGGTCCAGCAGCATTAAGCACAATGTTTTGGACTCCACCTGCTGCCCAACCTCCCAGCCAGCCCCCTTTCTTGCCAGCTCTCTCCTGGTCACTTTCTGAGTTCCGATGCTGGCAAATTGTGTCACCCCAAACATGGCCACATTTACATCCATGTAAACCCACAATGGCAGGAGGCCAGTAGGACTACAATTGGTAGCTGATTCATCTCAGCAGATTTAATGGCTTTTAGTGAAGGACAAATCATGGGAGGAATATGATTTAAGGAAATGGCACAACAACAAAAAATCCAGAATGAGTCAGCCAAACCAGTCAGTGGAATTCATTGTGTTGATGCATGTTCAGAACTTCCCGGATTGCTGGCAACGTTTAAATATATGATGCCATATTCATTCCCTGTTTATATCCAGCTCCATCCCCCTTCTTGTCCCTTCTTGCCTTCCTTCAGTTGATTTTTAGATAGTAAACCCAAACCAATCAACAACTGTTCTGAATAAATGTGTCTGCCTCAAATCCCTCCACTGATAGCCTGGCTGGCACATCTCTTTTCTAGCTTCATTCAGGAGCCCCAGGAAAGATGGCTTTTCCCCACCTTTTGGGTTGAATTTCAGAGATGAAATAATGTTTTCAGGGCGGGGGAGTAATTTTGGATTGCCTCATTAGACATGGAGTGTTTGCATGCCAACGACTGAAGGCAAAGGATGACCTTAAGTCGCATTATCGCCAGGAACGTGATGTTTCACTCTGGGACACAAGAAGACAACAGGATATTAAAATCAGAGACATTAGGAATGGTGTTTTGAATTTGATGGAACCTCATAGTGAAGGCAATAAAATAACAGGGGTAGAGCCAATGGCAGGTAATGGTTTCAATCTGTGTCTGCCCAATGACCACAGCTAACCTCAGGGATTAAAGGGTATATTAAAGAGCATAACTTGCATGGCATTTTCCTACCATGTGTGAGCACTGTTCACTTGTTCTGATGTTCATTTGGATATAAATGAATGTATGGAAAGCAGATATTGTGGTCATGTCTAGACATGGGCACGGACAGAAAAAACCCCAAACATGGTGTTCGTTGTTTGTTGCCATCCATGAACAATGAACATTGATGAACATGACCTGTTCACAAACATGTTCATTGTTTGTTGTTCATGGGAGCCAGCAGGCCTTCCTCCAGCAATTAAGATCCCTACCACACCACTCCCAGAAACCCTGTCTGAGCAGGCAGCAGGAAATGTACCAATAATAAATAATAGCTTGGCCCCAGAGCCTGGCAGCAGCCCTGGAACTTGACGAAGTAGATCCCTATCCCAGAACACACAAAGAAAATTCAACTTCCAATGCACTCTCCCCGTCTCTCTCTCAAAATACCAACAGCAACTGTCTCTCCCTCACTGTCTGCAAAACCAGAGCTGGGAGCCCCCCTCCCCCCTGCTCTTTGCTTCCTCGTAACAAATTTGGAGCTCCACACTTGAAAGGAAGACCCGCCTGTCAAGCTAAATTGGGCTTAGATTGGGGTTTCCAGGGCACCAGCAAAAGTTCAGACAGAGTTCAGGCAGTCTCTGCCTCCGGTTGCCAAGGGAATTGATTGCAGGTACCAGATTGTCTGGCTTGACGAACAGCAATGAACAGCAATGAACGAGGTTTGCAACAATCACCTGTTCGTTTAGAATGGGGCCTCACAAACAGCTTGTTCGCGAACAGCTGATTGGGCTGTTCGTGGTTTGTTTGAGTTTGTATTGCTGTTCGTGCCCATCTCTCGTCATGTCTGGTAGCTCCATAACAGTATAACAACAGCAACAACATTCGATTTATATACCACCCTTCAGGACAACTTAATGCCACACTCAGAGCGGTTTACAAAGTGTGTTGTTATTATTATCATCACAATAATCACCCTGTGAGGTAGGTGGGGCTGAGATCTCCAGAAGAGCTGTGACAGACCCAAGGTCACCCAGCTGGCTTCAAGCAGACAAGTGGGGAATCAAACCTGGATCTCCAGGTTAGAGTCCTGCTGCTTATAACTTTTGTATATTGGTCTTGGTACTGTAATAAAAATTATGATGATGATGATGATGATGATGGTGATGATGATGATGATGATGATGATGATGAAGAAGAAGAAGATGATGATGATGATGATGATGATGATGATGAGTCGTCCTGCTGCTCTTAACCACTTCACCAAACATGGAGCTTGGGTGTACATTCAGCAAAGGGAATCTTGGAAGATTAAGGCTGAGCTTCCGTTTCCCATGCTTTCCTAGGTATTAAAGGCTGGGCGTGGCCAGAGGTGGAAGCCTTTTGGAATGAGCCAAAAGGCAAGAACCCAATGGCTCTTGATCCTCAGCTTGCAGCTGTTGCCCTGGATGAGTTGGTTTGGGTAGATCCCAGACCAGCCCTGGAGTTCTACAGAATTTTCTTTTTGTTTCTATTTATGTAATTATATTTGTGTGTTTTAAAGCTGCTTTGGGTCCCTAATGGGGAGAGGGGGAAAGTGGAATATAAATATTTGAGGAATAAATAAATGTACACCTATAGATATAAGGTATGAGGTTCCTTTGTCTCCAACCCCCAAGTCGAAATAAAAGGCAGACACAAGGCTTGGGTATTAAAGTAGGGCCACTTTATTAATTACACAACATAAAACTGTCAATATGGCAAGGGTCTAACTAGCGGTACAGGTCAAGGCCTGGGGTCCCCCAGGACCTCTACCTTGACTTGTCTGAGCGAGCTGCTGCTGCTCTGAGGGTGTTCCATCCAAAGAAAGGCTGGGACCAGGTGACCAGGCAAATGGTTCCTCTTTAAAGTTCCAATCCTCCACTGCCATGGAGCCTGGGGGCGGACTTGTACAGGGGTCCTACCGTGCAGTCTGCCCTCACAGCTAGCAGCCATGAAGCCTACCAGCCACTCCTGACAGACCCCAATCCCCCACCAAGGGGGTTACCAGCCCGCTCATTTTCCTATCCTATCCTGCCAGGGGGCAAAGTATTTACAGCTCCATCATAAGTTACACAACCTCTTTACACAGTACAAGGTAGGCAAAAACACCCCTTCCTGAATGCCAGTTGAGAAAGGAGAAAAAAATCCTACCTGGCCCTGTTAAACAGTGGCCAGCTAATCCTGCACTGCTATAGGGAGCGTGAGTGGGCTGAGCAGAAGGAAACGGCTGCTGGCTGGGGAGGCGGAGCTGGCTTATAAAGCCTTTGGCTCTGCCAATCCCAGCTGGTACCCAGATGCCTGGGAAAGGGCCCACTGCCATTTTCCCCTTTAGGGATGGCAAACATGACTCTCGATCCCAGCCAGGAGGAGCCGAATTACCATGGTACAGGAGTATGCATTCATATGCATATAAACTCTGTGCAAATGGTACTCTTTCAATGCATGGAGATCAGGGTGGAACCAGTAGTCACAATTCCAGTCACCCTTGCACACATTTCACACCTTTTCACACATTTCACACACCTTTATACCTGAATGACTGAGTAAGGCTCTGGCAAAAACTAAAAATGCTATCAAATAGCAGAAACTTGTTTCTGAATCTCGGATCACGATTTTGATTTTGCTTCTTCTTGCTATATATTTCCCAATAAATGTCTGCATTTTCCAACATTACTTGCATGTTTTCTGCACTGTATATTATACCTATGCACTATGTATAAACAATGAACATTGTACATATAATTTGCATGAATAAATGAATGAATGCATGAATGCATGAATGAATGCATCATCAGTACCAGCAACAATAATGGGTGGACTGAAATCATTCAGAATGATAATGTATGGAAACAAAAGGAAATGGGAAAGAGCAGAGTTATCCATGCCAGCAGTTGACGGAACGCATCACATTCACAGGGTTTCACTCTCAAAGCTATTACTGTGTTAAGGCTCAGATCTGGAAACTGCTCCATAGAAACTGGACAAGCGCAGGTTGCTTTTCCTCAATGCCAAGTAGCCATGAACCAAGGACATTTAGATCAAAAGGTGCAGCTTGATCCACTGAAAGGACAGTCAGTTCCCCATTGCAACTAAATCAGAATGTGTTTCGGTTTGCCAACACACCCAGTTTGGGAGATGCAAATTGAATAAAATTGTCTGGGAGACTCTGCCCTGGCTCTGAGGATAAGGGTAGTAACTAGAGATGGGCATGAACCAGGAAAATTCCAAACCATGCGGTTCGTGGTTTGTTACATTTCACAAACCACAAACTTTCATGAACTTGTCCCCGTTCATGAACTAGTTCATTCGGTTCATGAAGATGTCACTTCCAGGTCAGCAGAAGGTGTGCAGAGAGCTCATCCCCCCCGCCCCGGTTGCCTAGGAAACTGATTGATCACTGCCAGGCTGTTTACAGTGACGAACTGAAATACGAACCAAATGAACTGGGTTAAAATTCATCACAGTTCATGAGAAATGAGCTCCCACGAGCCACCAGTTCAGGAACCAAGAACCAGCTTGGTTTGTGACAAACTTTGGTTTGTATTTTGGTTCGTGCCCGCCTCTAATAGTAACTGATACTTAAAGATAGCACGCTAGAGTCTTTTTCTTGTCCTCTGTCCATGAGGGGTTTGGGTCATGAGTTATGGCTACCCCACAGGCTGTTTCTGTCCTAGTCCCCACATCTAGTTTAGCCCTGAGATCATTACTTGAGCTCCCACGAGCCACCAGTTCAGGAACCAAGAACCAGCTTGGTTTGTGACAAACTTTGGTTTGTATTTTGGTTCGTGCCCGCCTCTAATAGTAACTGATACTTAAAGATAGCACGCTAGAGTCTTTTTCTTGTCCTCTGTCCATGAGGGGTTGGGGTCATGAGTTATGGCTACCCCACAGGCTGTTTCTGTCCTAGTCCCCACATCTAGTTTAGCCCTGAGATCCTGGTCTGAGGAACTTCTCCCTCCCCTTTGAACTCATACCTCAGCATGGTCACTGAACCTAGTGCTTTCTAGCAGCTTTACACACAACAGGCACCAGTTGTGACTTAGCTAGTGACTACTGAGCCCTTCCCCTGACATCCAGAGTGAAGTAGTTAACCTCCCCACCAAGGGATCAAAGCCATTCTGATTCAGGTTTAAAAATTCATACATGGTCACAAAAAGTGACCATTTGTCTAAGAGTCTGGTAGGGAGGGAATGTGTCTTATTTGGAAAAAGGTTAGAGGTTAGGCTACAGATCTCCAGTGTATCTCAGCGCCCACTTCAAACGTTTCTACATTCAAGACTCTCCTTTGCCCAGGCCACCTGCAAAGCCTGCTGCCATACCCAGCCCATTATTGATACAGGTCAAGACCCCAAGTGTGAAATAAAGGATGAAGGAGCATCAGTGGCAAATCCATGGTAAACAGCCATTGTTGACTTTCGCTGTACCCTCATTGAGAAATAATTCCCATCTTCAACACCACCCCCTTTATAGTAATATCAGGCATCACATTCTAACTTGTGTCCAAATGAGCAGCCTGACGGCTCATAATGAAGACAGGAAATTAATTTCTCCCAAAGAATCCCCCGCCCCCACCCATGTACTACTGCCGTACTAAAATTCTCAATAGCAATGTCAACAGCTACCTACGTTTTCCACATGGCAAGGTTACTTGTCAGCAGATTCATTTCCTTGGGACCATTACTTGATGGATTATAGCCATTAATAACCTTCATCTTGGAGAAGAATAGCTCCTGATCAGTAGAGCGAACCACTTTGCTCATCTGCCTGCATAACCTAACATGGCCAAATGGAACATGCACAGAAACAGAATTTGAAGTTGAGAGCTTTGTATCTGCCACTGTTATACCCAACCCTCTTGAGACAGCATATATTTGTCCTGCATTATCCTTTTCCTATTGTGTGGGTGTACTACTGCTTAAATACATAAACTTAACATACGCAATCGGATTTCGTGTAACCACTTTAATGCCCTCCCCCAGTTGTGAAAGGATAGTGGAGCATACATACCTGAATAAATAAACTTATACCCCCCTATTCTCCAATAACTGGGGACTTACAGAGGCTTACATAAAAAAATGCAAAAATACAGCTTGTACAGTCAGGCCAACAAAAATATATACAATAAGACTTTCCACCATCCGGAGCTTCTGCTACTGGGTTCATTAATTCATGCTCACTTGGGGCCATCAGTGATGAGCCACAGGCCACATAAATAATAGACCTCACGTCTTGTGCAGTTGCACTCTTGGTCTGCTCTGGGCAGGAAGAAGGAGATCTGAAAGTAAGGGGATTGAGGAAGGTCTCCTTGATCATTATCCACTGGGTAATGGGATTTCATCATCATCATCATCATCATCATCATCATCATCTTCATCATCATCATCATCATTACTACTACTACTACTACTACTACTACTACTACTACTACTACTACTACTTTTGACTTTTATTCCACCCTCCTTGCACAAGCAGAGCGGATTGCATCAGGTAAAAAACATTTATAATAAAAAAATTGCATCTTAAAACAGTTTAAAATCAGCATGGCAATACAGTACAATTTTTTTTAAATATGCAAGATAGCAGCAATCAGCTAATCGGAAGCAATCAATCTGCCACTTTAAAAAACTAGATGGTGAACGCCTCTGATAGGGAGGGATCCGATCTTCCCTTCTCCTCCTCTATCCAGGCTGGAGGAGGCCTATTCTAGCCCCGACCATACTCCTAGGGGAACATCTCTGTCTTCAGGTCTGACGGAAAGATAGTAAATCCTGCTTTCACTGGTCTCACTAGACAGAGAGTACCACCAGTTTGGAGCCAAGGACAGAAAAGGCCCTGGCTCTGGTTGAGGCCAGGTGGGCCTCTCTGGAGCCAGGGACCACCAATAGTTGTTTATCTCCTGATTGGAGCGCCCTCTGGGGCACATATGGGGAGAGGCGGCCCCGCAGATGTGCTGGTCCCAGTCCGCATAAGTGTGTGCGTGTATACATATATAAGGAGCCCCACGGCGCAGAGTGGTAAGCTGCAGTACTGCAGCCCAAGCTCTGCTCACAATCTGAGTTTGATCCTGACGGAGGCTGGGTTCAAGTAGCCAGCTCAAGGTTGATTCAGCCTTCTGTTCTTCCGAGGTCGGTAAAATTAGTACCCAGTTTCCTGGGGGTAAAGTGTAGATGACTGGGGAAGGCAATGGCAAACCACCCCGTAACAAAAGCCTGCCAAGAAAACATCGGGATGCGACATCCTTCCCATGGGTCAGTAATGACTCAGTGCTTGCACAGCGGACTACCTTTACCTTTACCTTTACCTTTACCTTTACCTTTACCTTTACCTTTACCTTTACCTTTACCTTTACCTTTACCTTTACCTTTACCTTTACCTTTACCTTTACCTTTACCTTTACGATCTGCCCTCATAGCTTGGTGGCTCCAACTGCTTTTCAGATGCCATTGGGGGATTTTCCTGTTGATATGGTCAGCGCTCCTGTTGATGCCTGAATGAGGAAACGGCCTAGGCAAATTGACATGGGCCATTTTCACACTGTCTATACATCTTGCGAGACTCACGGAAGGCTGCCGGCTTTCTCGCACGATTTTTGACGCCATCTGTTTACAAAATGCCACGAACAGTGATTTATGGTGTTTTGTAATCGGATGGTGTTAAAAATCACACAAGGAAGCCGGCAGCCTTCCGTGAGTCTCGCACGATTTATAGACAATGTGAAAATGGCCATGATCTCATTCATCTAGCAGGTAGATGGTTCCCAATCTTCCTCCCCTGCTAGAAAAGCCTTGGTCATGCTTAGTAATAACAGCAATAACAATAACAACAACATTAGATTTATATACTGCCCTTCAGGAAAACTTAACGCCCATTCTGAGTGGTTTACAAAGAATGTTATTATCATCTCAACAACAATCACCCTGTGAAGTGAGTGGGGCTGAGAGAGTTCTGGAAGAGCTGTAACTAACTCAAAGTCACCCAGCTGGCTACAAGTGGAGGCATGGGGAATCAAACCTGGTTCCACTACACCAAACTTAGGCTAAACACCTGCAACAGAGGGAAAACAGAAGCTCTGCCCCAATCTCATTCAGTGGGCAAAGCAATGTTTCCCATTTTCCCATCTCCCTCCCCTTTTGGAGCAGCCTCTGACCACACACCAGCTAAACACTTGCAGCAGAGCACAGGCAGAAGCTCAGCCCAGATCTCATCTAGCCAGCAAAAAAAGGTCCCCCCCTCCCACTATTATATTGAAAGGCCGATGCTTTGAAAATAGGGATGCTTCTGGAATTTTCATCATCTGGCTTTCTCCTTGAAAGTATTCTGAATTACCGGATCTTGTTTCTAATGTGGAGCCAATGAACGAAGAATATAAATCATGCAACTGAACAAGTCACCTTGTTGTGTCCGTACACTGCTGTATGCTGCTGCAAATATGTGCTTCTTAACATTAGCAAACCTTGACCTAGAGAGCCAGTTTGGTGTAGTGGTTAAGAGCGTGGGACTCTAATCGGACGAGCCAGGTTTGATTCCCCACTCCTCCACTTGAAGCCAGCTGGGTGACCTTGGGCCAGTCACAGCTTCTAGCTCTCTCAGCCCCACCGACCTCACAGGGTGTTTTGTTGTGGGGATAATAATAACATACTTTGGCCCTTTTCACACTACTTACTTGCTTCCAAAACTTCGCGATGTTTCGGAAGCAAGTAAGTAGTGTGAAAAGGGCCTTGGTAAACCACTCTGAGTGGGCATTAAGTTGTCCTGAAGGGCGGTATATAAATCAAATGCTATTATTATTATATTTCAGTTCTGTAGGACTTTGTAGACCAACAAGATTTGCTGGGTATAAAGTTTTGAGAGTCAAAGCTTCTTTGGAATTCTTGCTGGTCTTTAAGATGCCACTGGACTCAAATCTTGATATTCTACTGATGACTGATATGGCTACCAACCTGAAACTATGGAATAATGGGTATCTCAGCAATGAATAGGATATGTTCAGATCAGGTCCAATAGATAGAAAATATTGGTGAGATAAAATGTACACCCACTTCTAATTACAGATTAGTGGACCTCCAGTCCATTCTTTTATGGTTCTACACGTTTGTTCTGAGTGTGTCTATGCCATCAAGTCATAGCTGACTCGTGACAACCCCTGCTGGAGTTTTCAAAGCGAGAGACTAATTGCTTGCTTCTGCACAGCATCCCTGGTCTTTTTGGAGGCCTCCCGTCCAATTACTAACCAAGGCCAACCCTGCTTAGTTTTAGATCTGACGAGATCAGGCTACTATATCCCAGTCCCCGTTCGTTCCAGTTTAAGAAGGAAAACGAAATGTACTTTCATTATTGGGACACAGGATAATGTGGAAGTACAAAATATGAAGCAAAATTGTGATGAGAATTTCAGCAGCTTCTCTGCTTTTGATATTCCTTTTTAATGCAGTTCAGTCATCCCAAGGTGACTTTTCTCTATCACTCTCCAGCGGTAAGTTGAACATTCTCCTGCCTCCCATGGCGAGATCTTATCTTTATTACATTCCCGAGAAACTTGAACAGCAAGTTTTTGAAGCCATGAGTTGCCACAACCTTGCTATAATGGGGAACAATTTTGTCTGAATAGTGAGGACAGAGGAACTCTAAATGAATCCATGCCCATTTCTGAAAACAGCCATGTCTCTTGGAGACACATGATTTGCCAGGGGAAAATGCTGTGCCAGAATCCCTTGTTCAAAAATGTTGGCAACATATCAAAGACACCTAATTTGAAGAGCTGGAAGCCTAATTGTCAACGGGCACAGAGTCAGAAGCGACAAAGAAGAGACCCAAACTGGCTGAAGGGAGGGGGGCATGCTGCCATTTTGAATGCCTCCTCAAACATCTGTTTGAGGTTTTTTTCTTTAATGCGTGATATATTCCAGTCCTTGGGGGTGGGGGGTGGGGAATGAGAAAATGAAATGTCTCCAGATATAGTACACCTTGGCCTCTCTTACTCAACAGCCCTTCTGTCTACAATCCCTGCCAGGAAATGTTCTCTCTGTTTATCTTATAATGTCTATTATGTCATCATTGGAATGGGGCTGATGAAGCCATTTGGCTTCCAGATCCACTTTCTCTCTGCATGCCAGGATGCCAGGAGAAAATAAAATGACTGTGATTATCTTTCTATAGACCATTCCCATGCAGCCTGGATGATGCCATTGGAGACTGGCTCATTCCCAGCTGGGAACGTGAGAAGCCCTGCATGTGTCAAAGGACACCAAGGTGATTTTAGGGCAATCAACCCCAGCATCATGCCTATGGTTACCATGGAATTCGCCTATCAATTTCCTGATGCAGTTTGTTCTTCCACGAAGCAAAGAGCCTGGCTTTTCTCCACCTCATTGGAGGAGAAGGTACTGCTGTAGAATCCAAGCAGCATCACCTTTAGTGTCTGCAGGGATCACCCACTTGGAAACAGCTGTCTCCATTGTAAGGAAGAGGGTTGGACAGCAACCTCCAAACATTTTATGATTGGCCCTTGCAACCCATGGCAGCCATTTTGTGACCGAGCCTGCCTTCCGAAACAGCCAATTTCTGGTGGCCCCTACTCCCCATTTTTAATGATGCAGAATTTTCCACAGGCCCCACAAGATAGTGGCCCTATATTTAGGAGAAAGAATTAACATGAAGTGCCTGTCATTCCACCAAAGTAGCAAGGTATGCATGGATCCCCTACAGACTGTATCTTCATTGTTTCATGCTTTCACTCTGTATGGTGTCGCATCCCTTCTGATCCCAAGAATTCCAAAGCTTAATTCCATAATTGGTAATTTTTCTTTCCTTCTATTCAATTGTTCCCTCTCCTACCCATCAATATTCCCAGTGCGTCTGTGATAAAACATTCAAAAAGTCAACTTGTTGTGTCTGTACACTGCTGTATACTGCTGCAAATATGTGCTCCTTAACATTAGCAATCCTTGACATGGATAGCCTAGGAGAGCCTGACCTCGTCAGATCTCAGAAGCTAAGCAGGGTCAGCCTTGGTTACTAACTGGATGGGAGACCTCCAGCGAAGTCCAGGGTTGCAAAGACAGGTAATGGCAAACCACCTCTGTTAGCCTCTTGCCCACCAGGGGTTGTCATAAGTCAACTATGACTTGAGAGCAGGATTTCATTTTCATTTAACATTAGCAAAAAGTATGGTAGAATTGTGACAGGTCAAATCCAAATGCTACCAATCCCATGAAAAAGAATTTTCACATATTGGTGTATGAACTAATATTAAGATAGCTTTTGGGGGGAGGGCTGTATTTTATGAATGCAGACATGTGCCTCGAAAATATAGAAGGGGGATGCACATGAACTGAACTATCTGAAAGCTTTGTTGAATACACTTGGAAAGTGATCTGTACATTTTTCAGTTGCCAAAGGGGTCGCCAGTGGCTCAGACGCAGACCGAGCTTGGCCTCCCCACTATCAGGGCTCATGCCCATTTAGCGATTTTAAAATCATGGAAAAAACATCTACTAACAAATATTGATTCATTTGGTAGACCTCATTTTAGTCTGTTGCAAAAGCAAGAACAAAGCTCACACTGAATTTTTCAACAATATTATCTCTCATTATACTATTCCAGATGATTTGTTGCAATTTTCAGGGAATAATTTCGATTTGCAAGAATGGATGTTTAATGGGGACACCTTAATTGATTATTCGTTAGTATTTCAATCAAAATTTGCTCCATGGTATAAGAAAAGATGATCTCAGAGCCTTGTTAGATATAACAGCATATAAGCTCAGAACAGAGTTTACATCACTGCACTTCCAAACTATGTCAACGGAACTACTCACTGGATGATATTTAAAAATACCCCAGGAACAACGCATTTGTATATGCAGAAGTTTGGTGGAAGGTCGTCCCCACTATGTTTTGGTTTGCCATTTATATTGGAGACCAGAAATAAATTTCTGGCAAAGACAGTAGACAGTTTAAATTTCTTTTCTGATTCTGACAAACTAGAATTTAAGGTATCAGATGTGGACCCCCTTGTTTCCAACAGGAGGCCCTTTTTGCTTAAGCCACCAGAAAAATTAGAGCAAATATGATTCTTAAAAAAACATAGTCTGTTGAAATGAAATGTAATTTTTGTGTCTGGATGTGAGTTTTTAAAGATAGACCATTTTCACACTGCTTACCATCCACAGAACATCGTGCCAAGCTCCCAGAACGACAGCATCTTCCTGGCGCAATTTCTCGTGAGAACTGCAGTTCTCACACAAAATCATGCCAGGAAGACGCTGTCGTTCCAGGAGCTTGGCACAATGTTCTGTGGCCGGTAAGCAGTGTGAAAATGGCCATAGATGTAATTTTAGAAATTTTAAATACATTTTTAACTTGTAAAGGCCTATGGCCTCATACAATACACCTGTCTACTACTACATTTTTAGTTGATTTTATCATCTGCTTTTGGCCTGAGGACTGCTTTATAGTTTTTATTTTTGTTGAAATGACACTGTTTTTAACGCCCTTAGCTTGTTTTTGAGCCTTTCTTTAATCATTCTTCTGTTGTTCTAATGATTTGATTATGTTGTTTTTATCATGAGAGCCACCATGAGCAGGTCTCTGGAGAGGCAGCATATACATTATCTAAATAAATTAATTAATTAAAAATATCATAATGAAGACTTCCTAACGTACCACTTACCCTTTAAAAATGAAACATAGTAATGCAGAATTCCTACGTTTGGGGAGAAATGTCAAAGCATCCCTAAAACGACACTGGCATGTTTTTGAAAGACAATTGGCTATGGCTGTATTCGCCTTTAAAATCTCCATCCCCCCCACCCCACCTGCCATTCCAAATATTTTGCAAGTTCTTCTCTCTGTCTTCTGAGCCATAATTAAAGTAATGAGGTTAGATGTCAGAGCTGCACTGATGCAAACCTTTGCAAGGGAAAGTGTCTGAATTGTTTCCTTAATGTCCACTTGTGCTCTATTAACTTGGGAGAAAGTTGAAAGACCTCTGTCTCATTTATGATTTCCTCTCCATCACATGAGGTATAATTGCATTTTTGTCTCCATCTCGTTCTGACCTGACACCCAGCCAAAATCAATTTGGAAGGCAAAACGACTGATGATGCATTTCAAAATATATTTCTGCTGAAAATTCCAATTTAATCTAACTAGGCTTGTTGCTGATGGAGGGGTAGAGAATGTATGCTGGGTCATTTTTACGCTACTATTAATTTCTTCCCCTCCCAAATACAAGCATTTCCAATCCAATAACATGTACTGGGTCACTTCCTCTTGCTCACTTTTTATCAAACATTTGAAATTGTTCTCAATGGGATCACAAATAATTTGTGTTTGTGCATTCCTGCACTGCTGTGCAGGACATGTAGTTTGTCTAGTGGGGGGAGGGCACGAGGGGAGGCACAAGCCTACTATGTCCTGCTCTCCTCCTCCTAGCAGAAAAAAAATCTAACCAAGAGATCCTTCAGTATGGTGGTTATTAGCTGGTCTGTGCTGAACATCTCATCCTTGTTCAGGATATTATACTCTACTTTTTTTGCCTGCCTGACTCCTAGATTTCACTGTTCATTAGTAGGTTGGCTTTGCTTTCGGTTAGCTAGTGAATGTGGCTCAAATGATGTATGACTTAATTCTGATCCAGGAGCCTTTATGACTTTGAGATTAAGGGAGCGATCCCAAGCAGGTCTTCTCAGAAGTTGGTCTCATTCTATTCAATCGGGTTTACTCCCAGGCTAGAGTTCTTAGCCTAAATGCTGAGTATGTGCCAACATAAAGAATACTGCTAACTACAGATACAAAAGCACATGCACGCAACCTGGAGCTCATTTTCAAATTAATCAGGATCTAAAAGTGAGCCATGTTTATTTATATTGTCTCATCTGTGGCTCTTTACATAGTATAAGAAGACATGGGCATGTCCCAAGGAACTTACAATCTAAACATTGACTTAAGAAAGACCAGAAGGAAGAAGGAGATGGAGATAAACGGAACAATATGGTGATATATTAAAAAATGGTGCAAGCAATCCAGGAATGTCTGAACATGAATTCCTGACTGTAAATGAGCAAAAAACCCCAGCAAATACACTACCCTAAATTGAAATTGTCCAGATTTTCTATTCCTTGGCTCAATCATCAACCAACAGGGAGACTGCAATGAGAAAATCAGAAGGAGATTGAGACTTGGAAGAGCAACTGTAAGGGAGCTAAATAAGATTCTTAAAGATAAAAAATGTCTCTCTGGGAACCAAGATTAAGATAATACATACAATGATACTCCCCATTACGATGTATGGATGTGAAAGTTGGACTATGAAGAAAGCTGATAGAAAAGTGATTCATTTGAAATGTGGTGCTGGAGGAGAATTCTGCGGATACCATGGGCAGCCAAAAAGCAAATCAGTGGATACTAGATCAAATCAAGTCTTGGTTCTTCCTAGAAGCTAAAATGAAAAAAACTGAGGTTGTTGTACTTTGGTCACATTATGAGAAGACAAGATTCTCTGGAAAAGTCAATAATGCTAGGAGAAATAGAAGGCACTAGGAAAAGAGGAAGACCTAAAACGAGATGGTTTGACTCAATAAAAGAAGCCATGCCCTCCAGTTTGCAAGATCTGAGCAAGCCTGTTAATGTTAGGACATTTTGGAGGTCTTTCATTCATAGGATCATCATAGGTTGGAGGCGACTTGACAGCACATAACAAACATACACATTTTCAAATGATGCATGACCCACCACCATCCCTGGAACATCTGTGCTTCCGACAATCCTGTCAATTCTGAGCATGCATCAATCCAACATCCAGTTTTACATAATGTTGAATATTTCCAGTCCATAAATTCACACCACTGTTCATTTTCAATTGGGAACATGTCAACAATTTGAATTAAATGGGTGGTCGAAGCAAGTGGAAAATGATCAGTCAATTTTCAAGTGTGTTACGTGTGAGAATTGCAGCCTTGGTAACAGGGAAAGGATTCCACCCCTTCAGTTCTTTGAATGTTCTGAAAAGTTGTATTTCACTTTACTTTTTGTTCAACTTTGAGAATCCCTGAAATGAATTCCTGTATTTGAACAGTTTGACACAGCTTTCAGTTCATTTGCATTTCCCCAGCCCACACCAACATGCCATAATTAGATTGCAGCTATCTGCTCAGTTTACCAAATTTTATATTGACTGTGATGACAAGATCAAAGCCTTCTCATGGCCTGTTCCTAAGTGGCTAGCACAGATTTAGTGACACGTTATCTTAATGAATATGCAAAAGATACAAGGTGTTTGCGGCAAGTTCTGCTTTGATTTGGCCACTGGGGGCCCTGCGGTTAAGGTAATCTTCCAAATATTTATTTATTTAGCACATTTTTCATGCACCTTTCCTCCAAGGAACTCAAGTGGTGCATATAGTTTCCTCCCCCCCTTTCTATCCTCACAACATCCCAGTGTAGTAGGTTAGACTGAAAGAGAAAGACTGTCCCATGGTCACCCAGTGAGTTTCATGATGGAGTATGAGGTTGAATACGGGTCCTACTGACACACTGTCACCATGATGCCACACTGGCTGGCTGTATAAGCTGAAACCAAATAAGAGGGTTAATATGGAAACAAATATGCATCTACAACTTGTAATCGGCATGCATGTGCCAATTACGAACAGAACTCTTAGAAAACAGGTGAATGCTTCAATCGAATCCTTCCTCTCAAAAAGCTCATAAACACTGAAGGAATTTCTGAACTGGGCTAAGGAATAATCTCCCACTACTAGCCGCAGTCACCCAAAATACCAAGGAACGTCCTCTGCAGTTGTCACAGAGGTGATTAACCTGTGTTTGCATCATTCCACGTCAAACTCTCAATAGCAGGGCTAAGTTAGAAAGCTAGTATGCTAAAGAAAAAAAGGTAAAAAATGTCCATTTTTGAATGAAGGGATCGTGTGAGGCGTGGTCTGCAGTCCAAAGTGGTATGGCTCAGATACCTGTTAACCATCTCAGTGAAAACTAGGCTTTACCTTGGCAACTCATGGAGATTTTTTTTACCATCAGAAGCCTTTTGCTGATCTGGGATAACCAAATGGCCCATCTAGAAATGCAGCTTGTGACCTTTGCAACAGCAGCTAAGGAGATGGCTGTGCGAGGCCCCCAGTACACCAAACAGGAGCACAGGTCAAAAACTGACATGTTGTGGGAAGAAAATGATGGTTTTGATTCCTCCTCTGGTACTAGACTTCAGAAAAGATCCTTTTCCTTGGGAAAAAAGCAAGAAGGATGTCATGTCGTGCAGACCGCTGTAGCCCTTGAATGTTAATTACCAGTCATGCTCCACGGGAGACTTCTGAAGAGGGTCAAAGCCTTGTAGGACATATGAAAAAGAGGAGGCAGGGAAGGAGATGGAAGATTGTGGGATGGGGAGCTGGAATGGAAGACTCAAATGCTAATCAGAAAAAGGAAAAGGAAGCCCAGCGCAAAATCAGCCTTTGAGATCCAGAGAGAGTTACTCTAATGGTCTCCGCTAGTCATTATTTCCTTTACATATTCTCATCTCTCTGACAAAGAGAACACATAAATCACTTCTCCTTGTCCCAGTTTGACCCCACAACCTCTGTGAGATAATGAAGTGCTGCACCTAGCTCCCCCCTCCCCTCTGCTGCCAAGATGTATATCAAAGGACATTAATTCTCCATGATAACATCTCTATTTATTAAATGCAAATGCCCCCTGATCCTTCCTCGAAATCTGTTCAGCGGGCTGCTTTTGACTCAGTGTGCCTGAAATTTCCTCAGAACTAGGCAAAATTGGCTTGCTGGTCTCACAAGTTGGAGGATGCTCCTGGGAATGAAGTCTAATTCTTCCTCTTGTAGCAGATGCTCATACATGGGCTTGGATTAGATTGCAGGCTGAAAGGGAAGCTTTGCATAGACAATGGTTTCATTGTCACCCCAGACATCCAGTCAGGTTCAAAACCACAACTGGCACCATGCACAACTGAGCATGGAGTTCCTGTACTGGATCAAATCCCACAGGGAAGAGCTATTAATGCATGACCAGAGTTCAAGGTTGTTAGAAACATTATAGTAGAAGTAGTTAGAAGTATTATAGTCTCAATTTTATGATTTTAGCATCTAGAGAGAATTCAAGCTTAGTTTAATCTAGAACCCACTCATTTGTCTTTTTGGCCATCCACAGTACCCCCCCAAATTCTCATCCAGCACCATATTTCAAATGAATCAACTTTCTTCCTGACAACTTTCTTCATTTCTGAACATTCGTCTACTATAGACACACCCATCGAACTCATCCTTTTTTAGATACATGTATCACAATGCATTTATAGTCCATTTTTAACTGATTAATTCCACAATACAAAATTAACCAAGCAGTATTGTCGAAGGCTTTCACGGCCGGAGAACGATGGTTGTTGTGGGTTTTCCGGGCTGTATTGCCGTGGTCTTGGCATTGTAGTTCCTGACGTTTCGCCAGCAGCTGTGGCTGGCATCTTCAGAGGTGTAGCACCAAAAGACAGAGATCTCTCAGTGTCACAGTGTGGAAAAGATGTTGGCAGGTCATTTGTATCTACTCAGGAGGGGTGGGGTTGAGCTGAGTCATCCTGTAAGAGTTTCCCAGGGTGTGGAATGCTAATGGCGGGAGGCTTCACTGTATCCTGAGGAGGTTCTTTTGCATATGGATTGGGGCTTGATGTGCTAATCTTCTCTGCAGGGCTATTGTCGAGTATAGAGTGTTTTGTTAGCCTGGTGTTTTTCAGAACTGGAAACCATGCTCTGTTCATTCTTACAGGAAAGAAGAAACCTTAAGAATGAACAGAGCATGGTTTCCAGTTCTGAAAAACACCAGGCTAACAAAACACTCTACACCCGACAATAGCCCTGCAGAGAAGATTAGCACATCAAGCACCAATCCATATGCAAAAGAACCTCCTCAGGATACAGTGAAGCCTCCTGCCATTAGCATTCCACACCCTGGGAAACTCTTACAGGATGACTCAGCTCAACCCCACCCCTCCTGAGTAGATACAAATGACCTGCCAACATCTTTTCCACACTGTGACACTGAGAGATCTCTGTCTTTTGGTGCTACACCTCTGAAGATGCCAGCCACAGCTGCTGGCGAAACGTCAGGAACTACAATGCCAAGACCACGGCAATACAGCCCGGAAAACCCACAACAACCATTAACCAAGCAGCTTTGTCCACTTACTCTCGCTGCAGAGTCCTATTAAAATCTGCCGGCATCCACAGGTTACTGGACTCTTGCTCTTTTCTACTGCTACAGACAGACTAACATAGCTACTCATCTTGATCTCTCCTTACAGCTGCTCATTCTATAACCAATTCTAGAGTTTAGTCTTGTTATCCCTTCCCATGGTGCTCTTGATGGGACTGCTCCCCATGGCTCTTGGTCCTCTCTCTGGTGGCAGACACTTGTCCAGCAGCTGTTTGAGTTGCTTGATGCAATCTGAATCTATCCCTGATCAGATCACAATGCCACCATGAGTGTCAAACAGGCTAAATCCAGCTGCCAAACAGGTTTGGTGGGAAATTTGCAATATCCCTAGTCCTTCTGCTCACTCCATAAGCTTTTGTGAACTGATAAAGTGGGCTGTAAACTGCCAAAGTGGATGTCATAATAAATTGGCTTGCCTTTAAAATGCCACCAGACCCTCTTATTTTAGCCTGGGGTAATTAAGGTTTGCAATATGAAATTCTGACTAGCTAGCTCTCTAGAGGCAAGCCCTGGACCAGAGGCCAGCTAATGAATTCCTTGCTCTCTTCTCTATGCTTTCCCACCCTACAGCTTCTGTACACTCACAAGGTGTTCTGTTCTAATGAAAACAAGGTCACGCTTACTCAGCAGCTGATGGACAAGAAAGGAAAGGGTGGGAGCAGCACAGGCATGTAAGTTTTCTCCTGACATCTTTAATGGAATACAAATTTCCAGCATTGCCGAAAGACCTTCTGCTCAAATAGCGAGAAGAGGATTAGTCCACCATCAGGCCCAAGAAGCTATGTGCAAATATTTTGTTAGCAACAGAATAGTGATAAATGAGCACTGTTGCAAGCCCCAATGAAGGCTGCAGTATCACCTTGAAAACATGGTTGCAGCACAGCTTTTCTCTGTGCCTGACAGATGTTGACAAGACATAGCATTTGAAAAAGACATATGCACTGGTTAGGCAGTCTGATTGCTCAGGGTTGCAGAGGAGAGAGAGTGTGTCCAACCTCGCCTCCTAATATGGCAGTAAGACCGAGATTGGAAGCAAAACTCAATAGCAGAGTTCAGTTTCCTCCACCCTAAATATTTCTATGCCACCTCTCCACCCATTTCAGGTTATGCATACCAGGAGGCTGGCGGATGGGACATGGGGAGGGAAGATATTGCTTAACGAGGCAATGTCACTTCCAGGTAAAAACCTAGAAGTGATGTCACCATGTCAAGGGCAACGTTCAGGTTCAGTAGCACCTTAAAAAACATCGAGATTTCTAAGGTAACAATAGTGTGCAGGATATAAGTGGTTTGTAGTGGATCTTTAATCCCCAATCCCTTATGTATAGTATCCAGTTTTTTGCATTTAGTAGGAAAAGTTATATCAGTCTGAACCTGTGCAAGTTTTTTTGTAAGACTGACGGATTACCATGCCAGGCGGCTGAATGTGGTGCCTTCAATGAAGATAGTTTCAGATAGGTAGCTGGGGTGGTCTGAAGTAGATAAGCAATCTAGTTGGTGTTTAAGGTACTATTGGACCTTCACCATGTCAAGTAATGCTCTAGGAATTTCATCAATCTCTATGGTATTGGGGGAAATGCTAGAGAGTTATTCAATGCACTGACATCAGTTCCAGGTCTTCACCAAGAAGTGACTTAGCCATGTTAAGTGACACCAACCCCTCCTCACTTTTGCTCCTGCTGCTACATCAAGCAGCAACAGAGGATAGGAAAGCAGGGGTGGAAGGCTGCCTGCCATAACGGGAACTCTAGCCAATCAAATTATACAACAACAACAACATTCGATTAATATACCGCCCTGCAGAACAACTTAACACCCACCCAGAGTGGTTTACAAAGTATGTTATTATCTCTACAACAATCACCCTGTGAAGTGGGTGGAGCTGAGAGAGCTCCTAGCAGCTGTGATTGACCCAAGGTCACTCAGCTGGCTTCAAGTGGCGGAGTGGGGAATCAAACCCGGTTCTTCAGATTAGAGTCCCACCACTCTTAACCACTATACCAGACTGGCTCTCTACCATTTATGGGAAATGGTATATATGGGAAAACCCCTAGTGAGTATCAGCCTAAAGGACTACTGCTGGCTAGAGATGATCTCACATTTTTAACCTCTGCCTTTTGCATCTGAAAATCCCCATTTCAGCTTTGCTTTTCCTTGGTTTTCCCTGATTCTTTATGCCCTTTTCTATTTCCTCACACAAGTATTTTTCCCCAGTGATACACATTTTTCAACACTACTTATATATCAATAAACAAGCATTATACATTATTGGTATAATACAATTTCATGACCAACAAGAAGAGCTCTGACTGACAAATGCTTTCAAGATATGATGTTTAATTTGTATCTGTAACAGGAGTTTGTGTCTTCCTGCTAGCAGTTGCATACTTACTATGGTGATATGAAACCATCATAGCAGAGGCCTCCTGCTAAAAGAGAACTCATTAACATGAAGATAGTTTCTGGAGGGTAGCCGCATTGGTCCATTGTAAAATAACAAGATGTGTGTCCAGTAGTACCTTAAAGACCAATGAGATTTCCAGGGTATGAACTTCCAAGAGTCAGAGCTCCATTCATTAGATACCTGGTGAAGATATCTGATGAAGGGAGCTTTGACTCTTGGAAGTTCATACCCTGGAAATCTCATTGGTCTTTAAGGTACTACTGGACACACATCTTGTTCTCATTATTCACATGGGAGCAAGTGTCAGGTAGACATGTCCCCAAGTGTCAGGTAGACATGAACACCAACCGGAAAAAAAAATAAACCATGAACTTTCAGGAACTTGCCCTGGTTCCCGAACCAGTTGGTGTGGTTCGTGAAAACGTCACTTCCGTGGCAGCAGAAGGTCTGCAGAACAGGAGTGTGAGCTTCTGGTTTCCCCCTTTTAAATGCCAGCCACTTTTCAGCAGATGGGAGGGGAATCCCCATCAGCTGAAAAAAGCTGCTGGCTGTTCTGCTTCCCATGTTGGATGAAGTTTGCTTATTCCCTGCTGGGTTTAAAAGCCAGGAAAGGGCTAAATGGCTGGTTTTTCCCTTCCTCCTTCGGGGTATGCACACATTCTCTCTTCTTTTTTTTTCAAAAGCAAGAAAGTGTTGTAACATTGTAACATAGCAAAATTGTAACATTACTGCACTTCCCTCCTGGCTTTAAAAACCCAGAAAGGAATAAATAGCTGCTTTTCCCTTCCTCCAAGGCATGTTTCAGGCAAAGAGAAAAAAAAAACCCAAGCATTTTGCACAGCCCTTTCAAAACAAAGTGGCAGGGAAGCTGATGAGTTTTGGTTCATATTTCAGTTTGTGCCCATCTTTAGCGTCTGGTGGAAATTTTATCACTGAACTTCTAATACATATAACAGCAAGTTAGTTAGGGAACTTAAGAAGATCCAGGTTGCACAAAGAACTGGGCTCAGCCACTTATGAAGGAACTGAATGGTTTTATTTATATATAATGCACCTTGGACCTAAAGGCCCTAACTCCAACAATTCCAACAGCCATTTAAACTACCACTACACAGCTTCTTCCCAAATACCACCAAGAGGCAGATGGCCTTTTATCCAGCATTTAATTCTTTCTTAACTGCATCATCTTGTGTAACTCTTTACCATATATTTCCACCGTATATGTTTTCCTGAGATACAGCCACAAGTACTATACAGTTTTCTAAATGCAGTTGCAGCCTAATATTAGCATTAATACAGCACCATTGGTATTTATTCAATTTTAACATTTATATTACACTTATCAGTATTTTTGCTCCCAAGACAGCTCACAGAATATGGCTGTTTCCGTACGTCCTTATAGTCAGGGACAGCCCACCCACAGAACACTGGTGGTTTTCCCCCACAAATCTAGATGTCTCCATTTGCAAAATGGTTGCAGGCTGCTTGGTTTCTGTTTTTAGGTGCCTTTTCTGGGACCACACTTTCCCTGGTCTTTTCTTTTGTCATGGGCTGATTGTGCACTTCTTCTGTGTTCTTGGGCATGCGAATAGTTAAAACGCTCTGAGGAATCATCCAATCACAGCTCAGCTCCTTCCCTGAAACTCTCAGCATGCAATAGTGCCTGTGCAGAGCAAAATGAATATTTGAAAGGGAGGCCAGCATTGATGATGAAAGTGTCTCACCTCTCCTTCCAAACTGCTCCAAACTATGGAGGCTGTCGTGCAAACTCAAAGCACAAGGTAAAGGTTTGGGGGAGTGTATGTGGAGGCTGAGTTTTCAGACCAACTCAGCAAAACAGACACAAAAAGCAAGCAAAGGGTGGGAAAGATGGGCTGTGTGGAAAAACCCAATATATATATAACATAGAAGTCAATTAAGAGTGGAAATATATGTTACAAATTTCCTGGTGATGCTTCAGTGCAGGATTTTATGTATGGTCCTCAATTCACGCGCAGGCAGTCTCTTGCTCAGCACATGTGAATGACACTTTCACTTTGTGTGATTGCATTTGCAAGTAAGTATGAATGCTACCACTAAGTCTCCAATTCAGCTCTGTTGCCAATTTGCATTTCTTTATGGTGTGAGAAAGTGTCAAGATCTGCATTCCCATGAAGGATTGTGGATTGTGGGGGAAATGGGGAATTTGGCAGTTGTAAACAGCCTGGGATACTTTTAGCAGTTGAGGAGGAACTGATCTTGAACGTGTGAATTTACTCACATGAAGCAAATTGAAGTGTGACTGTGCTAGCGAGTGCATGGGAAATTGAAGTGGGGACACATGAAATGAGGTTCACTTGAGCATCCCTAGGTACTTTGTAATGTGTATATCTACCCTAAGTCCTCTAGTTGTTCTGGCTGCTGTCCAGCAGCCCCTCGTTCCCTATCCATCCAAGGGATAAACTCCAATTATGGAGTTCCACAAGGAGTCAGGTTACATTTATCCAGGCAAGGTGGTGGACACAGCTTTTACAGAGTCACTCATCTTCAAAGCAGGGGGGGGGCTCCTATCTCTGGTGGCAATTTCTTTTCATTGTTTCTATGAGTTATTTGTTTCCTGATTATGTAGGAAGCAGCAAACATTAATAAGGTGCATGGAAAGCCAGATAAGTCAACCAAAACAAGTACATCTGTCATCAAGGGGCAGGTGGCCAGCATTTTCATGACAGGCGAGAGAATTAACATAGTAAAAGTAATGCTTTTTCATAAAGCTTCCTTGCCAAATTAATTCAGGTGAGTTGCACTCCAAAAATAAGCCAATCCAAAATTAAAGCTATTCAAGGCCAAACATACCAAATTGAATACCAATTTCCTCTTGTAAAGGGCAAGGAGGAGCCATTAGGAAAAGGCATCTGTCTAAGCCTGACATTAAAACAGCAGCATCTGGGGAGAGAATGTTGTTCCTTTCATTTTCCAATTGCTGGTAAAACAGCACTGCCAAAGAACACTGTTTGGGCTGGTACTGACTTTCTCATACCTGTGGCTTCCATTCCAAAATTTCTCTTATGCAAATGGAATGCATAATTCTGGTGTTTTATGTCGTTTGCACAGAATTTTCCCTCTAATATTATTTGGGCATTGATAAATAAGTACAATACATTGTAAGTGTGTTATAGGCAAAAGATTGACATTGTATGCATCAGTCTCCCCAACAAGAACATGCAAACAGCCATGCAAAGGAATCTCCAAAAGAAAGATATAAATCCTCTGTGAGGAACCAATACCAACAATGTAGTATACAGATATTTATTTTTAAAAAATTTTAATTAATTACTTCCTTTTAAAGTGCAAAGTGCTCTCAGTGAATAAATAATACCATTCCCTAAATTCAATCAATACAATCAATACAATAAATACAATCAATATCTATTAGAGATGGACACGAAATACGAACCAAAGTTCGTGACGAACCAGGCTGGTTTGTGGTTCAGAAACTGGTGGTTCATCAGAGCCTATTACTGATGAACCACCCTGAATATTAGGCTGGTTTGTTTGGTTCATTTTGTGGTTTGTCACTGCAGACAGCCTGGAGCCAATCAATCAGTTTCCTAGGCAATAGGGGATGGACTTCCTGCAGACCACCTGCTGACCCGGAAGTGGTCTTCTGCTAGCCCAGAAGTGACTTTCTGCTGAACCAGAAGCGACCATGCCTCCTGCATATCTGCCATGAATGTGTATGGGTTCTGCCTCTGGCTTCTGAGAGTGTGGGAATTTCTTTATTGCGCCATGCCAGTGGGTTATCTTACAAATGTTACAAATGTTTATTTTCTCTTTCTCGCTCCACAGAGCCAGTGTCCTTGACAGCCAGCGAAGCTGGCTCATGGGGAGCTCCTCCTGAGAACCAAAGATAAGTTCATCTTTCTCACTATCTGCTCTAAAACAATGTCTCGCTACAACCCCTCCCCCCTCTTTAATGGTCCTCTTTCCCTTGGCTGGAAGATTCCCTATAACTAACATTGCTAGCCCCATATACATCACTTCTGCCAATTTTCAACTGTTGATGCACCTTGTACTGAATGGATCTCTAATAAAGTTACTTCAACTGGAACAGCTGTGTGTAGAGATGGGCACGAAACAAAACATGGAACAACATCCCGATGGAATGGCTGGCTCATTTGCAAAGACACGCGTTCCGTGGCTCCACGTTTTTACAGAACAAATGAATTTACCTACTGTTCTGTTTCTGCTTTTCTGAGAAGCCAGACACTTTGGCACATTCACTCCATCCCCCAGGCAATGGTTGCAGTCTTTAGGTTGCCCCCAATCTGAGGCCTCCATGCTTGATTGCCAGCTGTCCTTGCTTTTTTCCTTTCTTCCCCCACCCCATCCCTGTCTTAGCTTTTTGCCTCCCCCCCGCCCGCTCCCCAGCCTAGTCCTAGGCCTTTGAGTAGAGCTGGGTTCTTGCTTTTCTAAGTAAGTTTTATTTGCTTTTCCTCTGTTTCTTCTGCTCTGCTTTTTGGAACTCCAATCTTCTGGTTTGGTTTCTGAGGGTTTGTGCCCCCCCTTCCCCAAGGAGCCCTTCTTTTATTTGCTTTTCTTTTTCTCTCTGCTTTTTGGAGGGTCTGTCTTCTGTTTTGGGTGGGTTCCTTCCCCCCTGCCCCCAGAGCCTCACTTTTCTGTAGGCTGGCTCTCTGTGTGTGTACTTGTGTGCACTTGTGTGGTGTAGTGCAGTTTTCATTTTTTCTCCACACTCATCCAGGGCCCTTTACTTTTATTTGGAGTGCCTCTACAACCTGCACCACTGACTGGGTGGTGTTTTGGGGGGCTTGCGCCTCTGGTGCACTGACTCACACTTGCACAAGGCTGTTTGCTCTCTGTCTGAACTTGTATGGTGCAGTGAAGTCTGGCCTCTTTTCTGCACACTCCTCCAGTCCCTTCACTTTTATTTGGAGCACCTTTCCAGCCAGTGCCACTGGGCATGTGCCTCTGGTGCGCTGACTCACATCTGCACGGGATTGCTCAACTGTCTCTGCTGCACACAGCATCAGGCTCCCCACTTGCATGCTTCTCTAGTGCAGCTCGCTTTTGCTGTGCACACACACACCATCAGCACACACACTGTTTTATTTTATTTTGTGCCCCTTTCCAGCTGGGGACAGTGTCTGGGTGGAGGTGGTGTTGGGGGCTGTCTGCTGACTCACAACTGCATGGGTAGCTTTACTATCTGCAGGCTCCCCACTTGCACGCTTTTCTAGTGCAGCTCGCTTCTGCTTTGTGCATGCACACCATCAGCACACAGCCCCTTTCCAGCTGGGGACAGTGTCTGGGTAGAGGTGGTTTTGGGGGCTGTCCACTGACTCACAACTGCACGGGTAGCTTTACTGTCTGTAGGCGGCCAGGCACAGGGGGTGGCGGAGAGCCTGCTGAAAACTCCCTGCAAGTTTGGTCTCTCTGAGCGTGAAGGGGGCTGTCCTGGGCTCAGACAAACCCTGAACCTCGAACCGTTTCGGGGAACCAGTTGTGATTCGGAAGTTTGTGGTTCGTGTTACGTGAAGATGAACGAACCACAAACCAAGTAGTTTGGGTTTTTTCCGTTCCGTGCCCATCTCTACCTGTGTGGTAACTATGGAGAACTTGGGGATCCAACTGCCAGGGACTGACATTTGCCTTGAAAGTCCCTTGCTGTGGTTGACATACGTCTTTTGTGACTTGATGACACATAAAAGAAGACAATACTGACCTAAGTAGACTTACTCAGGGCCACAGTACATAATACATTTGTTCACTAGATGACTCTTGGTTTCCAGGGCTGAACTTTCCCCCCCTGCAGTCACACATCAGTTGCAGGAATGCCCCCCTCCCCTCCTGAGTTGTTTTCATAACTTTGGAGCAGCATGTGCTTGGAATACTCCGCTTGCTGCTCCAAATTTATGTAAATAATGCTTAGGAACATTGCAGTTCAAACAGCAATTCATTAAAAAAAACCTCTTCCTTCTAAACTTTATAATGGCATGCCTGCTTTTGAAGCTATTTGGGTTGAGGTGTGTTGCAATGCTTAGGAAATAAAAAGAAAGACATTGAGTCTTGATATAATGTGAATGTTTTCTATATTGATGGTTGTTGTGGATTTTCTGGGCTGTATAGCCGTGGTCTTGGCGTTGTAGTTCCTGACGTTTTGCCAGCAGCTGTGGCTGGCATCTTCAGAGGTGTAGCACCAAAAGACAGAGATATCTCAGTGTCACAGTGTGGAAAGAAGTTGGCAGGTAATTTATATCTACTCAGGAAGGTAGGGTTGGGCTGAGTCATCTATATTGTTCTGAGACCCAGTATTTGAGAGTACTTTCTGACTGGCCAGGCCAGGAGGACACAATGATTGGTTACAGCAAGGAACAATGCGTTCGAGGACACAACCCCCATTGCTAGGGCAGTCAACAGGACCAGAGGGCAAGGCTGATGTCACTGGGATTGGCTGTTCTGTTACCAGGATGAAAAAGATATGATTCTTTGGCAAGCAAACTCTAAGTTGTTCACATGAAGATTAAGAAACTTAACATCAGATATAAGAAGGCGGGCAGGATCCTGATTTGTGATGGTTCTGGAAGGGCATTGAGTGCTGCAACTCAGGGTGGACCAGCAATAAGGAGAGGCCAGTCTTGTCCCCTCTGAATCTTAATCCTAGAAGAAAAGATGTGCACAGATGGGGACATCAGCAAACCATTCCAGTTTATTAAATTGTAAGCTATTTTATTTTTGTTTGTTTGTTTATGTCATTTACAGTTCTCCTTTTTCACTGAGACTCAAGGTGGATTACACAGTGTGAGATTAGTACAGTCAAGAACATTTCCATAAACAATGCCATAGGGAAAATAGATACAAGTTCACAAAGACATAGCATTAGCAGGAATCCAATACAATATAATGGTTGTCCCTAACTCATTGGCGAAGCATCTGAGACACCCTCCCTAAAATACAGCCCTCCTATTTGAATGTCCAAAAAGATACGTATATTGGCCAAGATTTAAAGCTCCACATGGCATTGTGCTTGTTCACTTTTGCCTCCTTGTAGCAGCCCACACACCTCCCCAAATCATTTCCACATCACGGGTTATCCAGAGAGGAATCCTATGAAGCACAACTGGATAATGATTTTGGACAAAAATAAAAGAAAGTCACAATTCCTTTGCATATAACAGAAATCTTCTGCTCTTATGGTGAGCAAGGAAAGGACTCTAACCAGCCAGGGTCCAATAAAACAGAAATTGCTGAACCTTGTTTTATTGGTTTCCAGGCCTCTTTTTCACCACTGGGTAACAGTGGAGAACATTTCCAACCATGTTTGCAATTCTCAGATTTTTGCTGTTGGTTTTGTAAGTTCATTTGCATTGTACAGTTTTTAAGCACAATTTGCATGGTATTGAAATGCAAATTTTCCATCATTTATCCTTCAATGTATGCAGCAATGCATAATACTGACATATTGACACACAGATGGTGTTGAAAAATGTGGACATTTCACAGGAAAATGCATTGCAAAGAAAAGGTGCAAAAATGAAGAATCGTGGGTTCAGTTCATGAAAGGGAAACATGAAATCCAAACAAGGACTTGAATGTTGAAGCAGCAGGGATGAAAAATTCGATATAGTCCCTAGATAATTGCTGTCCAGAGAGCTAACCACTTGAAAGGAAGGCAGAGCTGAAGGTTCAATGCCCCCTTACCGTTTTTCTACAGAGAAAAAGCAAGTGTCGGGTTTTTTTACCTTGTTTGTAAGCCACTCTGTTGAACGGCCTCCTTTTGAACACCCTGTACACTATTTCACGCCCCTGTGTGCCGAGCTGTTTCCCTCTTTTCTACTGCACATTGTTCTTTTGATGGCCAGTTGATCTGATATTGCCAACATGTCCCGAGGGACACAAATAAAACTTTTGAGAAGTATTTGTCACTGATGTGTTGGTTGGATTTCACAAGCCAGTGGAGGGTAAAAGATTTTTAAAAAATTAAAAGAGAACTCTGACCAGTAGACGGGCATATCCTACCTTGGAAGATGGTGGTAATAGAAAACAAACCAAAATGCATTTGCAAAGCTCCAATAGAGGCCGCCATAAATGTCTGAGTAAGCATTGCCTCAGCAGACCTCCTGCCATTTTCATATTAAAGTGTGTGTTTGCCGGCACAGGCCACCAACGGTTTAAGCACAGTTGAGAGGAACCATCACAGCATCCCCCTTCCCTTTCTTTTTGTATGCCCCATCCCTGACTAGACAGAATGCACAGTGTTCTCCTGCTCAAGCTTATCCCACACTTTGCAAACATTCAAACAGCATACAATAGCAATAAGAAACAATAAACTAGGGCAGAAAGAAACAGCAGCGAGGGACAACTTTCTGCCTCCTCACACAGAAAGGGATCATTCCACAGGGATAGCCATGTTAATCTATTGTAGGAAAACACAACAGAAGTCCAGTGGCAGACACAATGCACAGTGCTTCCTTGCTCAGGCTTATCCCACACTTTGCAAACATTTAAACAGTATAAAATGGCAATAATTCCAAAGCAGAACAACAAAAAATAATGGTAGTAACAGCAAATAATGATAATGGTAACAACAAATACAATCAATTCAATTCAGTTCAAATACCTTTAATGGCATACAAACAAATACAATCATAAAAGGTGTTGTTAGTTAGAGCTCTTTCAGGTGCTGCTGGACATAGGTTTTTTTACAGGAAGAAGCATCCTTCTCCCTCAACTTCTTCTTCAGTGCAGTCAAACATTCTGCTTTCCCCTGCCTTTCCAAAAATTCCGTCCTTTGATTCATCCTCCGTCTCCACCTACCACCCAATTTCCCTTCAGCTTTTTGCCTCCAAACTTCTTAAAGGATCCTATTTACTTCCCTGTCTCAAATCTCAATCCTCCAGCCTCCCACAACCTGAACTATGGATTTTGTCCTCTTCTAGGGGCAGTTTTGAACATCTCAACCCCTGTGGTGTCAGCCTCCAAGTCCCCGTTCATTTTTATTCCTCGCTAGTGGAAATCGAACCCCTGGTCGTTCAGTTTTGTACCATTTAAGGAGCTCAGGGTGGCAGACATGGCTTCCTCAATTTTGTTCCCACAACAACCTTGGGAAGTAGATTAGTCTGTGAGAGAGTGACTACCCAATGTCACGCAGTGAGAATTGAATGTGATCTGTATAGTGATTAGAGTTTTAGAGTAGGAACAGACAGTCCTGGGGAAAAAGCCCTACTTGCTAGAGTGGGTGATCTTGGGCCACTCATGCTCTCTCAGCTTGATCTATCTCACAGGGTTGTTTGAGAAGGTAAAATGGAGAAGGGGCGAATCATGTATGCCATGCTAAGCCCCTTCATCTTTGTCCAATACTCTGCCACCAATGCAATTAATCTCTCCTGACAGTTCAATGTAATTCTTTCCTGCTTTCTTGTTCTTTGTTGTACTTCCTCTCCTTTATTTTTTGTTTATATATTCCAATACATTTCTACGAGAGATCTTTCCAAGTAAAAGCTGAAAGCATTGAGCTCATTCTAAATTAGCCTTGTGTGACACTATCACTTAGCCACATCTGACTGGTTACATGGAATTATCATGAAATCAATCTGAAGTGAGGGCAGGACACATTGTCCTTACTGAGAACTGACGTTGTGTCCTTAGTTGGATGGGATCAGGAAAAAAAGCAGACCCCTCCCCATTAAAAATGGTACCACAGGAAATGCTAAGAGGGTAGGCAAACAGGCAAAAAAACCACGTTCAAATACAGGGAGGAGAGCTGCAAGGAACATTTTGGGACTCTGAAAAGCCCCTTTTCATGTTCATACACAGGTCAGATCACGTCATTGATCTGACTCGTACACTGATCTGACTCGTGCTACATGTACTTGTGATTTGCGATCATACTGTCATCTAACATATAGAATGTAACATAACCAATGATCAACAGAAATGGACCCTCCATGCCCTTACAATTGCTGAAAGATTTATATTACATCTTTAGAAAGGCAAAAGCCCATAACTCATTAGACTGAGGACCTTATACGGTTATCAACATTTGAACGTATCACATATAGACGACAAAAGAATATGGACTTATTTGGAGACTTTTTCTAGAAGCTTCTATATAGATTCACCAGCATTGTTTCACTGTTGTTTTTTCTGGGTGTTTTTTTGTCTTGCACAAATAAATAAAATATTACAATAAAAACAATCAACTATATTCAAATATATCTTGATTTGTAATCTCTGTGGAATTCACATGCTTGAAACTTTTCTGCAGCGTTTTCAAGATGGAATGCCAGCTTTGCCTGTTGCCAGATACACAGCCTACAAGAAATGGCAGTTACCGCAGCTTGCTCTACTTCCTTATCTATCTTCATTTAAAGCCATTGGCCCTTGCACTTTTCAGCAGAAGACTGACTAGGCCTGTCATATCCACCTGCTGTTTGTGTAAAAACAATAATAATAAAAAGGAGGTTAGGAACAGTTTGTCGGCTCTCGTTGCTGATAGTAGCTAGGGAGCTGCTGCGTTAGGATCGCTGGAGCTACGTTGCTGTGCAAAATTAGTGGTCTGTTGTCAGGTAGTCATCTACCGGCAGGGTTCCTCACCTGGTATTTCTGAAACAAGCAAAAATAAAATACCAATAGTCATAAGCCACCTTTGCAGGGCAGTCATGCTTATTTGCCAGTAACTGCATTCCAATGGATGGCTTGTACTGGGGCATATTGATGGGAAGTTAAGGTCAGTGTATTTACAGGGTGGAGATTACATGGAACGAGCCCCTACATGGACAGCTTGGTTGTTTACAGGCTGCATGTCCAAGAGTGATCAATGTGTGGAGACTATCAGCACAGTCCGTCATGATTACAATCTCCCTGCTCCTCATATGTCTATTGTACCTGGTTTAAGAATCTCTGTACAGGGCTAGTGGATGATGGTACAAAAGGATAAGGTGTTTGACACTCGACCAGTCTGTCACATGCCCCTTCCTGTGAATGAATCTGGTGGGCATGTTCCATGGTAACATCCATTTATAAAAGAGCAAGTCTTCTACTGTAACAACACTAGGGATGTATAATTTGGAAATTAATAATTTGTCCAGAACAGCTCCCACCTGAGCCTGGACGGCCCACAGACAGCCCACGGCAGGTACCCCTGCCTTCTCCCCACTTACCCAACAGACTGGGGTAGAAGCACAGCCAGGGCTGGGGCCCACCAAAGAGCTGGGGGCAAGCAACTCTGGGGAAACCCCTGCGGCTCAGCTGGTGATGCAGGGAAATCCCCACAGCAGCAGACCCACATGGCAGCTCAGCAGGCAGGGGCAGGGCCTGCTGGCCAGCAGGTAAAACCAGCAATGTGGTGGCCGGTGGGCCAGTGACCAGGGCCCATGGAGACATGTCCACTGGAGGAGCCAAGGCTGCACACCCTGCCAAAGCTGACCAGCATTGCCTGGCCAAGTGTGGGACACTTCCGGGCTGGTAGGAGAGCAGGAAAGCCATCTTGGGGGGTGGGGTCCCAGGACCTAGCAAGCCCTCAGCCCTGCAGCAGGGAGCCAGGGAAAGGGGAGGGACTCCTGTGTGAAGGGCAAGAGGGGAGCCAGTCAAGGTGCAGTATGCCCAGAGAAGAAGGGAAGAGAGAGAGTCTCAGGGAGCGGGGGAAACAGGAGGGCCGATTGGCAACCCTGGGGGGGGCATGGTGGAGAAGTGCAATAAAAAAGGGAAGTCCCAGGGAAGATGAGGACGCTGGCATGCAGGGGCTAGAGAGAGAGAGTTCACGTACCAGTGGACAGAGGGAGGACTGTGGTGACGCTAACCCCCTCCCTCTGTCAGGCTCTGAGGCTGAGAGAAGTCCCCAACATCACACCTGGGAGGATGGTGGAGGGCAGCGACCTCGCAGTGGGTCAGTGGCTCACACAAATCAAAATTTGAAATAAGTCTGCTCCATTCTTTAATCTCTTATTAGCCAGTTGGATCACTTTAAAAACTTTTTTTTTTCATAATCTTTGGAAATATCCACTGTTCTGTAGCCTCTCTTTTTACTGTTGCAGAAGGAAAGGGGAGGGAAATAAAAGATCAGAGAGAAGAGAATAACACATTTGAGAATATAACTGACAAAAGCATCTTCCAACCAGCAGAGTTAGGAGATATTCCTGTTTAACAAGATCATGCCCGTAATGATTTCTGGGTACCGATTTTCCTCTATAATATGATTCTTACAGCTAGATTCTATCCTTGGAACATAACAAACAATTAAATTATGTTACCCTGGCAGACAAAAACAGCAGTGGAAATTTTAAAAGAAATATCATATGTAGAAATAAATAAGGCTGCAATCATATGCAGTCTTACCTGGAAGTAAAGTCTACTGATCTCATTGAGATGTGATTCTGAATAAAGCTGCCAACAGGCCTGGAGAAATATGTCCTGTCTAGAGGTGGCCTCAAACCGAAATATGAACCAAAGTTCGTCACGAACTGGTCTGTATTTTGGTTCATGAACTGGCAGTTTGTCGGAGCTCATTTCTGACGAACTGTGATAAACTGCTATGATTTTTAGAGCAGTTTGTATGGTTTGTTTTTCGGTTCATCACTGCAGACAGCTTGGCACCAATCAATCTGTTACCTAGGCAATGCTGGGGGAGGGGCTGTCTGCAGATCTTCTGCAGCACTGGAAGTGACAACTGATGAACCAAATAAACCAGTTCATGAACCAGACATGCTCATGGTGGTTCACGGTTCATGAAATGTAACGAATCACGAACTACAATGAACCACCATTTTCCTGGTTCATGCCATCCTCTAATAGAGGATTAATGTATGGAAATTGGCGATTGAAACTTTCACAGAAGTAAATAACATCACCTGGTAAATAATATCCTATTAAACTTCTGTTAAAGGGTCATAGCTTTTTTCCCTCCAGGCAGTTTGCAACCATATTGTATGTGATAACAACAAGAACAACAACAATAACAAAAACAACATTTGATTTATATACCACATCAAGAGATTGTGGGAGCACTGCTAAACAGATCCATTCATAAATAAGTCCCATTTTATTGAATGGAGATTACTCCTAGGAAAGTCTTCATAGTATTGCAGCCTCTGCACATCTCACCTTGCATAGGAACTTAAGAAATGTCTTGTGGATAAGCCAATGTCTGCATAGCCCAGAATTCTTTGCAAAAATCTCAGCAAAATTAAGCACCAGGTAAGTCTATTGGAGGATTGTGGGTTACCTACTGCCCTTCTCTAGTTTAAACTTCTGAAAAGTTTCTATTTTCTTCTTCTTTTTTTAAAAAAAGGGAAAGCTCATGATTGTTGTCACTGTTATACAAATTATTTAGGAAAAGATGGTGGAAGCATTCCTTGAATGTTTATTGTCTGGCCTTTTCTATTCCTAAAATAGGCTCTACTTCAAGGCTATTGCAGAGAAGCAAATTCAAGATCTGGCCTCTTATACGTATGTGTCCTTATACTGTGAAGTCTTGTAGCTTTAGTGTCCTAATGGCGGGACTAAAATTATAAAAAGCCTTATTCAGTGCTGAGAAAAGAGTTTGTCCAGGGTGGTGAGTTAGGAGAAACAGTCTTTAAAAATAGCAAAGTGAAGGTTGGGCCTCAAACTTTCTCCCCATGAAATGAGTCAGGAAAATTGATGTGTTGATATAGATGCTGACGATTTAAGGAACAAGGGAGTTCAGTTCATGTGGGGAATGAAAGTTCTATTAACTGCAAATAACTGGGAAAACAATGCACAAAAATGAAAAAAAAACCAAAAATTGTCTGCTTGTCCTTATATCACACCCACTGGCTCTTCCCTGGCTATGATTTTGGTCAAACACTTCCAGGTCAAAAGTTGCGATTTCAGTTTTTCAGAATTTCATCACTGGGCACAAATCTATGATTTAGAAGATCCTGCGTTCGTTCTTCCTTCTTCTTCCTTATCCCTCCCTCCTTCCTCCTGCTGTACTAAATGGTTGGTTTAAGTGGTTGGGCTGCAAGTCAGCATTCTGCTGGTTCCACTACTGCCATGAGCTCAGCAGATGGCCTTGGGCAAGCCACTTCTCTCAGGCTCAGCTCCTCCAACTGTATTGTGGGGATAATAATGTGACTTTGTTCACTGTTCTGAGTGGCCAATAATTTGTCTAGAAGAGTGATATATGAGCACACTTTATTATTATTATTATTATTATTATTATTATTATTATTTCTTTCTTCTTCCTTCTTTTCCTCTTTCCTCCAATTTCTTTAAAAAATGAAAATAAACATTCAAATTAATTTTGACAATAGAGCTTCTAGATCTCAAAATAGTTTCAAATAGCATATATACCCACATACAGACACATTTTAAAGTTTTAATGTTACTAGCTGAACTGGAGTTGGTGGTCATGCCTTTAGAATCCCAATTAATGTGGGCACCTTAAAAAGCTACTTAAAGGGTTTAGCCGCGTATGGGCAATCCCATGCTGGTAACAAGCATAGAGTGATAGCCAAATTTCTCCTTAGTAAGGATGCTATGAATTTCACCATGAACATGTTCAACAGTTGAACTTACCATGTTTGAAGGTGTCAATCTGATGTAAACTGATCATCTGGTCTGTTCACATTATACAAATATCCATGCTTGCCTGCTGAACAAGTTTGCCTTGGATTTTTCCAAAATTGCACATGCAATAAGTTGCTGCCAATTCAAATTGATTGGTAACCATTAGCGTCACTAGGGTCTACTTGGACAAATACTAAAGGGTAGGATTTTATGAAAACACAGCCTTTATTTATGACTGATTTACATGATTGCATCAATCGACGATTTAAACAACTGCCTGATGAGCAGAGCAGTCATGCAGCAAAAACGAGGGGGAGTAGAACTCAATCGGGCTGTGTGTGAGAACACATGTGCACAAAAAGCTGATTGCTCTATACTGCATGATTAGGAAGGAATACAGCAACGAAACCTGCCAAGCAGCCACAAATGAATTAATGAACAGTTGAACCAATCATCGAAGAATCAATTCCCTGTTTGCAACCAGCAAGCAGAATATGAGTCTAACTGGCAGGTTTCTCTCATGCATTTTTGCACACCAAAGTTGTGCCAAGAGATGCTGTCCATCAAGGCCATTACTCTTAGCGGGACAGTGTGAAGGTTCAAGGATTGACAAACAGGACTAGAGATGGGCACGAACTGAAATACGAACCAAAATTAAGCACGAACCAAGCTGGTTCATGGTTCGCAAACCGCGGTTCATCAGATCCCATTTCTGACGAACCGCCATGAACTTTAGGCTGGTTCGTTTAGTTCGTTTTTGGTTTGTGACTGCAGACAGCTTAGTGCCAATCAATCAGTTTCCTAGGCAACAGGGATGGACTTCCTGCAGACCTTCTGATGGCCAGAAGTGACCTTCTGCTGGCCCAGAAGTGATGATTTTCTGACCCAGATGTGATGTTTTCACGAACCAAATGAACCAGTTCTCGAATCATGGGCAGGTTTGTGAAAGTTCGTGGTACATGGTTCGTGAAATTTGACAAACCATGAACTGCATGGTTCGGTTTTTTTCTGGTTCATGCCCATCTCTAAACAGGACCATAAAAGTTCCCTCCTCAGGCATCCTTATTGTGGTAGTGCCATCATAAGGGGGAAAAAAAACAAGCATGAGTTTGAGGAGTTCAGATGCTTCTTCTGCCCCAATTTTTAGGTGTTTCTTTGTCTATTTTGGGTAGAAAGCCTATAGTTGTTGCCAGGCTAATATGCAGAGACGATATAAATATCATCTTGTTTCTGACCTAATCGAGTTTAGCGCTTCTCTCATGTTTTTGCTAAGTGCTGCAGAAGCGTTAATTAATCAAATGTCACACTTCGCCAGCTTAGCTCTGGTTGCGCGTCGTGCCACCACAGCACCACTGACCTGTTAATAAACCCTTCTCTGCAGAGAAGGCCTCTGCTGTGTTTAATTCATTCATACCTGCAATGTGAGTTTACTTCTGACAAGCTTGAGAAAACAAGCCCTTCATTCAGGAGATGATTTTTTATGCCCCCCCCCGCACAGTTTGTCACTCTTCACATTGGAGAATCCCCACCCTCTGATCACATGGTTCTCAGAAAGGACTTTTGCTTTCCTGTAAATTGTGGTACAGCTTCTTTGCTTGAATTCTGAAGAATCTGAGTGAGGGTATGCCCAGCAGTAAACATGCTTTAAGGCCAGAAGAATCTGGTTCTATCTTTGGCATCTCTAGTTAAAGGAATCTCTAACTGGAGAGCTGTTGCCCCTCAGAATAAATGTACAGCGGGATAGATCAAAGGTTTGATTTGGTGTAACAGAGTTTCATGTGTTCAACCTTCTCTGTATTGTCCCATGTTGCATTGTGATAAATAGCACAACCAAAATGAGATGTTGCTGTGTATAATCACATTTTGCGTATACTTGTATTTATGTGTTAGATCCAGGAGAAAACTTAAATGGTACAAACGAATTACAAAGCATTTCAGTCCTAGCTCCTTCTATGACTGAACCTGGTAGGGTTGCCAGTTACCCAGGGCTCAAAACAAAGCCGTTTCCACACAGCTTATCTTATTCTGCAAAATAGCGAAATCTCGTGCAAAATCTCATGTGAAGATGCTGTTATTACGCGAGAAGACACTGTTATTGCGCGAGAAGATGCGATAACAGCGTCTTCTCATGAGAGTCCACGTGAGATTTCGCTATTTTGCAGAATACAGTAAGCCGTGTGGAAACCGCCCAAGTAATGATAGGGTGTGGAGGGTACAAAAGGGACACTTTTTATTAAATTGGCCCCTGGTTGACCTTGTTCTTCTGCATTCTGCATTCCCAGTGCAATGCTGAAGCACTCCAGAGTGCGGGACTGCACTCCAGGGGTTTCTTGGCCTGTTCCCCGTCCTTTCCCCCCTCTGGCCAGTTGAGAGGTGATAGGGTGGAAGCTGGGAGCAGGGGTCCCCTGCCCCCACTGGGGGGGGGTGGTAATTCTAGAACTTGGGATCTTCCAAAGCAGGTACTCTACAATTAAGCCACACTCTTGTCTCACATGATGTGGTGCTTAAGTTAAATGAGAATGGTAGGTAAGATAATGTGGCCTTCCTTCTATAATTTTTAAGGAAATCTGCATTGTTTGTAAATGTTTTTATGCCATGGAGAACCAAGTTCAAATTCTCACTCAGACATTAAGTTCACCTAGTGACCTTGGGCCTGTTTTTTCTATCTCAGCCTAACCTACTTTACATAGTTATAGTAAAAATAAAATGGGCCAGGGAAGAATTATGTATACCATCCTGAGCATCTTGAAATAAAGGAGGGATATAAATATAATAATAATTTAAAAATCACAGGCAGAAAATTTGGACAAGAACCCTCAAAACGCTGTATTGAAATCTGAAGGAGAAGTTAATCACCTGGAATGTGGAAGAAAACCTGAAGAGGTATGAAGTCAAATGCAGCAAAAATTGCCTGTGCAAAAAAAGACCTACACCAGGGCAAGCTATTCAGGTTCCATGTTTGCTGAACATACTATGTATGAACCAGTAACCATGGAAGAAAACCAGTGCAGTTCTGAAGAATACTGAACTCTGATGAGGAAAACCTCTGCCATCTGGGTGCCCTTGACTCCATTTTAGCCTAACTGCAGGATTATTTTGCAGACAAAATGTGGGAGTAGAAAACCACTTATAGTATCCTGAGCTCCCTGGAGAAAGGGCAAGATGAAAATGTATTAAATTGAAAAGATGCCCTAGTGGGATATTTTCTGCTTCCCATCACTGCAACTCAGCAAATATTGTGACTTGGACTTAGTCCTTGTATTCTGTGACCTTCTTAGAAGTCATCAGCACAACCGGTGTGTGTCTGTGTGGGGGGGCATATAAATGTTTTCTAGTACTTCAGATGCTTCTAGAATCTTTTTTCTGTTTGCCTCTGTATTTTCCAAACTCCCTAGGAGTTTAACCTGCCACTCATCGATGGCACTTTGTGTGCTCTGTCAGGCCATAATCAATATAATGGTTCCAGTACACAAGAATTAGTTCCAAACAGTAATGTGTAGTCCCTGAATTACATATGATTCTGCTCCTGGAAACTGGCAGCTCAAGGAATGTCGGCTCGCCTCTGGTAGAAACTCTTTCTAGGGGTTGAGTGACATTTGAAAAACATTCATTTTTCAAGAAATGTATTATGATCGTGAGGGTTTGTGCCTCGGAACATAACGTCTGGGAACATTTACGTGAACAATGCCAGCTAGCAGAAGTCTGTGTAAATACTTCTGAAGAATTAGAGCATTTTGGACATTTAGCTCTCTTTGATGATCCACGTCACACACATCCTACAGTCTACAGTAATCCATTACTACCCGTTCTCTCTCTAGCCCTTTTGTGATCATGCTTCACCATTGAGAATGTAGGATATTTGAGAACATTCCATGACACGTTAGCAATTTATTTATTTATTTATTTATTTAATGTCATTTATAGTCTGCCTTTCTTACTGAGACTCAAGGTGGATTACACAGTATGAGATTAGTACAATCAGTATCAAGTACATTTCAATACAGTATCAAGGACATTTCCATAAACAATGCCATAGGGTAAATAGATACAAGTTTAAAAGACATAGTATTAGCACGAATCTAATACAGAGTAGAAAAAATACTGAAACAAAAGATAGTCAGTTCTAGGACTCACATTAGACAACATGGATCACAGGTGGTACATAGGAGTACATATTTAAAACAACAGATAATATGTAAGGCAAAATAGTGGTGGAGTCTATGGTCCCTAACTCATTAATGAAGTATCTGAGAGCAGAACCACAAAAGGCACAGATTGGACACTTGTCTGCTTCCCTCAAGTTTTGATGGGAATTGTAGGCAGCTTGGTGGAATGTTGGACAAGTGACAGTTGAAAAGTCCATTGGACAGCAGTCAGAGAGCGAAGCTGCGAGACCAGGATGCCTACATTTCCCATCAAAACTTGAGGGAAGCAGACAAGTGTCCAATCTGTGCCTTTTGTCACTTGTGGTTTTGCTCTGAGACACCCTCCCTACAATACAGCCCTCCCATTTGAGTAAAAAGCCTTTTCAAATAGTTCAGTTTTGCATCATTTATGGAAAGCCAGGAGAACGGGGGCTCTCCTGACCTCCTGAGGTAGGCTCTTCCACAGGGTAGGGGCCACCACAGAGAAAGCTCATGTACGAGCTGCTGCTGACTTCACCCATGTGCAGCCTGGCACCTGCCGGAGACCCTGTTCAGATGAGTGAATCTGCCATGGAGGAACATAGGGAGGGAGGTGGCCCCGTAGATATGCTGGACCAAAGCAATTAAGAACTTTGTATGTAATAACCAATACCTCGAACTGAGTAATGAAGCCAATGTCAAAAGAGACCTTGCAGCCTGTCCTTCACCACCATAAGGTGTTTTATCTCCAGTTTGTCCTTGCTTATGCTAAGTCTTCAGAAGGGGGTGGGGGGGCTCTTACTACTTCGCAAACCAACCCCTTCCTGAACCACATTAAGGACTCTGAAATGTTATACTTCCTGTGATTTAGGTCATTGAAAGTTGTGGGAGAAACATAAAATGGCTATTTGTCCAGTGCTTTCAAGGTATATTTATTTGCTTGATTTCTACGGTGCTTATCAATTCAGAAGGAACCCCAAACCTGCTTTCATAAGATAACAAAGTACAATTAAGTTGGAAGTGCTTGTATCGCCTCTGACGTATCACATCACACTGGGACGACATTCCATCCAAACTCCAGTTCTCATCAGATTGTTGCTCCACTTGCAGTCTTTAATGCAGGACTTTTTTCTGGGAAAAGAGGTGGTGCAACTTGGTGGTGGAACTCAGGACCGCACAATGACGTCACTTTGGGTCATCTGGAACAAGGGAGGAGTTTTTAAAAGGTTAAATCGCCCTTGGTGAAAATGGTCACATGGGCGGTGGCCCCGCCCCTGATCTCCAGACAGAGGGGATTTTAGATTGCCCTCTGCAATCTAAACTCCCCTCTGTCTGGAGATCAGGGGGTGGGGCCACCAGCCATGTGACCATTTTCAAGAGGTGCCGGAACTCCGTTCCACCACGTTCCTGCTGAAAAAAAGCCCTGCTTTTATGCCACTCGGCAGCCCTGACTGCTATCAATTGGATAGACAGTGGTCAAACTGTGTTTAGGGATTATTTTGAATTTCTCAACATTGCTGCTTCTCTCTGAAAAATCCCTGCTTCAGTTTCACTTGTGCAAATCAGAACTGTGATTCTTTATTTTCTCTCCATTTTCTGTTACCTCGTTTCAAATTTTCCCCCATAAAAGCTACACCTTTCCCCAATGTTCTTTGAGTGTCAATAAATCAGTATTATACATATAAATGATGTACCTTGGATGTATAAGTCCCCTGATAAATTATGTATAAAAGGCATAAAACAAGAATACACAGTACAAATGAATCTATAAAACTGACAAAAAAAAGTCCAGGATGGAAACCATGGATAAAAATATAAAAGAATATAAAGAGAAAGGAAATAGGAAAGACTTGATCATCTCTAGCTCTGTTCCCCTGAGGACTGCTGATCTTCTTACTGTTTTTTTTTGGGGGGGGGCAAATTGGGAAAAGCCAGGTGCAAAAATCTGTGCCTCGGGTGAGATTCAGAGCACTGCCAGTGGGATGATCAATCTCTTGTTGCTTGACACACACACACACACCACTGGTGCTATATGATCTAAAAGGAATTTTAGCCAAACATCATTCATTAAAAATATTACGACCAAAGTGGACAGAAGCTGCATGTTACTGGCCTGGTCTCAAGCAAAACCCCAAACCAAAAAGCCATTTGTTAGGACCACACAAAATAGTGTGCAAGGTTTCATGTTTTGCAGAACTGTGCATCTGGCTGGATGTTAAAAAGGGGGAGAGGGAGAAAAATATATTTCAGTGCATGATCTTAAGGCCTCTTTTCAGCATCCTGTGCAAAAAAAAAAAAAAAAAAACGTCGGTTCGCACAGATAAAATTATGCCACCAGCAATCCTAGGTGTCTTTTACAAACACCTAATTCTTTTTAAAAATCCAGGACTGTAGAGTCTTCTGCAAACACATGTCCCTCAAATAGTGCCCAGAAGGTCAATTAGAGAGGCAAAAATTCATTGCATATTAAAATCAATATTAATCGTGCTGCACCCGGAATGCTGGTGTTCGGTACATTTTACAGCTGAAACGAATAGCACTTGTCAAGCCCGAGAATGACTTTGCAGCGTTCATTTCCTTTTGCAAATACCTGGTCTCTCGTTTGGGTGCCCTTTGCATTTGAATGCTTTTGCTTCAGTTTCTTTTTCCATTGGCTTTGGCACCTCAGCCCAAAATGCAATTACTTTCAAGTAAATCCCCCACTGATGGCAGCAAGAACTTACTTTCCAGTAAAATGTGTTTTAGGATCGCGGCCAAGGGGGTTTGTGCACATGTTACAATTGTGCAGTGTTTATTAGCTCAGGATTCGTTTACCTAACCCTAGGCTAAGTGTAAAACGATCCCTGGAGTGTGCTTGTTGCTACTTTGTTTTTCTCTTGGAATGATTTCATGCAATTCCATGCCTGTGATAAATACTGGGCTACTGTTTTCTTTGCGTGCTATAATTACTCCCGAAGCAATCACCCTTCACTTACATTGTTTTTCTCCTTTCCCTCATTCAGTGCTGGAAATGGCTAGGACATACTGGCGTGACATAAAACAGCGTGGAGAATGCTGCATTTGCTAAGGACACTCTGGACATCTCTTTTCTGTCTGGGAGGACCATCCGTGCATCTGTTACCAATACATTCATCCTTTGCTTATAAGCAGTAGAAGATACATAGCCACGTTAACCCACAAATTGCTCACATATTTTGGTTTATAAGAAAGGTTTACTTTTGAGTGGTTTACAGGTTCAAGAACCCTGACCTGGATAGCCCAAGTGAGGCTGATCTCGTCAGATCTCAGAAGCTAAGCAAAGTCGGCCTTGGTTAGTAATTGGATGGGAGACCTCCAATGAAAACCAGGGTTGCAGATGCAAGCAATGGCATGCCTGAGATATAAATACTGTTAGTCTCTTGCCATGAAAATCCCACCAGGGGTCACCATAAGTCAACTCTGACTCGAGGGCACTCTCCACCACCACACTTTCACGAGACTGCATAAGTGGAACGAAATCCAGAACACAAGAAGGAGGGTAGAAATTCTATTAGTCACAAGACACCAAAGAATAGTTCCCAATGAAATTTTCAGCATGGTCCTGAACAGAGTAAATGCCCTTCCACTGAAGTCAATAGACTTAGGAGGATCCTCCTTACTCCATCCTGTTTCCCTGTGTATAGAATCACCTGTCTCCTAGCAAAGATTAACTGTGCAAGGAGACCCTTTGTCAATCATACCCCCCTTAGTAGATAAGATCCACTAGCATAAAATTCTCAATGAAAATGACTCTCTAGTTGAGACCAGTGTTAAATTCACCTATAGCCAGGCTTTCAAAATTATGAAAACTCATAAAACGCTCAGTGGGCATTCAGGAAGCCTGCAAAGTGTGTGTGTGTGCATGCAGGTGCTCACACAGGTATGACCTTGGTTCAAACCCCCACATTGCCATGAAGTTAATGAATGATGTAGGCCAATCATTCTCTTTTAACCTAGCCTATTTCACAGAGATGTTACAATAATATGGGGAGGTGAATCATACATGCCATCCCTTGCTCCTTGGGGGAAGGGAATGTAATTTAAAAATTGGTTTAGACCATATGCATAGCACAAAATTAGACACCAGCTAACTTACTTGTGTTTGTTAGGAAGATATTTTGTTTTTATAGGTGCCTTTGGAAGCAGGAAACATTATTAAGTGGGAAGACGACAATATGGGGGAGGCACAGAAGTGGGTTGAAGAAACTTGCTTCACTTTATCAGACTAATCTCAGTGTATTTTGAATTTTGCTGCTTAGAAGACTAAAAAAGAAAAAAAAACCAGCACCTTCTGCTATCAAAATTGTAACCTGCCTTCTTTGCTAAGTTGAGCTGTCCCATTTCCAGGTAGGACTGAAAATAAATGAATGGGAAGCCAGTGGTTTTCAGCACAACAAACAGAAATATTGGGTTGAATCCAGTCATCCGCAAAAATAATAATAACTGTTTAGGATGATCTTAGCAACTTAAAATGGACAACATCTTCAGATAAATTATGATTTTCTATATTACCTAATACCTTTTACCTTTTCAAGCAACAGCATGTCCAGTGGCACCAAAAGCCACAGATTTCTGTAACCAGAACTTTTTCTGTACCAAAATCAAGCTCTCATTATTTAAATGGCTGCTGCCATGACATACATTCCTCTTGTGTCATTGAACAAATAAGATGCCAAGAATTGAGTTGAACTAGGTTTTACATATGACTACGTCATCAAAACGTCATCCAAATATCTTAGTGTGGGTTGCAGCTAACTTGGCCAGAAGAAGTACTACTGGCTTTGTTTATCCTTGGCAGCATTGTGCCAAAATGTCTTAACTTCATTTTCCTCCCCCTATATTGTTAGCAGTCAGACCCTCCCCCCCCATGCTAAAAATGCAGTTTACAGATATGGAATATCATATAATCCCCTTGAAATAAGTCCTAGACACTGCCTGACCCCAGAAAGTTAACAGGCTATGAATCACAGGGGAAAAGACTGACTGATGGCCCTCCACACCCCAGAGAGCAGCAGAGATAATGAGGCTTCCTGAGACATCTCCCTGCCTAATCCCATCAACACCTTCTTCTACTGTTCCCCTCCCACTTACCTAATCAGGCTATTCAGCACATCTGATAGCCCACCTGCCCGATACTTACCAGGTCATTAAGCAATATTTTTTACCTATAGTCCATCCCAGATAGTCACAGCAAACCCTTCCCAAGTTATTGTCCTACTTCTGAACAAAGCCATTAAGCTATTGATTTTGGGAACAAGGTGTCAGCATTGCCCCAGGGTACGTTTTGCCTTATAATTGAGCCTCCTAGCCATGAACTCAGTGTGTGTGTGTGTGTGCGTGCGGGCACAACCGTCCATGCACCCCCACTCCTTTTGAGCTTCTTCTCTCTGTGAAACATTGGTTGTTTTGCTGCTTTTCTATGGACCTCCTCTTCTCTCCAAGACTGGTAATTATCACCCTTCTCCCAAAACTGCTTTCCCAATTGCTCATTGCCTTCTTAGTTAGACCTCTGTGTGTGCTGTGTGTGTTTTCTGTATACTTGCCTTTTATTTCCCTGTTAATAAAAAACTCCTTCCAGTTGAACATTTGCCTGATTTATATGAGAGTGTCTTGCTTTTCATAACTGGCAAGCAGAGCCAAACCAACAGGTGCTGGAGAAAACCCATGCAGAGTGTGAAGCAAGTGAAAGGGATCTCTTTCCTTGTCAGTTTTAGGGTAACCTAAAAATTCCTGCTCAACCCCATAAGGCAAACAGCTAATCCCACATGGGCCAATTTGTAGCAAATGCCTGAACGGAATAGGCAGATCTGGCTTATAAAGGACATTCAATCACAGTGGTCCCATAACAGCCTTATGGCCCATTCTGAAATGGGGTGTGCATAATTGACATCCTATCTTCAGTGCACTTAGAATGCTCTTTTTCAAAAAATTGTTAGGTAGGGTAAACTTTAAACTTGATAATGAGAAAATTGAAATGGTCCAAGATGTTCTATTCTTTGGTTCAATCATCAACCAAAAAGGAGACTGCAATGAAGAAATCAGAAGATTGAGACTTGGAAGAGCAGCTGTGAGGGAGCTAGATAAGACCCTTAAAGATAAAGATGTCTCTCTGGGAACCAAGATCAAGATAACCCACACTATGGTATTCCCGTTACTATGTATGGATGTGAAAGTTGGATGGTGAAGAAAGCTCAAAGGAAGAAACTTAATTCATTTGAAATGTGGTGCTGAAGGAGAGTTTTGTGCATACTGTGGGTGGCCAAAAAGACAAATACGTGGGCTCTAGATCAAATCAAGCCTGAATTCTCCCTAGAAAGCTAAAATGGCAAAACTGAGGCCATTGTACTTTGGTCACATCATGAGAAGACAAAATTCTCTGGAAAAGCCAATAATGCTAGGAAAAGTGGAAGGCAGTAGGAAAAGAGGAAGACCCCAAATGAGATGGCTTGACTCAGTCAAAGAAGCCACGTCCCCCAGTTTGCAGGATCTGAGCAAGCCTGTTAATGATAGGATATTTTGGAGGTCTGTCATTCATAGGACCGCCATAGGTTGGAGACGACTTGACAGCACATAGCACATACACAGGGTCAATTACCGAGCTGAGTGGGATGGTTAGGAGATTTGATTTCCAATCTAGGGGCTTGATAGTAAGGTAAACCCTGTGTATGTCCTCTTGAACAGGACTGAGCAAAGACAACTTTCCTATTTCAAAGTTTCATATTAAAAAGATAGAGGTCAGAGGAGAAGTGAGAAGGAGTGGAGAAGAGATTTCCCAACAGTTGACTGAGGCATCACTTGTTTTGTGTGAGAAAGGTGTGTGGGGGGGCGGCGGGGGGGGAATGCAAAGCTAACAGTTTTGGGGAAAGCACTAGCGCAGTAAGAAATCAGATTGCTTGTACAGGCTCCTTTTGTGTGGCGAGACCTACAAATGTCCCCTTTCACCTCAGAGTATGTCATCACAAATACTAAAAAGACAAACTATTTTTCTGCATGGGAATGAACAAAATCAGAACAGAGGCTGCTTTCTTTGACAGTAAGGAAGGTGTTTTTTTTTAATGTGACAAATTGATAGAAATAGTGGGTTGACTCCTCTGGATTTGTTCCGATAACAGTGGTATTTTCTTCTTGGAGAGAGAAGTCCACTGCTGTTACAAGAGGCTCTTTCAGTGGCGGGAGAGCTTAGGGGAAAGCTCCTTGAAGGGGGGGAGAGTTAGGGCCAAACTACATGCTACCTTTTAGGTGAGTTGCCACGGCAACTTGGCAGCCATATTGCAGCTAGTGACAGTTAAAAACTTCATTTAGAAACACTGCAGGGGTTAGATTTGGATTGGGACCATGGCATGAGTGAAGGAGGGGATCCTGGCTTCCTCCTGTGACATTTCCCAAGCCAAAACAGCCTCAGACATATAGTTTACATGGTGGGGGGGGGGGGGGCTATACATGCACTGAATGCTAGCAAGTGCAGCCCCTCACGTGTAGGTAAATAATCTCCCCTGGGGCATTTTGGCTTGATCCCATTGTGTGGAAGGTTAGCAGCCGCTTTTCCTCTCCTTTGCTGTGGCCCTGATCCAAACCAGACCCCTCTAGTGCTTTTACATGGAGTTGCCACCAGGAACTTACAGGATGGCTGCAAGTTGCTATGGCAAAATTACATAAAAGGTAATATGTAGTTTGGCCCTTAGTGAAGCCAGTGATGCTGTTGAAATTGTCATTATCTAGTCTGCAGTGCACGTGTATAGAGACTGCAAGTTTGGCTGTAATGGCCTCAGGGACATTTCCTCAAATGTCCACAGCTTGGAATGTAGAACAACATTCTGTCCATGCACAGATTATGCGTTCAGTTTATTCAGTCTCTTCTCGTCCAAGACATAAACACTGTAAAAGCTTTCTCTCTCTCTCTTTTTTTAAATATAGCTTTTTATTAGTTTTTGAATATAAATCACAGGAATTGAAAAGTAACATAGCAAGTTATATGGGGGGAAGGGTAGACTGGGGAAATGGGAATGGGGTAAGCAAGGGGAAGAAGGGGAATGTCTTCAAATTGCTCTGCTCACAATAGCCTCTAATATATCTTGCAATATTCTTGTTAAGTACATTGTAGTGTTTATAACAGCTCATATAGTTTATTTTATATTTTATAAAGAAAAGGAGCTTCAACATTATTATTCATATTTGTTGTCATTCCAACAGTATAGTAATCTCTACCATCTAGCAATCTCCTCTGTCTGCAAAAGCTTTCTCGAAGGGATTCCAGGGTAGCATACCTGGTTCTCTGCTCTTCTGTTTTATCCTCACAACAACCCTGTGAGGTTGGTAAGGCTGACAGAGAGAGCGAGGGGCCCAAGATGCTTCCAGGAGATGATTTTATATGACTCTAAGGAACTGTAAGGCTTAGAGATCTTTGCAAGCTCAGGACCGGGAGGGGGGAGTGTACAGTCATTAAACTTTGCAGCAAAACTGGAAAGTTTTCCATCCCAGATACCTTTAGACCTTCACAACATATTTTGGTACTCTTTCCTCCTCCAAGCATTCTCCAATGACGTTCATACTTTCTGCTGACCCAATTCCAAATGGAGCTAAGGGGAATTTGTCCATCGCTAGGGAGAAAGCGGTTCTTTTTTCATGCGCTCCTCCTCATAAACAATGTTGTCATTTCTTACTGAATCCAGCATATGGAAAGTGCAAAGCATCTTAGAATCGTGTATGTTGTTTGCTGCTATCTGATAAGCTCTCATTCATCCAATTTCACAGATGAGCTTCTGAGGCCAAAACTTTTGTTTAAAAATAACTTAAAGCAGTGTGCAATGTTAAAATCATACTGGGAAGAACTTGAAGTTGGTGTTTTAAAAACTGTCCGGGATGGGATATGCTGTATACAGTCATAATTCCCCTTTAAGTCTAACCAACTTATTTGTAGCATAAGCTTTCAAGAACCACAACTTATTTGGAGGATGAGCAGCTGTAAGAGCCAGAGACAGTGTCGTTGATGCCATTGGGTCCTGTAATTGTATTCCCTGGGTAGATATAGGGGCAGAGCTGGCATCTGGGTCTGTTGCAGGGCCTGGTACCTGTGCTGCAGGGCCTGGTACCTGTGCTGGGGACTCTGCTGGCTGATTCATGGTTGTGAGTGAGAAGTCGTTTAAGGTTGGGGGGCTGTCTGTAGGCAAGGAAAGGTCTTCCACCCAGGGCTTCTGAAAGAGAGGTATCATTTTCCAGGATGGGCTGTAGCTCACTGATGATACGTTGGATGGGTTTGAGCTGGGAGCTATAGGTGACTCTTACAGCTCTTACAGCTGCTCATCCTCCAATCTGATATATGCCCTCATGTGCCAACAATGTCCTTCTGCTCTGTACATTGGACAAACCAGCCAACCTCTACGCAAAAGAATAAATGGACACAAATCTGACATTAGAAATGGAAACGTTCAGAAACCAGTGGGAGAACACTTCAATCTACCAGGACATTCCATCAAAGACTTAAAGGTCGCTGTAGTTCAACAGAAACCTTTCAAAAACAAAATCCAACGGGAGGCTGCTGAACTGGAATTCATATGCAAATTTGACTCTGTCAAGCTGGGACTGAATAGGGACTATGAATGGTTATCACATTACCACAGGTAACAGATTTCCTTTACTCGGCATAGGATTGCACTGTTAGTCTTCAGTAGGGGTGTGCAAGGAAAAAACTTTCGGCTTTCTTGTTTCGGGATTACCCGAAACAAGATTCTCTACCGGCATTAGCCGAAAGCCGAAACAAGAATCTCTTTCGGGATTCGGGATTCGGCATTATTTCGGCATTCTTTCGGGATTCTTTCGGGTTTTTTTGTTGGGAAAATGCCTCCGTCTTTCAGGACGCCTGGAGGAGGCATTTTCCCACCAAATAAGCCCATAATTGGTGGGGACCTTCCTCTAACCCTTCTCTAACAACTACCCAAGTTTCAGACAGATTGGACTTTGGGGGGCCATGTTATGGCCCCCCAAAGCAGGTCCCCCCATCCTCCCCTTAAGAAAGCAAAGGAGCAGCATATTGTTAGCATGCTGCTGCTGATCTTTCTTCATTATTTCCTTCCTTTGCCAGGGGTGGCATTTTGCATGCAAAATGCCCCCCAGCCCTCAGGGGCCCTTCTCCCACCCCTCCTCCCACCCCCCACCAAGGCTCAGCCTGCTCCCACTTGGGGGGGCCATTTCATGGCCTCCCCAAGTAGGTGCTCTAATCTCTACCACTGACAGCTGGGGGAGGCTTGTGTTGCCAGGGGTGGCATTTTGCATGCAAAATGCCCCCCAACCCTCTGGGGCCCTTCTCCCACCCCTCCTCCCACCCCCCACCAAGGCTCAGCCTGCTCCCACTTGGGGGGGCCATTTCATGGCCTCCCCAAGTAGGTGCTCTCAGCCCCTAAAGTCCACCCCTCACAGCCCCACACAAACCCAATTCCCCCCCAGCTGCCACACACAGACCCAAATCCCCCCAGTAGCCCCTCACAGACCCAAATCAACCCCCACCTGCCCCACACCCACCATAACCCCAGGAACAGGCTGGCCTGCCCTCCCCTTTTGGGAACCCCTAAACTCTCTTTCCCAGGGCAGTTCTGCACAGACAAGGGGTGCCACAATGGTGGCAGTGCCAAATCGTCCCTGGGAAAGAGCACCTGCCCTGGCACACAGACAACCACCCCCCTGACCCCCCCACCACCCGCAGAGAAGGCTGGCCAGCCTGCCCCATTGTTCCCTATGCTGGGAACCAACCTCCCATCAAAGAAGGGAACACAGACACACAATCATTAAGTTTAAAAAACCTTTATTTTCTCATTTTCAAATTACAAGTGGTCAACAAATCACAACATATTACACTTATTGTCCCTCATAGCACAACACAACACAATTAACTACACATCAGAGAATCTTAAACACAATTTTTTTTTTGAAATGGACAAACAGTAAAGTTTTGAACATTACAACAGGTTACATAGTGAGCGGGCACAACAGGGCATGGAAACAGAAGATGATCATAATAACTACCAGCCTAATACAACTCTCCCTCCATAACATGACTTAATGGGGGGGAACCACTGCAACAAAATCCCCCCCCAACCCTCTGGGGCCCTTCTCCCACCCTTCCTCCCATCCCCCCACCAAGGCTCAGCCTGCTCCCACTTGGGGGGGCCATTTCATGGCCTCCCCAAGTGGGTGCTCTGCTCTCATCTCTACCACTGACAGCTGGGAGAGGCTTGTCTTGCCAGGGGTGGCATTTTGCATGCCAAATGCCACCCTCACCCTCAGGGGCCCTTCTCCCACCCTTCCCCCCACCCCCCACCACATGCATTCCTTGACAATCAAGAAATCTGGAGTTAAATATAATGTGCATGTAAGTCCCTCAAAGACAGAAGCAATATGACCCATTTGATTTCCACAACCTCAGACACAATTAGGGATCCGTTTCCCCTTGGTGGGGGATCCCCCACTCTCACCTATCACCCCGAAGGGGGAAAGTCAGTGAATGAGCCTTCAAGGTACGCTCCAGGGGCTGCTGCCGTGATGTCACTGATGTCATCTGGCTGCCCTGAGAGTATGCCTGTGCTTTGCAGTGGGCTGATTTGGGCCCTACAGGCCAAAGCAGGATCCCTTGTGGCCCAAATCTGCCTGCTGTGAATTGTGCGTGCTCCCCAGCCTTGTGTGATGATCACATCACTTCCTAGAACAGACATCATCATGCCAGAGCATTGCCATTAAATGATCATGCGTGTGTGAACAGACCCTAAGTATCCTGTAGGCTTCAGTGATGGTATAGTAATGTTTTCACTCACATTATAGAGAGAGAGAGAGAGAGAAGGGGGGGAGGCACTGAAACTAGATTATTTCTTCTATTTTACTGTCCCCTTCCAAAGCCAGGGTGGCATTGGCACAATGCCCCCCTCCCCCCGGCCAGAGCCTTAGTACCAGTATGCATTGACAGGCCCATGCATCATAGTCCTTTTTGAGACCCAGCCAAGTTGTGTGCCTTTTGGAGAAAAATGTTCAAGTTGCTGGTGGGGGTATGAACAATTTTTAGATATCCACTGTAGTGCAATGGCTAGAGAGTTGGTCTAGAATCTGGCAGACTCTGATTCTGTGCCTTGTAGGCTTGATGGATGTTCTTGGCTCAGCCTAAGTAAACAATTGTGTTGTGTTTTCCAGAGGCAGTCTAGGTGATTTTGGGGCCCTGGACAAATGTTCTTGACGGGGCCCCAGAACCAGTGCCGCCCCACCACTGGCTCCTTGCCAAGGCCAAGCAATTTGGTCACCTAGGCCCCAGATAGAGTGGGCAGGAGTGCGTTGTTTCCTTCCTCCCCCCCCCCTCCACCCCCTCATACAACTAAGAAGGCCATCGGTGGAGTCACTCCAATGTGAGGCATGGAGCAGCTGTCTATTGTTAGCCTGGTTGTGATGAGGGTGAAACAAATCAAGGGAGAACAGCAATGTGTAAACCACTCTAGGTTCCCATGGGGGAGAAAACCGGGGCATAAGATAAACCTTTAATTTGGTGGGGAGGGGGTATATACATTTTATGTGTATGTGTCTGTATGTTTTATGCATTCAAATCACTTGTGGTGTACTTTAGAATTATATTGAGCTCCACAGTATCCCAAAAACCTTGTCCATGTATTGCAAACTGAAGTCAATCTACCACATCTAGGGTATTCTTCTTTTCCCTACTGCCTTCAATTTTTCTTAGCATTATTGTCTTTTCTAGTGAACCTTGTCTTCTCATGATGTGACATAAGCACTATCATCAATTGATATCTTCAAGGGAGAAAGCAGGCCTGATTTGGTCTGGATGCCACTTACATGTCTTTTTCGGAGTCCATGGTACATGTAAATTGAAACTTTCTTCCCACTTCACAGTGTGAATGCTTTTTCCTCCTATGAGCTTTGTCTAAATTTTACTGTACTGATACTGCTCATTTGGCCAAAAGGCCTGCCCTTGATCAATGCCACATTAAATACTTCATAATAAAAAAATGTTTTTAGAACCATTTAAAAGTGTCCTTAAGTGCCATACGCTGATTTAAAAAACCATAAGCTAAATGTTTGGGAACACAACCAGATATGTGAATGACTGAAATGCAGCCCAATCCCACTGCTACTTAAAATCCATTTTTGATGGAGGTCTGGATTGTCTTACATTGGTGTCATTGGGCTTGGAATCAGGAACCTGGAAGCGTTCCATGGGGGCTACAACTTTCATGCCAAGGCTAAGAGGGTGGGAACGGGATCTCTCTGGGGTGGCAAACTCTGGCCTTGGAAGTTACTGGCAATTTGGGGGTGGGACTTGTGGAAAGGAAAATCTGAGTAGGGATCTCCCCCAGAATCCATGGTCCGCATTTGCCCTCTAAAGAGATTGCCCTTGGAAGCAGCCAGTTTATCTGTAGGGAACTACTCTCTCTAACCTGAACTCAAGCCCAACCAGGAGTTTGGCAGCCCTAGGAAAATTTCTGAAAAAGATGGCAAAGGAGGGCCAGCAACTGATAGAGGCATGGAAGCCCACACCAGGACAGTAGCAGGGGCCTACTTGGGCAAAAGGGACGACCAGTGCTCTCATCCCCCATAGTCCACTCCTTACAGCCCCACACAAACCCAGTTCCCCCACCCCAGCTGCCACACACAGACCCAAATCCTCCACTCAGCCCCTCTCAGAACCAAAACCACCCTCAGCTGCCCCACACCGAGTACCCCAGGAACAGGCTGGCCAGCCTGCCCCATTGTTCCCTATGCTGGGAACCAACCTCCCATCAAAGAAGGGAACACAGACACACAATCATTAAGTTTAAAAAACCTTTATTTTCTCATTTTCAAATTACAAGTGGTCAACAAATCACAACATATTACACTTATTGTCCCTCATAGCACAACACAACACAATTAACTACACATCAGAGAATCTTAAACACAATTTTTTTTTTTGAAATGGACAAACAGTAAAGTTTTGAACATTACAACAGGTTACATAGTGAGCGGGCACAACAGGGCATGGAAACAGAAGATGATCATTATAACTACCAGCCTAATACAACTCTCCCTCCATAACATGACTTAATGGGGGGGAACCACTGCAACAGGGTCCAGCAGAACCTATGTCATTTCCTGTGGCTGTGCTTTCAGTTCAGACACACAAAGCTGAACTGGGCACTTCCAAGGCACTGGACAATGGTATTTCTGGAGCAGTTCTGCAGAGGTCTCCCCCCACCCCCACACCAGCCTCAGAATTTACCTGGGAACATCTGTGAGAGATCATCATTGGCCGGTGCCCATCCACCACTCTTCCCGCATCCCCCAACCATGCAAACCCAACATTAACATCAAATTTTTTTTTTTAAACATGAACATTCAATCAACTTTTAAAAAACATAATCACAACATTTTTTTTGTTTTTTTTTCCTTTTTTTTACATGAACAGAACATCAACTTTTAAAAAACATAATCACAACATTTTTTGGGGTTTTTTTTTTTACATGAACATTCAATCAACTTTTAAAAAACATAATCACAACATTTTTTTGGTTTTTTTTCCTTTTTTTTACATGAACAGAACATCAACTTTCAAAAAAACAGTACAACAATTCTTCTACAATTTTTTTTTACAATGATTTCATCTGATAAAAACACCTAAGCAATCCCTATCTAACCTGTTTCTCCCTCCAGTAGCAATCCATGTTTCTGGGGCATTATTTTTCATAATAAATTTGGTCCCACAGGGTATGTCTCAGTGATGGGAGATGTTTTGAATACCCTGGGGGGGGGGCTTTCAAATTGCTGGGTGTTTTCCCTTTGCCACTGGTTCCTAACCACCCTCCCTCTACTGGCCGGTTTTAACTGTATATACAGGGTTTTATACAGGGGAGAGCGCGATTCCAAAGGATTGGACTCATAGAGGATGCAGGCCACAAGTTGGGCTCACCTCAGTCACTCTGGAAGTCCAGTCCTGAGAAATCGAAGAGGCGAGAGTTGACCTTCAGGAAGGTCAACTGCTCGACTCTCCATGGGAGAAGGCGAGTGCGATGTGGGCCGACAATGTCGCCCGCATGTGAAAAGACGCGCTCGCTCTCCACGCTCGTCGGAGGGCATGAGAGCAGCCGCTGCGCCTCGAGGGAGAGGTCCGGCCAGACCGACTCCTTCCTGGCCCAGTAGCTGAGCGGATCGGTGGAGAGCGACTCGCAGGGCTCCGCGAGGTAGTCCCTGACCATCGCCTCCGCCGGATCCTCTCTCACGGTCCTCACGACCCCAGAGGGGACGAGGGCCCACCGGAGCATCTCCATCTCCATCGGCACTCCGGTGGTGGCCTCGGGGGGGGCCTGCGCAGAGGGGGCGTCAGAGGGACCCGCACGGCAGGGCCCCTCTTGCGTCCCCCCTGTCGACAGGCGTCCCCTCTTGGCCTGCCTGCGCCTCACCCAAGAGCAGAGCCCGTCTCTGGCTTGGGTGAGGTTCCCGTCCCGCTCGGCGAAAGTGCCCTTTATGCGCGGGTCACACATGGTCGCCAACATGTATGACTCTTCCTTAGTGAGAGGAGTTAGCCTGGCAGCTATGCCCTGCTGCAGCCTTCTCACTAATGCGCGCACCGCTGGAACAAGGTCAGCACGGGGCGCGACCCGGTCTGCAAGGGTGGCCAGATTCCTCTGGAGCGTGTGCACCAGGGGAATGACCAGACCGAGGGTCGCCGTGTCTGACGAGACCGCCACAGTGAAGTCCTTGAAGGGCTTCAGGACCTCCACTGTCTGGGTGATGGTGAGCCAATCCTCCCGGTTGAACTCACCCACCTGACTCGCACCGCGTTGCTCGGAGAGCCATGCGTGGAGTGCGGCCTGCTGCTCCACCAAGGCTCAAGCATGGCGCAGGTGGAGTTCCAGCGAGTGCTGATGTCAGTGATCAGAGCGTGCTCTGGCACACCTGTCCTGACCTGTGTCTGGCGCAGTTCGTGCGTGGCCTTCACGCTGCGCGAGAAGTGACCCGTGAGCCTCCGACATTTCTGGACAAGTAACTGGAGTTCACGGGTCCGGGTATCCACGGGTTCCTTCGAGGAGCCCAACCCCAGCGCATCTCTCACCACTAGGTGAAGCTTGTGAGCGGCACAGTAGACGCTCTCTCGGCTCACTAGATGCGCCGCTGCCCTCATGTTCTTGCCACCGTCCGTCACCATGCATCCCACGGTGGCGGGTCCCTGGCCTATCCACTCGTCCAACTGTCTCCTTAAGGTGGCAGCGATGTTCTCCGCCGTGTGGGACACGTCGAGCACCTCGGCGTGAAGCAAGGCCTTGCAGTAGCCGGCCTGGCGGTCTCGCATCCTTCCCTGTCTAGCTGTGCTAGGCACCTCCCCCCGGCCCCCACCCAGAACCGACTCGGGTTCCCACCAGTGAGCAGTAAGCGAGAGGTACGCTTGCTGCACACTTGGGCAGGTCCAGATGTCCGATGTGAAGTGCACAGTTCTCCCGGCAACCCGGGACAGCTGTGCCTTCACATGATCCCTGGCAGCCCTGTAAAACGAGGGCACCACCGATCTGCTCAACGACGTGCGAGCAGGGACGGCGTACCAGGGAAAGCAATCTTGGAGCAGCCCTGAGAAGCCGAAGTCTTCAACTACGGAATACGGTTGCCCATCCACTGCTATCATGTTGACGATGTGGCGCGTGATGTGCCTGCTCGCCCTCCGGATCCCCTCTCTGGGCACACTAGCGCCCTGCATACCAAGCATCTCCGGGAGAGAGGCTTGGCGTCCCTTTCCTGCAGGTACCCTTGGGGGGAGAGCACCAGAGGAGCCTGCCTCCTTCTGGCTAGCTGGCGGCCGTGCGGCGCCACTCGAACCCTCCTCCCGAAGAAGCACCGCCTGGTGGTGCCTCTTCATATGGTACCTCATCCCAGACGTGGAGAGATGCCACACATCTTTGCCACGGCTGACGCGCTGCCTACAATGCAGGCACAGGGCTGCTCGGGGATCCTCCGCTGCCTGGAAGTGCTTCCAGATTTCGGAGGAAAAGGGCATCCCACGCTTCCCAGGAGAAGCGCGTTCGGGACCACCCTGCGGCACCTCCTGTGAGGTGCTCTGGCCGGACACACCGTGTCCCACTCTCGGCCGGGCAGGTGGGGATGGACGAGGCTGAAGGGGCAGAGATGTGGGCTCTTCCACCACAGTCTCTGCCTCTTCCTCCCGCGTCCTCTCCTCCTGCACAGCCGCGAGAGGCCTGCTGCTGGCCTCAGAGGAAACTGGGGTGGACCGCCCCAGGGGGGGTCTCACGGGCAGTTCCTCCAACATCCTCCGGGTTCCTGGGGTGAGCGGGAGCGCAGGGAAAGTCATGTGCTCCGCGCCCATCCCAGGAGACACCACATGCTGCCCCTCCTCCAGCAGCTGGCTCGCAACCACTGGAGGAGGAGGAGCCTCAGCAGCAGGCCCCTGCCCAGTGCCAGCCCCTGCCTCACGCACCCGGGTTGGGGGTGGCCCTCCAGCAGCTGCCTCAGGAAAGAGAGTCTTGCGAACCCTCTTCCTGTCACCAGAAGCCAGGCTGGTGAACGGCAGCAGCGCAGGGGAGGGCCTCCTCCGCTCAGATGGGGTGGCTGCCGCAGCAGTCCCCCTCCCCCTCCCCTCCTCCCCTCTAGATTTCTCCCTAGCCTTTCCCCCGGGGCCCCTCTCTGCTTTCCTCTCCGACATACTTTCCCCTCCCAAATTCAACCCTAACTAATCAGAAAAGATTTAGAAAACAAAGGTCAACTTTGTTTTCAAGACCTAACTAACCTGCTCTAAATCTGTGCTTCTAGTGGCTCTGTGACTTGGAGATGAACAATCAAGTGCCTTTTTAAGCAACCCTATTTATGTCAGGGAACCTGAGCCTGCCAATCAGCTGAATTCCTCTGGAATTGAGCTGGCCCTAAACCCCAATAACAGGTGACAAAGCCTTAAACACTCTCACACTAGTATGCCCGGGCCGGCCTGGCACCACCACGGGTGCCAGAGATGGGCAGTGGAACCCTAGTTATGGGGGCACTAATGGGAAGCCTATTGACAGCTATTACAAATTTTTATGTATATATATATATATATAGAATTCAAACCTAACACTCACTCACTAATGCTTTCCCTGCTGAGTCCCTATTTAGTTTTTTAAAAAAAACTAGGCTCGGTTTCCCTAATGATTATGTTGAGGGCAATTATCCACTGATCACCTACCAACTGGCCTACCTACCTAAGAGACACTATTTAGCGGGACCGATGTATCTGTGGTATGTCGGTGTGGGGTGTGGATGTGGTGTTTTGAAGATGAGCCTCCCCCCTCCCAAGCTAGCAAGAACCCACCCCCAAGGCCACCCAAATGTGAACCCGGACTCGCTCACAGTAACACCAGTCCTGCAGTCCAGCGATGTTCAGGCGGTCTTGCAGCTGGTCCTCCTCTCCTCCACGATGCTGTCAAGAAAATTGGAAATGTTAGCAGAGTCAACACCACACGCCGCACACGCAACCCCCAAAATTCAAGGCCCCGTTGCACAAGCCAAGTCAGCCCCCCCCCCTTAAAGGCTAGGGCCAACCAGCAGCAAAACAAAACACATCCACCCAGCAGAGCTTCTGGCCTGTGCAGGCCAAAAGCTGGCACACTCATTTTTTAGTCCTGTGAAACAGTAGTTCATGCCCACCCCACACTCAAACTTGAAAAATGAAACATGAAAGAAAGCAGGCACTGCGATCAATGCTGGCCCCCCTAACCCCCAAACAATATCCTCTTGCCCAACCAGAAAATGCCCCCCCCCCGGCCCAAGCCATAAAGACAGAGCCAAAGCATATGCTCGCAGGTAGGCACAGCAGCAGACATAAGCTCAAAAACCAAATTTAACAACAACCCTACCAGTCCACCAGTGCAGATGTCCAGCAATGTTGATCCTCCACGCAGAGATCTGCAGGCCGATGTCCACCAAGTGCAGTCCAGTCCAGAAGAGGTCCACCAACGATAAACAACCTGAATGTGAAGCAAAACAGTGAGTGCCAGGCCAGCAAACGGGAAGGGTTACCAAAGCCGGAGCAGCAGGCCTGTGTGTGGGCCGAAGGCTGGCACAGTTGATCAGGACGGAGCCTGTTGGGAATCCTTGCAAGCAGGGGACCAGACACAGAAACGCAAGCCACACCATTCCAGATTGTGGAGCACTACTGTGAGTGCCAGGCCAGCAACCAAAAAGGGTTACCTTGGCCAAAGCAGCATACCTGTGTGTGGCCCACAGGCTGGCACAGTTGATCAGGACGGAGCCTGTTGGGAATCCTTGCAAGCAGGGGACCAGACACAGAAAAGCAAGCCACACCATTCCAGATTGTGGAGCACAACTGTGAGAGCCAGCCAGAAGAAAGGCTTCTGGCCTGTGTAGGCCCAAAGCTGGCACACTCTTGTTTTAATCTTAAAACAGTGGATCAAGCTTAAAGAAGGCAAGCACAACAACCAATGCTGAACCCCCCCCCCCCACACCATCAAACATTGTCTGCCCAACCTGTCCCCCAGGCCATACCTGTGTGTGGCCCACAGGCTGGCACAGTTGATCAGGACGGAGCCTGTTGGGAATCCTTGCAAGCAGGGGACCAGACACAGAAAAGCAAGCCACACCATTCCAGATTGTGAAGCACAACTGTGAGAGCCAGCCAGAAGAAAGGCTTCTGGCCTGTGTAGGCCCAAAGCTGGCACACTCTGGTTTTAATCTTAAAACAGTGGATCAAGCTTAAAGAAGGCAAGCACAACAACCAATGCTGAACCCCCCCCCCCACCATCAAACATTGTCTGCCCAACCTGTCCCCCAGGCCATACCTGTGTGTGGCCCACAGGCTGGCACAGTTGATCAGGACGGAGCCTGTTGGGAATCCTTGCAAGCAGGGGACCAGACACAGAAAAGCAAGCCACACCATTCCAGATTGTGGAGCACTACTGTGAGTGCCAGCCAGAAGAAAGGCTTCTGGCCTGTGTAGGCCCAAAGCTGGCACACTCTGGTTTTAATCTTAAAACAGTGGATCAAGCTTAAAGAAGGCAAGCACAACAACCAATGCTGAACCCCCCCCCCCCACCATCAAACATTGTCTGCCCAACCTGTCCCCCAGGCCATACCTGTGTGTGGCCCACAGGCTGGCACAGTTGATCAGGACGGAGCCTGTTGGGAATCCTTGCAAGCAGGGGACCAGACACAGAAAAGCAAGCCACACCATTCCAGATTGTGGAGCACTACTGTGAGTGCCAGCCAGAAGAAAGGCTTCTGGCCTGTGTAGGCCCAAAGCTGGCACACTCTGGTTTTAATCTTAAAACAGTGGATCAAGCTTAAAGAAGGCAAGCACAACAACCAATGCTGAAACCCCCCCCCCCACCATCAAACATTGTCTGCCCAACCTGTCCCCCAGGCCATACCTGTGTGTGGCCCACAGGCTGGCACAGTTGATCAGGACGGAGCCTGTTGGGAATCCTTGCAAGCAGGGGACCAGACACAGAAAAGCAAGCCACACCATTCCAGATTGTGGAGCACTACTGTGAGTGCCAGCCAGAAGAAAGGCTTCTGGCCTGTGTAGGCCCAAAGCTGGCACACTCTGGTTTTAATCTTAAAACAGTGGATCAAGCTTAAAGAAGGCAAGCACAACAACCAATGCTGAAACCCCCCCCCCCCATCAAACATTGTCTGCCCAACCTGTCCCCCAGGCCATACCTGTGTGTGGCCCACAGGCTGGCACAGTTGATCAGGACGGAGCCTGTTGGGAATCCTTGCAAGCAGGGGACCAGACACAGAAAAGCAAGCCACACCATTCCAGATTGTGGAGCACTACTGTGAGTGCCAGCCAGAAGAAAGGCTTCTGGCCTGTGTAGGCCCAAAGCTGGCACACTCTGGTTTTAATCTTAAAACAGTGGATCAAGCTTAAAGAAGGCAAGCACAACAACCAATGCTGAAACCCCCACCCCACCATTAAACATTGTCTGCCCAACCTGTCCCCCAGGCCATGCCAAGAATAAACTGCAACACCTTTTTGCAGAGGCAGGCCACAGCAGCACATTGCCCAGCATCAAAAAAATTTACAAAAATTTTAAAAAGGCCTACCAGGTGTCCTCTCAGGATGTCCAGCACAGTTGATCCTCCAGGCAGATGTCCTCCAGGCTCCAGGTGCAGTCTCTCTTCTTCTCCTCTCTCGGTCACAGCTCAGCAGCAGCAGCAACAGAAGTGTTCCAGACAGTCTTGCTCCAAATTTAAATCCCCTGCTGCAGCCTCAGCCAAAGATTTAAATCTATTGGCTGGCATGAGAATGCAGCAGTGGGATTGGTGACTCCTAAAGTCCCCACTCCCCTGCCTTTCCCCACCCACACTCCAAGAGCCACCCTCCTCCTGCTCCCCCTCCCCTACCTGTTAGTTTTGGCGGGAATCTCTGCTGCTTTGCAAATGCAAAGTGCAATGCAATGCTTGCACCTTGCATTTGCAAGGCAAAGCAGGATTCCCTATCCTCCTTTGCAAGAGGGGTGGGGGGTGACAGAAGGAGTGAGTGATTCACTCCTTCTCCCCCCCCTCCCCTCTTCTAAGAGCCTGCAGGAAGCCTTTGCTTCCAGCAGGATTTTGCTAGCCGCTTGCTAAGGCAAACGGCTAGCAAAAACAAAATGGCGATTCTCGAATGCCGAAAGAATGCCGAAAGAATCCCGAAACGTTTCGGGTTTTTCTTTCGGCAATCCCGAAACGTTTCGGCATTCCCCGAAACGTTTCGGGATTCTTGAAGAATGCCGAAACACTTTTGTTTCGGCATTCTTTCGGCATTCAGAATGCCGAAACGCACATCCCTAGTCTTCAGTGAAGCCTTATCATAAGTTCAGTATCTTGGTGATACCCAACATTGACTGGGATCTTTGTCAATACTCTTACTAGAGGTGAGGCTGAGAGAGTTTGTGGGCTTCCGGCTGTGATTTTTCCTCTGGATATTGACAATGCTTGCCTCTCTAGTCTTCCTTATGCATGAATATGAACTGTCCAGACAGCCACAGTTTGAAATAGAAGGGAAAGCTGCAGGGACTCAAATGGTAATGGTATGTAATATTATCAAACGATGGTGGGGATTATTTTTGTTTTTAATGGACAGAACCATAACGTCACAGAAGTTGCGGGCAGTTCTTTGTTATCCATATTTAGATTGCCGCCGCCCCCCCCCCCATGCACTTTGGAATAAAGATAGGAGAGTCCTTGCATTGTGCTAAACTAAGTAACACTTTATTGAATACTTGACTTCCCAGCAATACCATTTTCCTTTCCACCCACCCCCACCACCAGCACTGTGATGGCAGGCACCATCCCCAGACCCTGCACCATGTCCTCCATCGCCACCTCAGCTACAAGTGCCTCTGCAGGGCTGCAGTCTACCTTCTTCCTTGGAGTAGTGGCTGCCTATGTCGATACCATGCCCCTGCAAGCATCAATACTTGGCTGTGCAGCTGACTCAGCCTCCTCCTGTAGCAACACAGATGACTCAGCCTGAGACAGGACTACAGGAGGTTGTGGCAGCCTCAGCAGGGCAAACGTAAGCTCAAGGTCACTGAGGGAGCCACCAAAGAAGCAGCAGCTGCAGCAACAGGGGTGAGTCAGGCAGAGGGCTAAGCAAAAACCAGTCCTGGGCTGAGATGAGGTGAGAAGGGCCAGAAGGCTGCAGAGTCTATCCTATCCCTAGGCTGGGACAAGGGCCACTCAGGGAGGCTGGGTGAGGGTTGGGGGAAACCCAGGGAGGTGGGAAAAGGGAACCTTCAAATGCATAACAGCAGGATTGGAGTCCAGTGGCACCTCAGGGACCACCAAGTTTTTCAGAGCATAAGTGTGTCTGAAGAAGGGAGCTCTGACACTTGAAAGCTTATACTCTGAAAATCTTGTTGGTCTCACCAAGTGCCACTGGACTCAAATCCTGCTGGTCTACTGCAAACCAACACAGCTACCCCCCTGAACTACCTTCAGATGCAGGTTCCTGTGAGGGCCAAGGAGGAAGGCAACAAAAGAGGTGATTGACTGATAAAAGAGGCAGCTGGGATGTTCTGTCACTCCCAGGGGAGGAGAAGAAACCAGGTGGTGCAATCCCCTTCCTTGACCATCTGAGGCTGAGGACACCTGCTGTCAGCAGCTGGCCAGCCAATGGATAGCCAGGCAGGGGCATTGGTGACCTACAGCATACTTCCAGAGTTAACTGCATACTTCTGAAGTGCAGGTTACCTTATCTTTGGGGAGACTTTGGAAACTCATTGTCCCTTATATGGAACAGCCCACCTTTGCTCAAGCATCAGAACCACAGTAGTGTGATACTTAGCTTTTCCTCATTTGCATAACTTCTAGTGTCCTCGGGAGGGTGTGTCAGCATTTTCAGTTTCTTCCCGCTAGTAAGTCTTGGAAAATCAATGAGGCCAGCAGCCCCAAAGGGTTCCCATATCAGATCCACTCCAGACTGCAGGCTTTAGTTTTTGGTTAAGCCCCATCTCCTATTTGTGATGTCAAGAAGAGTTCTTGTGATCTCAAAAGCTTGCACAATGATGTGCATCTGTTTGGTTGGTCCCAATAAAAAGTTTTTCATAGATTTTGTTCTTGCTTTTGGATTTTGTGTGGACCAATTTGGCTGTACAACTGTTTCAACTAGACCAGCTCTGCCATGCAACTAGACCTGCTCTGCCATGCTTTAGTAAGTAAGAGGGACACGTTCTCCAGGTACCAGACCTTACAATCTGGGATGTTAAGCTGAATCTTCTCCATTTACCTTGTCTTCATTTCCCCAAAGAGAGAAGAGACAATATGCCTCCATCTACAAGCTGCAGGGCACATGGCTGTTAAAAGAGCTCCAGTTAATCTACTGAAGGGATCAATGAAAACATGTTATAATTATTTTTGGGGGAAAAAATATACATCCAATAGAGTTGCTGAGGCAGCTTCCTTTTTGTCCTTTTCCCTTAAAATTACAACAGTCATTAGTTAAAGCAACAAAAGTCATCCTTACTTTAAAAAGATTCTTATAATTAACGGCCCCAACATTATACATTGATTTTTTTAAAGACCAAAACAGATCAAATCAAGCTCATTCATTAACAAAAAGCCTGAGCAGAGAGGTGTTTTACCAGATGCCTGAAACTACGTAAACTAAATACCAGATGAATCTCTGGGATGAGAGAGATCTGAGAGCTGCCCACCAACTTTCTGAAGATGGAAGCATCTTAACTGAAGAGCTGGTAGATATGGGAGTTGACGCTCCTTTAAAATAGTACAGAGTCCAGTAGCACCTTTAAGACTAACCAACTTTATTGTAGCATAAACTTTTGCAATCCCAAAAGCTTAGGCTACAGCAAAGTTGAATGGTCTTAAAGGTGCTATTGGACTCTGTACTATTTTGCAACTACAGACTAACATGGCTAACTCCTCTGGATGCACCTTTAAGGAAGTACCGGCAGAAGAGGGCAGGACGGCAAGATGGCATTGCCTGATCTGATCAGATCCTGGAAGCTAGGCAGGGTCAGTACTTGGATGGACCAAGGAAGGCTCTGCAGAAGAAGGCAATGGCAATCTACTTCTGCTTCTCACTTGCTTTGAAGGCCCCTTGCTGGGGTTGCAGTAAGTCAGTTGCGACTTGACAACACACACTCATGCAGTGGCAGAGGCTGTGAGCCAAGCTACAAGAGATGAATTACATGAGGAGGAGCACGTGAAGGGAGTCCCAATGTAAGCCAAGAAGCTTGAGTTTTAAAAGAGATTGAAATGCTCTGTCAATTTCCCCTCACTACAGAGATGGGGAGATCACTGCTCAGAAGGTTTATTTCCTCTTTGCCTCTTAGAAGGGAAGGTGAAACTGACAGAGCCTTTGGGAAGCAAAGAGGAAATTAACAAACCCTCTGAGGAGCAATCTTTGCTGGCTCAGTAGAGAGGGGAAATGAACAAAGCCTTCGATCTCTTTTAAAACTCAGCTTGCCAGCTAACATTGTGACTCCCTTCACGTCCTCCTCCTCGTGTAATTCGTCTCTTGTAGCTTAGCTCTATTTCATAGGACTGTGGAGCCCAAGAAGAACTTTTACACAGACTTGTACCTGGAAACCAATAAGAAGCCAGTGCAGACACTGAAATATTTGACACTCCCTTTCCTGCCATCATCTATCCTATCCCAATCATACTGAAGATGCCAAATGCATCACTGAGGCCTAGGAATCTAAGTAAAAGACCACAGTTGTATTCCAGGTTCTGTAGGTTTAAAAAGATATCAACTAAAAGATGAAAATGTCTCCAAGTGGTTCATATTGCTCCTCAAATTCAATTGGCAAGATTTTACATGGTGGCTGAGTGCGAAAATATATAAATACCTCTTGCCTAAGGTACTTCATTCCATCCCAGGTGCTTCCGTCTTCTGCGGTTTTCACCTCCTCGTCTCAAGGCACAAGATGTATGATTCAGCAAGCAAATGAGCTCCTGGCAGCCGATGAAGAAATTGCCAGTTGCAATCTGTATAATTGCATAAGTCCAGAGCAGAAAATTACTTTTCTCAGCTGTCCATCGCAGACTTCAGTTCCTACCCCCACCCAGCGGTTTCACAACAGGAGGGCTCCTGCAAACTTCCCAGACTCCAGCATTTCAGAACCGCAGACACTTCTTCTGATTCGAGGTCAGTTAATATACCCATTTCTATCCTAGTGATGAATTTATCACTTTTTAAAAACAAAAAATTGCCTCTTCTAGCTGGTCTGTGGAAACAGCCTTGAATTCTATATACTGAAATCCCAGGGAACCTATAAAAATGTTGATTGGCCACACCGTGATCTGTTGGAATCTTGCCCTACATCCAACGATACATTATTATGCCCAAGATTCTTAGATCTGGGAAATGTAAAATAAATTCTAAATGTCTTATGTTGATTGGTTTTATTTGACCCATGCTGTTTAAAACTGGTTCTGGCAAAAGACAGACTGGGGGAGATCCTGTCTGCTAGTTGGCTAACACAGCTGAATAACATCTTCCTGAGTTCATTCCCCTCTTTTATTCCAAGCCCTTCAGTTCTGGTGAAAGAAAAGAAGAATGTAAAATGCATGCATGCATATATGCATACATACATGTATACAAGCCCTGACCTGGATAGCCCAGGAGAGCCTGATCTCATCAGATCTTAGAAGCTAAGCAAGATCGATTCAGAAGATTTTGAAGATTAAACTTCAGCTGAAACCAGAGACTTTTCTGTTGGGAATAATGGACAGGCAGTTGGAAAAAATGCTTTAGAACACTGTTTTTATACTCTGTTACGGCAGCAAAAGTACTTTATGCACAAAAGTGGAAAACTACAACATTGCCTACAGTGGAGGAATGGTTGACAAAAGTTTTGGAGTTTGTGTTAATGGCAAAACTTAGTCTGAATGGAAACCGCTAATAGACTTTTTACATGAAATGGATAACAAGGATTTGATGACATCTGGATTTATGGATTAAGAAACAGGAACAATAGAAAAAAGAGGGGGTTTGTGACTAACTTACAATAAGTGGGACTCTAGAAATGATATATACTTGTGGCGGAGAAAATAGGAACGAAATTTGTAGTGTAATCTAGGTGTTTTTTATTTTCTTTTTTATTTTCCTCCTAATTTTATAGATACATGTATTATTAGTGTTTAGAAATGTGTTTTTTTCTTGTTCTCTATGTTTGTTGTTTATTGTCTTGTGGCATGTAGTTTATAGTTTAAATAAAGAAAAAAATTAGTCAAAAAAAGAAGAAGCTAAGCAGGGTTGGTCTTGGTTAGTAATTGGATGGGAGACCTCCAACGAAGACAAGGGTTGCAGAGGCAGGCAATGGCAAGCCACCTTTCTTAGTCTCTTGCCATGAGAATCCCACCAGGGGTCACCATAAGTCAGCTATGACTTGAAGGCTTTTTCCACCAAACATGCATACAATACATACACACATACAATTTAGGGTGCAGAATGAATCCTCTCTGATTGAACATGTTCGACTCACAACAGAAATTGGAACAATAATTTTATATAGAGGCCTCTCTTGCTCTCTTGATGTTTAAAATTGTTTATTTATTCTACCATACACTGGATGTCTTTTTAAAAAACCTTTGATCTTTTTGTGGCCCGTGTGATATTCCCCAACTGTGTTTATGTGTGTGGCAATAGCCAATTAATTGACAAGAATGAGTCCTGCTTGTCTTGGTTTATAGCTGAGTTGTCCTTTTTTCGCCATTTAGAACAAATTCTATTTTCTTTCCTTCAGTGGATCAAACCACGCCTTCCCTTGTGATCTGTAATAGTATTTTTAAACTAATACTATGGCATGGATAGTTTCATTATGTAGACAGTGGATTCGTCAAGGAAAGAATTGTATTTTTTTAAAAAAAATAGGTTTACAATGACTACAAAAAATGTAATTTTAGAAATGAAATTATGCCGACTCTCACCCCTATGATACTTGGGTGGCAACAACCAACAACATTTATTTCCATACACCTCAAGATAGTTAGCATAGAGTTTGTCCGCATCCAGCACAAGACACACTTCATTTCAAACGCAATGTATCCTAATGTGTTTGTTTAGCTGTCGTTCTCCAATGCACATTGCATCTGCCTGTCGCTCACATAATACAGACTCCGATGCAAATCGAAAGCAATTCACAGTAAAAATAAAACAAATGCCACTCTAGCTGTAAGAAATTTATCCAAATCTGGATTTTTTTAAAGAAGAATTCAGGGAGGGACAATACTGAGCTCCTCAAAGAACCAAGAAACAGCAAGTTTGTACATCCCTGTTGGATCCCGAAGAATGTGAGTCACTGATAGCAGTTGGGTAAAATCTGGTCCCCAGTCCTTGGCTCGTGGACAAAAACTGACATGCCCTCCTTATCTGCTTGCTGCAATTGGGCTTTTCCATTTATGGGGAGAATATCACAGCCAACTCTTTGCATGACTGAGAAAAAGGGAAATTGGATGGGTGCACATGGGGCAACTGATAGAGAATCATCCAGCCCTCATCACATCCATGTTAAACGTAATGATTAAAAGTCATGTAGGGTCTTTGTAGGGTCTTTCCAGTCCTCATCATAACATACCCTCTTTCCCAGTATATGTTCAATGCCATTATGTTGCATGCTCTAAAGGTAATGATGAAACTCAAATATAAGGGTCTGATTGTTAAACTATCCCCATCTGAACAGGCAAGGATGAGTCTTGAACAAGTTCTCTTCTCAAAGTTGAATTAACATTTCTCCACTACGAATGCAGACTACTCCTGGATTTCCAGTTTCACTAGTCCTCTGCTTTACTCTAAGCCTCCCTGCTTCCAAATTGACTTCCTCATCCTGCCATCAAACTTGGTGGTGATATTCTCAGGGCAGCATTCACTTAATTCAAAGAAAATGTATAAATCCCTCCAGCCTCCCTAATGGTTGCTTGAGGTTGGATCAGGTTCAGTTATTTTCTGCTTTGGAGAATGGGAAAGCTAGCCCCACAGTTTAATGTTTCTGGGCTACAATCTTTCCCTTCAACGGTTTTGCTGTTTCCCCCAACAGCAAAAGTTGGGGGAAGGAAAGGGGGAAGGCCTATCTTTAATTCTTTCCCCCCTTTCCCTCTTCCACATCAAATCAAAGAGTTAAAGATGGAGGGCAAAGAAATAATTTTTCAAAAAATATATTTATATCTCACTTTTTTCTGGCAATCATCTCCCAAAGTGGCTTACAAAGAGAGGAAGGCTTAAAATCTGAAAGAAAAACAAGAGAGCAGACACAAAAGGAAAGTGGAGTGAGGGTCAAAGGAAGAGTTGTGTAGGTAGAATTTGTATGTATGCAGTTGGATAAGGCTAATATCCATAGACTTATATGGTTGAAAGTGGATGAAACGGAGGCCTCCAGACACACCTGGGACCAGGTTGCCGCTGGCAGGTGGGAGGGAACGAATCATGGCAGCCTCCATGCTGGAGGGCTCGCCCGGCATTCCCTAGGGCGGGCCCTCAGCCAATCAAATTCAAATTCCTGGCTGCCCAATTATGGGCGGTCTGGGATTGATCCGGGGGAGGTGGGGCCTGGCTTCAGATTGCAGGCTTGCAGTCTTCACTCAGGCCCAGCAGCCGCATATATATTCCACTGCCATCCCAGCCTCCCCCCAGTTTGGCTCTGGCCTTCAAATACCCACCCACCTCTCCCTGTTTTCATATCTGTAACGTTAATTTTTCCTGTCACAACTTTGTAGGCGGTTTATCATTGGCTCAGATCCCTTTGGAGGGAGTCAGGGCGTGCGCACGCAGGCTCCCCAGTAAGGGGATTCCCATAAGGAATCTTGGGAGTGAGTGATGGAGGTGCATGCCCAGTTCAGGGGCTGCCTGGCCAAACTCACTCCCAGGTGGCAGGGGAATCACTCAGGGGTAGGGTTGCCAGGCCCCCTCAATCTCCCAGTGGGAGATTGGGGCCTGGCTCTTACCTGAGGGGTGGGGTTCGCGCACGCAGAGCGTGCGCGCACACGCTCCAGCAAGTGCGATGACGTCACTTAGTGACGTCACCACGCAGCCCATTTGGGCGCAGATTGGGCCCGTTGTGGGCCCTTGCGGAGCGCAGGAGTGTTCCTGCGCTCTGAAGGTCCCACAACGGGCCCAATCCATGCCAAAACGGGCCCAATCCGTGCCCATTTTGGCACAGATCGGGTCCGTTTTGGTGCAGATCAGGCCCGTTTAAGGCCCCTGTGGAGCATGGCAGCATTCCTGCGCTCTGCAGGGGCCCACAATGGGCCCGATCCACACCAAAACGGGCCTGATCCGCACCCATTTTGGCATGGATCAGGCCCATTTTGGCATGGATTGGGTCCGTTGTGGGTCCTTGCGGAGCTCAGGAACGCTCCCGCACTCCACAGGGGCCCCGATCCAGGCCAGAACAGGCCTGATCCTGGCTGCTGCTGTGCGCGGGGGCACGCAGCACCGCAGGGGGGCATGCATTGAAGGTGCGCCCCCCCGCTGGCCAGGTAGGTGGGGCGGGGGTGGGAGGGTGGGGGCGGGGGATCCCCCACCCCCACTGGGGGTCTGGAAGCCCTACTCAGGGGTGTACACCCAGGTGACCTTCCCCTTAATGTCATTCCTCGGTTCTCCCCCTCAGCTTGGGTCTGGAGGGGGGTGAGGGTCATCGGCTGGCAGGTGGGTCAGCCGATGCTTTTGGTGATCTTTTTTTTTTAAATACCTGTTCCTTTTATTTTAACACAAATTTTTACAAAGTAAACTTCCTGGTATTGTTATACAGGTTTCCTTTTTCCTTACCCTCCCCTCCCTCCCTTCCCTCCCCTAATCTTCTTCTGTCATTGCTTCAGCCACGGGCACAAGGTCCAAAGTTTCCAGTTAATATCCTTCTTGGCTTCTTCCTCCATGATCCAGTCAAAATAAGGTGACCACTTCTTATTAATCGAACTCTTTTTTTCCTCCCAGGTCTTCTCTTCAGTAAATAAAGCCACAATATCTGATTGTACAAATTCAAAGAGATAATTGTTCCAATTCTCCATAGTCCATTTGTTCTCATTTTTCCATCCCAATACTATCACAGCTTTCCCGGCTAATACCATAGCTTTGAGAACCTCTTGATATTTACTCTCTATTTTCTCAGTCTTTAGGGTACCCAGTGTCATTGGATTGTTATCTATTGGTATTGATACCCCTGTCTTATCTTTTATCCTATCCAATACTTTCTTCCAAAATGTCTGCACTCTAGCGCATTCCCACCACATATGCGAATACCAGCCTTTAGCCTGGTTACAGTGCCAACAGTTCAAACTCATCCCCTGTACCATATTGGCTAATTGGGCTGGTGTCCTGTACCATTTCGTGAAATATTTCAGCTCCATTTCTCTAAACTTATCCATTTTAATCTTTTTCACCCATGCTTTTGGTGATCTGATCCACTTGTGGCGCCAATGCTCCTTCATGCTGTTCTCAATAAAGTGGCCATTTTCTTATTCCAAGCCAACATGTGGGTCTGAGTTTGTCACCGTGGTTCCTCCCTTTCCCTGCCCTCAGCCCTAGGTGGCAACAGTCCTTTCTTTGGCCTTATTCCCCAGGCTGGGGGCAGAGGCTGAGAGAGTCATTTTCCTCTCTTCTGCAACTCACAGCTACTGGTGGGTAGGACATAGTCCTTTCTGGCCTGGGGCCACTCTGGTCTTCATCTTGTCATGGTTTTCTTCCTGGGAAGAGGAAAGTTCAGCCTCTAGCAAGTCCTTAAATGCTGTGGCTAGCAACAGAGGCCTGTGTCCTTTTTCCTTCCGAGAATCCTTTTTCTCCCTTTCCCATGCTGCTAGTCCTATACCCTCAGCAAAATATATGCCATGCTGGCATGAATAAAGGCTTATAATTGTCACGTTTCTGACTTCTCGCCTGCTTATTCAACATTTATACCCACAATCTCTTTCTCCAAAGTCCAAATTAGGTTTCCAAAAGGCCATTTAGAAGGCTTTCACTTCCCCCCACTGTGTTCAAAACGAGCTTTCTGAGTAATAAACCTTGTTTGCGTTTGGACCTCTAAAAGGAATCCTCCATTTGTTTTCCTCCCCGTTGCCCCACCAGGGGTTGTTCGCTCTGCCTGCTTAACACTGTTTTTTCTTCTATAGGCTCCTGTATTCTCAGCGGAGATGTTCAGCGGAGCGCGGGGCTCGCTTCTGCTTTTGTATGTTAATTGATACACTTTTTAATTTTACTTTTGCATATTATTTGAATTTGTTTCATTGTAAATTAGTTTCTAAAGAGCCCCGCTAAACAATTAACAGCTTGCCGGCTGATCTCGCCAGTGAGGAAAACATCCTTTGGAAGAAATGCTGATGGAATCCAGATTTTGGCAATGGAAACACTGAGGCAATGAAGCAGGCCTGCCTATAAAAAGAGAAGGGGGCTGGTGACCTCTGTACAAATACCTAATTCCAGCCGACATTAACAGGAGTTTGGAGAGCAATTACGCCACCCAAAGGACCGCATTCTTTAAAACACAAGATAAAAAAAAAGAACACAGCCTCCGCTGATAGTTTCCCATTCAAATGCATTTACAAGAGGCAGTTTCTTAATACCCAAAATGAGCTCCAGGGAAGTGATACAGAAAGAGATGCATTCACAATTCTGTCCTGAGCGCACACAATGAGAATAAAGCCAGAAGGAACAGCAGTGCACAGATTAACCAATCAACTTTGCTGGACTTGCATTGCCTTTCTCTAGTTTTCAGGGCACAATCATAGAGATGAGCAAAGGTCCCTCTTCTCATTTCTGTTGATATCCGTTTATATTTTGTTCAACAATTCCGCATGAAGCTGCCTTGTAGTGAGTGAAACCATTGGTCTGTCCTGGTCAGTACTGTCTGCTCTTACTGGCAGCATGTTAATTCTTTTACAAGTTCTCCAAGGAGCCAACCAGTGCTCCACGCAGACCCACGTCAACTTGGGGATTGACTTCTGTTTTAAAAAAAAACAAGAGTGCAAACGGGCTCAGCAAGCTCTCACTGGGGAAGAGATCCTATCTTTCTCCCAAGTGTTTCTCTTCATGCAAAAACCATGCAGTGATAGAGCCACTGGTTTGCATGCAGAAGGTACCAGGGTCAACCCCTTGTATCTCCAGTTAAAAGGATCAGGTAAGGTAACAATATTGATTGGAAAGTCAGTTTGGTGTAGTGGTTAAGAGTGGCAGGACTCTAATCTGGAGAACTGGGTTTGATTCCTCACTCCTCTGCTTGAAGCCAGCTGGGTGACCTTGGGTCAGTCACAGCCCTTCCAGAGCTCTCTCGGCCTCACCCACCTCACAGGGTGATTGTTGTGGGGATAATAATAACATACTTTGTAAATCACTCTGAGTGGGTGTTAAGTTGTCCTAAATTTAATGTTGTTGTTATTAAAGCTGTCCCTAAATATGAGCTTCTGAATCTTTTTGCAAATCATAAAAGCTGAATGATATCCCAAAACTACCTCTTCTAGCCCTCTGCAAGACTGAACACACACCACACACTTCAGTTCTGAAAGCTGCAGTGAGCTTTCAGAAGTAGATGCAAATCAGTTGTTTAAAAACGGAAGCACTCAGAAACCAGTTGGGGGGAGCATTGCAATCTTTCTGGAAACTCGATAGTGTACTTGAAAGTTGGCATACATCAGCAATAAAAAAGTTCTAAAGGGAGGGAGCAGCGTGAAGCCACTCAGTGGAATTTGACACTATCAGACTTAGGCTGAACAGACACTGGGAGCGGCCAACACCGCAGAAAAGAATATTGTCTCTTCAGAGTAACAGAAAAGAGCAAAAGTCCAGTGGCACCTGTAAGACTAACAAAATTTGTGGTAGGGTATGAGCTTTCATGAGTCACACCTCACTTCTTCAGATACTAGTATCGGAAAGGTATCTGAAGATAGCAGTATTGATGGGTATCTGAAGAAGTGAACTGTGGTTCAGAAAGCTCATACCCCACCACAGATTTTGTTAGTCTTATAAGTACTCCTCAGCCACAGGAGCTGCCCTGGACAAGAAACTAGCCAAATATCAATAACCCAAAAGGGCTATCTGGAGCAACAATATATTACATCAAATCAGCAAAAATATATATCACATTTAATAATTCATATACAAAAGTGCTCACGGTGAATAAATACTATATATCCAATATATCAATTCCTTAAGCCAAATACTTGTTCAATAGTCATCAAAATACATACAATAACTCAATTACTCAGGGTAAACACAGGTCATTAGTAACACAAGTCATTGGTGGGACATAGCAAAAACTTTTACAAAAAGCACATGAACAGTCAAATATTCAATCTCTGTGGTCTATGCCTACAAGGTATCCAAAACATGAGTAAAGACAAGTCACATCATATAATTTCCAGGACAAACAGTCTCTGTAATCTGCTGTAATCAGCCTCAGATATATAAAAGTACTGCGCCAGTAAGCGTTGTGAAGATCAGCCATGCCCTACGGGTTTTGCCAGCATAGAGACTCCTCCACGTTTCGTCCGACCACTTCTTCATGGGCGGCATTAATTCATGTTATTCATATTTTCACAGTCAGGATCACACCAACATAATGGGTAGCTCAGGACGGTCTGACGTTATTGTATGTATTTTGATGACTATTGAACAAGTATTTGGCTTAAGGAATTGATATATGGGATATATAGTATTTATTCACTGTGAGCACTTTTGTATATGAATTATTAAATGTGATATATATTTTTGCTGATTTGATGTAATATATTGTTGCTCCGGATAGCCCTTTTGGGTCATTGATATTTGGCTAGTCTTATAAGTATGACAGGACTCTTGCTCTTTTCTACTGCTACAGACAGACTAACACAGCTACTTATCTTGAGCTCTCTCTTCAGAGATTGACAAACTCTTTGCTGTCTTTTAACATCTATATCCCCCCAAAATTTCACTCATGGTGGTTAAGGACAAAGGTAAAACTGTTTATTTACTTCATTCGGTGGATACGGCAGGCCCACCAGGATCTACTATTGTTTTGGTGGGCCTGGAAGACTGAGGGCAAAGCTACACATGACGAATGACACTTGAACAGCAAGTGTATTTCTCCCTGTTCACTTGCCCTCCACTCAATCCACTTGCCGTTCAAGTGTCATTCGTCATGTGTAGCTTGGCCCTCAGATATTCTGCCAGGCATATGGTTGAGGCCAGTCCAGCAGTCACCCGGAGCACCTCCCAACCAGCCTCTTGTCGGGGGAGGGATCTGACTATCTGCCCCCCCATATGAGTTACCATTTGAACTGAATAGCCTGTTCCCCCCTCCTTTTGCCCACTCCACTTACATGAACCATACTCTCTATGGAGATTCTCTGATCCTGCCACTGACTCCTATGTTACTTCAGCTTGGAGCGCCTGCCAACAGGTTCTCTTCTGGCATTAACATAGGTATGCCCCAGCATTTTTCTCCTTTGCTGCCCTGACAGTCACAGGGACATTAGTTTAGATCAGTGTTCCTCAATCAGTGAGCCTCAATCTTGCACGGACCATGGCATCCACCTATGCTTTAGCTTTCAGTGGCTTGATTCTTTCACAAAGCAAAGAGCTTTCCTCTGCCTCATGGGTGCAGGAGGTGCTCCAGAAGGATGCGAGAGACATCATTTTGTGGTCAGAAGGGAGAGCCAATTTAGAAATACCTTCTCTCATCAAATCAAGGTATGGCTTCCAACCTCCAGTTGATGGCTGGAGATGACCCAGAATGAGAACTGGTCTCCAGGCCATAGAGATCAGTTCACCTGGAGAAAATGGCTGCTTTGGAGGGTGGACTCTGACATTATAACTTGCTGAGCTCCAGCCTCTCTCCATACCCCACCCTCCTCAGGCTCCACCCCCAACATCTCCATGTATTTTCCTGTTGGGAGCTGGCAATCCTAGGGCTTGGAACCTTCAGACATGTTGGGATTACCCCTCTGCCAGGAGCCATTTTGAGACTGTTCCCAAAGAAGTCACACCTCTGTCTTAAAACTCTATATGTGCCCACAGGCTCAATAGGATTGGCGACTTATGACTTTGATCCTAAGCATGAACCGAGGTGTCCTTGAAGAAGGTATCTTTTCCAACTTCCTTCTTCCTCTGCAGGCCTCTGTGCCCCTTGAAAGGTTTCTGTAAGCTAGTGGTTATTTAAAAACAGTGTAGGGCAAAACAGGAGTCTGCAGCAGGGCAAGAGATCAGGAAAAATGTTTTTCATTTTTGAGCAAAAGGAAACACTGTTCCAGCAGAATGAATGTTGCAGTGACGGTTACTTCAAGATCCAACCCATTAATGTTGGTAGAGACAGAGACAGGGATATTTCTCCCCAAACTCCTGTCCTGAAGCCCACAGTTCCTCTCAGCTCACCTGCTGAAACTGAACTGTCCCCTCAAATGCTAGGTAAGAAGAGTTTATTATACCCTCCTAGCCCTGGTGCCATGACATCATTGTGGTCTCTGTGTGACATCACTTCCAGTTTCCGGTGACTCATTTCCAGTGGGGTGACTGATGCCAGCAAATGGTCCAGACTCTCACTGCCCATCACACAATGAATGAAAAAGTATTTTTACAAACATCAACAGTGGTTTCAATAAGTGAAGGAAAAATCAAAGCAGACCCGTGGTAGACAGCTATCAGCAAGACATTGACCTGGTGGTGGAGAGTGCCTTTAAGTCATGGAGGACTTATGGCAACCCCTGGTGGGATTTTTCATGGCAAAAGACTAACAGAGGTGGTTTGCCATTGCCTGTCTCTCCAACCCTGATCTTCATTGGGGGGTCTCCCATCCAGTCACTAACCAAGGTCAACCCTGCTTAGCTTCCAAGATCTGACAAGATCAGGCTTGCCTGGGCAGACATTGGTTTACAAAGGTTTAAACTGTTTGGGTTTATAGCAAGATTTCCAGGGCTGAGCCTAAATACACATCCCCCACCCAGTAGGGCTAGTGTGGGAGATGAACCTCTATAAACTACTTACATTCAATTTTTGTTGTTTCATTGCTTGAATTTTTCTCTTGATTCATTTCATTGAGCGTTTTTTTTTTTGATGGTTGTTGGGGGTTTTCCGGGCTGTCTTGCCGTGGTCTTGGCATTGTAGTTCCTGACGTTTCGCCAGCAGCTGTGGCTGGCATCTTCAGAGGTGTAGCACCAAAAGACAGAGATCTCTCAGTGTCACAGTGTGGAAAAGATGTAGGTCATTTGTATCTACTCAGGAGGGGTGGGGTTGAGCTGAGTCATTCTGTAAGAGTTAACTCTTACAGAATGACTCAGCTCAACCCCACCCCTCCTGAGTAGATACAAATGACCTACATCTTTTCCACACTGTGACACTGAGAGATCTCTGTCTTTTGGTGCTACACCTCTGAAGATGCCAGCCACAGCTGCTGGCGAAACGTCAGGAACTACAATGCCAAGACCACGGCAAGACAGCCCGGAAAACCCCCAACAACCATCGTTCTCCGGCCGTGAAAGCCTTCGACAATACATCGGTTTTTTTTTATTTCATCTCATTCCTGAATCAGGCAGTTGCTTCATTTCAATTTTTACTAATTCATAAAGTATTTCCCATTGATTTCAATGGGCAAAGTTCAATTGATTGTGACCACCTTGTTTGTTTTCAGTTTTGAATGCATTTTACAAAGTTGGAGGCACTCCATAAGGGAAGGAAGAATACTGAACATCATCCAAATAGATCTTGGTTTTCTTCCCTTTAGGGTCAACTGAATTTTGATCATGTTGAGAGCTTTTTTGCAGGCCCTACCACATATTTCACAGTCAGTGCTCATGAAAATCATGAAAAGCATATAGGCACCTCTAGGTAAGATTCTTGAAGGTTTTCAGAAAAAGACTTATTGTGGTTCAGGAATTATCCCTTAAAAAGCACTAGAGCTTTGAGTTTTAATTTATTTTGTTTTCTGCCCATTATTGCACCAGAGTCACAGAAAATGCAAATATTATCATACCACCACCACTACTACTACATTTGATTTATATACCACCTTTCAGGACAACTTAATGCCCACTCAGAGCAGTTTACAAAGTATGCCATTATTCTCCCCATAACATACACCCTGTGAGGTGGGTGGGGCTGAGAGAGCTCCAGAGAGCCATGACTAGCCCAAGGTCACCCAGTTGGCTTCAAGTGGAGGAGTGGAGAATCAAACCCAGTTCTCCAGATTAGAGTCCCACGGTCTTAACCACTTCCATGCCCAATAGTCCCTCATGACTGGTTTTATAGCCCTGTGCTTGAAAGGTTGTGTTAGCAGCCAGCTGCTTGGGTATGATGTGAGAGTTCCTTACAAAATTTCAGAAAGGCAGTTTGTCACGGGCTGGTCCAGTAGCATGGTCAAAGTCTGTTACAAGTTCATTGCTGAGTCAAAAGTTGTCTATGGTCCAATCAGAGGACAGTCCAAATTGCAAAGTCAGGAGGTCCAAAGGTCAGTTACCAGCAAGTTCAGGGCTAGATGCAGGCATAGACAGGTCATAGTCTGAAGATCACAGCAACACAGCACGGTTTGGTGCCATGGCCACAGCAGAAGCAAGATTCCAACACAATGTTTCCATGCTCAATCGTCCTTCAGGACTGGTTTTATAGCCCTGTGCTTGAAAGGTCGTGTTAGCAGCCAGCTGCTTGGGTGCAATCCTGCAGCTACTCACCGCTGTAATCAACAAGCAGCTGGCATCAGGTCAAGAGACATGCACTGCATCGTCTCTCCTGTAGCTCCACCTTTTATCTCCTTCTGCGGTGCTCAAAGGGTGTTGGTGATCCTGGAGGGCTGGAAACAACTGGCTGAGCTTCACCTGTTGTCTTGGGGCTGTGCAGTGTCAGTGGCTCTGCTTCAGCTGTTGGCTGTGAACTCTAATTGCCTGTTGTGTCAGAGCTTGGGGGGGTGTTGGCTCTGCCCCAGCTGCTGGTCATGAACTTTGCTCAGCCAGCAGCTCCTCTTCTTCGAGTCCAGACTGGCTACATGGGGCTCCTCTTCTCCCAAGGAGTCCTTGCTATCACCTTGCCCTGGCTGCCCCATGATGCAGTTCTTAAGGAAATAACAACAACAACAACAACAACAACAACAACAACAACAACAACAACAACAACAAAAACAACGTTCGATTTATATACCACTCTTCAGGACAACTTAATGCCCATTCAGAGCAGTTTACAGAGTATGTCATTATTATCCCCACAACAATCACCCTGTGAGGTGGGTGGGGCTGAGAGAGCTCCAGAGAGCCATGACTAGCCCAAGGTCACCCAGCTGGCTTCAAGTGGAGGAGTGGGGAATCAAACCCGGTTCTCCAGATTAGAGTCCTGCGCTCTTAACCACTACACCAAACTGACTTTCCAATCAATATTGAATGGAAATGCGTGATACTTTTCGGCATTTCAGTTTAAATAGAGGGTCCTGGGGGGGGCATAGCTCAGTGGCAGAGCATCTGCTTGGTATGCAACAGGTCCCAAGTTCAGTCTCCAGCATCTCCAGTTAAAAGGACAAGGTAGCAGTGAGTGCTATGAAAGAGCCACTGCCAGTTCGAGCAGGCAATGCTAAATTAAATATGCCCCTCTGCGTCCTTCCAGTGATCCATCGTCAGTTTCTATAAACTTTGTGGTGGTGGATGTACACATGATGTACATTTTAACATGTTTGGATACATGTTGCAATGATGATCAGGAACGCTCGAATACTGACCAGTTCATCTCACATTCTGCTTTCCAGTTGCAAGCAAGGATAGGTTTTTTCTATGGGTTATTTGTGAGTGGCTTGAGCCTGCTGGATGGTTTACTTCTTTAATGTACTCAAACAGAACAGAACAAAATATTCTGCTGTATTTTTGCACATGCACATTTTGCCAAGCTCAATGGGAGTTATATCCTCCCCCAGCCCTGTTGACACTGTGTGCACTCCACTGCCAAATCTCCAGTGCAACCACAAAAGTGTTCATGATGGCACAGTTAGGAGATTTGGTTCATGTTTGATCACCATGGCCAAATTGTTCATGTTTGATCACAATTGTTTGTTGACCTGATAAACAAGAAGATCTGCATGAAGTTCTCAGTATCCCAAATGTGTATCAAAATCAGAGATGGGTCAATATGTCCATTTTCATCTCTTTGGGGCTTCTGCTACCAACTTTTCATTTGTTTGATTTCTGATGCTGTTTCTTTTATTTCTTGTGTCATAAATGGCTTTGGCATATATGAAGTCCAACTCTAATAGCAGTAGTTTTACCTCCTGAAGAAATTAGCACCACCGAGCCTGCAGCATAAGCTGCGGTGAACAAAACACAAAAAGGGACACAGTTTTTCCTTCAAGGGTCTAGATAGTGAGAGAGACAGCAGGACACAGGTGAAGGGAAAGGGCATAATGCGGCAGCACCCAGCATTTAGTACTGTTCCCTGAAAAGCATTTACGGGAGCATAAGCAGACAGCTCAATAAAGATATGAATGGATTTGCAGAAGTAGTGCATTTGGGGGAAAGAGATTTGAAAGAGAAGTGGCTCAATAGAGTTGCCCTATTATTGCAATCCCCAAAGGTCAATCAAAAATGCTATCTGAACAGTGTGATCCCATGCGCCAAGACTGAATGAAAAACATGGAGCGAAAAAGCCGTCCTTCCTGAGAGCCGCTCCACGATAATAGAACTCGTTTCCCTTGGAGATTTGCTGTGTCCCACATCCGAGTGTTCTCTTACAAGAGGTTCCTGGATACACCAGTTCTCAAGTAATTTCCAATTCACACAATGCCTTTTTGAGCAAAAAGTTCACCACAAAGTGATGTTATCTTTAATGTTCATACAATGCTCATATAATGGTATGGAGAAAAGGGAGAGAGAAAACATTCTGTCCCCAGTACTAAATTGTGCCTTCAGTCAGTGCCATAGAAGGGCAGTAAGTTCAGGATAGACAAAATGATGTCCTTCATAATACAAGCTGTAACTTACCTGTGGATCCCACTGCCATAGACTACAGTGATGTGACTGGTTCATATGGCTTTGAAAGGAGACGAGATGAATTCATGGACCTTCTGATAGATATTATCTATAATTATTAAATAATTCACCATATCCAGATGTGGTACACCTCTGATTGCCAGATATTGGAAGTAAGCAATGGAGTTAAAAAAGCGTGCTTTATTTTCCTGTTTGTGGTCTTCATAGAGATTTGTTTTGCTTACTATGAGGAACTGGATTCCGTAAAAAATGGACCACTAATTATGATAACATGCTCCTGTGTAAGTTTTAGGCGAGTAGCCATGTGGGTTTGCAGTAGAACAGCAGGATATGAATTCAGTGCACGTTAGAGACAATAAGATGTTCAGGATATGAACATCTTTTGAGACTCAGAGCTCCTTTCAGATACCAGAAGACATCTGGTATCTGAAGAATGGAGCTTTGACTCTCAAAAGCTTATATGTTGAAAATCTTGTTGGTCTCTAAGGTGCTACTGGACTCATCCTGCTATGTTCCTGGAAAAGCATCCTAATTAGGTAAGTTAATAAATTACGTCCTGGAAAAGCAAACTGTCGTGTTTTTTTAGGACATTACAAGTCGACTACACAGGGGAGCTGTTTTACAAGGTGAATGTGGATGTGAAAAGTCACCTTGTGGTGACTCGTCCATCTCAGGAGTGGGTGAATCAGTCATAACAGTCAAGATAAAAGCCCTCTGGGCCATCTCTCTCAACTGGAGTGAAGCAGAACATGTAAACTAAATGTGGTTTGCCTTTCCCAAACAGGGTCTTGGCATCCCTTAATGGAATTATTCATCACCACTTGGCCTAAGTGCTTTGGAAGACCCGACACACTTTTGGCATTCACCGGGTGATCTGTCCTCTAAATGACCCTACCACACGCTGCATTGATTCTCTCTGACATGGATGAAACTAACAACAAACTTTGGACTTCAGAACCATTTCCTTCCTTTTGTTTACTGTCGTTTCCTCTTGCTTTCAAGTTTTCAGCTCCTGCGGAAAAGGTTATTGTTTGGGAAATTGTGTCCAAAGCATTCTTCATTTACTTCCTTGGTGCATTTTCAAAGTTTTTAACTTTTTTTTATAGGAGGTTGATGATAACTGGAGACGTCAGAAGGAATTATTTTGTATCGTAGAAAGAGCCTCTCAGGCCTAAATGCCTACCAGGCAATTTCAGTTAAGATGCAGAGACTTCAGCTAGTTCTAGTTTTGGTATCAGGCCTCTGAATTGTTACCACTCACTGCTACTATAAATGATGTATATTATACATATAAATGTTATAGACATCCTATGTCAGAACTGTGTATCAGCAAACAAAGCTGTGGAGGAAGTTTGGGTACATCTCTTTGGAAGCTGAATGGGATCTGGGTTGAATTTCTGCTCCTCTTCTATTGCTATGGCTGCCAGGACTCCCACTATGACAGGACACCTCCTGAAGGCAGCCTCACTTACCTGCTGCAGTGGATGAAAAATATTTTTTAGAACAGTGACATTGGCTGCGTCACAACATTACTTCTAGGTAAAACCCAGTAAGTGATGTGGGATACCTATAGGAATCACTGGAAACTCTGTAGTTTTACCATAAATTTTCTGTTGATTCCTAGAACTACCCTATCTCACTTCCAGGGTTTTACTTGGAAGTGATATATCCAATATCACTTTCCCCCCATTTCCCCATTGCCAGCCCTACTGATAGTTGCTAGGTTTGACCTGGCAGCACTATTTATTGCAAGGTGTGTCCAGACACAAGAGCCAAAGAGCTCTTGGCTCAGCCCCTGGCTTGCAGCCCATGACCTTGAATGAACATGGCCCATATGTCTAGGATCACCCAGGAGTTGGTGTAGCACAAAAGTGTGTGCATACATTTTTGTTTCAATATGTAAATTATATTTTTGTGCTTTTTTTGACAGTCTCCTTTGAGTTCTCAGGGGAGAGAAAAGCAGGATAAAAATAATTAAGCTAAATCTACAAAACCGTGTGTGAAAAGCAGTGACCTAAAGCAGTTGAGAAATATAAAATAATATAAAAGGAAATCAGATACTAGGGAGAAGTTGGGCCGTCCTTCATTGAAGATCTCTAAGCAAAGGCTAAATAGCCACCTCTCAGGGTCCCTCTACACACGACTTCTTTTACAAGTTCTCCATGGACCCAACATGTGCTTTGCATCAGCTTGGGGTAGGGTTGCCAGGTTCAGGTTGGGAAACTCCTGGAGATTTTGGGGGTGGAGCCTAAAGAGGGTGGGCTTTGAGGAGGGAAGGGGCCTCCACGGGGTATAATGCCATAGAGTTCACCCTTCAAAGCAGCCATTTTCTCCAGGGGAACTGATTTCTGTTGCCTGGAGATCAGTTGTAAGTCCAGGAAATCTCCAGCTATCACCTGGAGGCTGACAAGCCTAGCTTGGGGATTGGCTTCTATTAACAAAGAGAGTGTAAATGGGCTTGGAAAATTGTCACCAGGGGAGGGAGAACTCTTGCCTTCTCCCAAGCTTCCCCTCCGTCCCATACATAAACAGTGTGAGGAAGGCAAGTTTCCCCTTTTCTGCTGCTGCACATGCACACAATACATCCACATGAAGCAGCAAAAATGGAGAAATGTCTCCCCTCTGCACTGTTTTTGTTATGTATTGACTTAGCTTCTGTCTGAGCTAAGGCTCCTGAAGTCTTCATTACTATTGGTTGTTTCCTGCTGGCAGCAGCTAATCAGTGCTGTATAACAAAGACCAATCATTGTACTGTAAATAAGTTACTTTGTATATAGTTAATGCAAACTAAGGATTCTAGTTACGTGTGCCTATTGGTTGCTGCTTGAAAAAGGGGCATGGCTTGTGTGTATATAGTTGGGTCCTGCTGAGCCTGTCTTCAGTCTGTCTGCTTCCAGTTTTCGATAAAGCTGTTACTATGAGCTGAAATCTCAGTATTTAATAGTTTTTGCATGGGGAAAAAAGCTTGGGAAAAAAGCGGGAGCTTTCTCTCTTCCTGCGGCAGCTTTCTGAGCTCATTTGCATGTTGTTGTTGTTTTTTAGTAGAAGCCAGTTCCAGGAGAGATGTGTACCTGCGCGGAGCATGGGTTAGCTCTGTGGAGAACTCGTAAAAGAAGTAATGTGTAGAGTGAACTCTGGGATTTTCTGCCTTGGAGTTCCTCACTGAATAGAGGGCTGGACTAGATGGCCTCCAACTCTAGGGTTATATGGAATGAAATTGGGAGCATTGCTTATCCCTGCTGTAGGCAGCGTTTTAGATATGGGTTTCGTTCTTCACAAGGATTTCCCCCCCTTTCACTTGTTTAATCAATTCCTATTAGGCCTCAATACGGCTAGCAGACCAATGATAAAACTCAAAACATCAGCATTAAAAAAATTAAAAAACCATAGTATTCAAAAATTAAGGGCAGCAAAAAATGCAAGAAAAAGTAATGTATAAAAGAAGACATTCCAACCAGGCTCACAACCCATTGATACAGATTTGACAAACAACTGCCTGGGTTTTTGTTTTTGAAATTAAGAAACTGGTCGTCTAACACATCTTTCTGGAACCAGCCAAATGACCAATATGCCCAGCCAGGGCAATGGGGGCACATGATAGAATCAGCATTACATCGTTAATTGTAAGCAGCTCTCAGCTTGATCAAGGCCTTCAAGGAACACATTCTAGATCCATTCATAAGCCAACCTGAGTTTTCTGATGAAAGTATATGATGCAAGCATAATAAATATGACTGTGCAAAATTTTTGAATGGAAAACAGGTTAGAGAGCCAGCAGGGATCCTCATATGTATATTTTAAAAGTTCAGTTTTCATACTATGCTTTCTACCTAACTTTGGCGCTGTTCTTGTATTGACTACTTTCTTCTCCTTCTTGAATAGTCCCAACCAATCAGGAATCATGTAGGGAACAAAATGTCATCAGTAATAGCTAATCAGATTTTACTTCATGGTGATATCATTATGGGCAGTGAAGTCAGTTGAGGGACAGGAAGCCATGGAAAGGAACAGACAAACATGTTTGCAAGCAGTGCTAAAAATATTTCATGGGCCTTTTTGCTACTGCAGGAAATGGAAGAGGAGAAAACAGCGTGACAAACATAAAAAGGGTTATAGTGACCGGGATGGAGCCATATTTTAATTCTTGCCCAATTGTGATTCCCGAAGACATTTTTTTACCTGTATGTATACCCTCTGGAGTTAGAATTAAGGTGGAAATTCTTGTCAGAAGATGTTTCTTGCAAGAAAGGAGGAGTATCTGGAGGAATTTTTAGGGGACACTAATGCATATTTAATTACATTTCAGTTTTTTGTATCTTAGTTCATCTGAGAGCACTTTTTAAATAATACATGAGCCATTGTCACATCAAATACAATTTTAGTGAATGTCTTACAAAATGCTCAGACCAAACCATCTTTGGGACAAGCAACCAGGTGGGGGTGAGGTTGCAGAATGAGGTTGGGTTGGGTTTAAAATTGCTATCTTGCACCTATTTGAACAGGAATAGTAGTAGTAATAATAGTAGTGTGGTAGAGAGTGCTCTCAAATCATAGCTGACTTACGGCAACTCCTGGTGGTTTAACTTTGCCTGTCTCTGCAACTCTGGTCTTTGTTGGACATCTCCCATCCAATTACTAACCAAGGCTGATCCTGCTTAGCTTCTGACATGTGACAAGATCAGGCTCACCTGGGCTATCCAGGTCAGGGTGGTGGTGGTGGTGGTAAATATGAAAACTAATTTCTGATTCTTGGTTGAATTTACAAGCCCATGAAAGCACTCATCTGATACATAACTAATGTTTTAGGTTTGGATATTTAAAGTCCAGGTTCACATAAAGATCTATAGGTAACCTTGGACAAACTGCACTCTTCCAGCCCAGACAAAGCATGGGGCTGTTGTGGAGCTGAAATGCAGCTTTGAGCTCATTGGAAGAAGGATGTAACACAAATATTCTTAAAAGATGCATCCCAGTTTTAGAGATAGGGAAGTAGAGACCAAGAGAGATAATTTTCTAAGACCACTCATTGAATCTGTGGTTTGAGTAGAACATGAATCCAAATCACGACTGTCCCTAGTTTCTTGATCTCGTTGACTTTTCCTTGGGGATTCTTCTGAGTTCTTCTTGGAATACATTGTAAGAGTCCAAGTTGTCTATGTCACAAACTGGAATTGCATATCTACCCTGTTTGCCTGTTTTCTTTTGCTGTGTCCTTGGCATTGGCGGGTGGGGAGTGGGGTGCACATTAAATGTACCATAACATCATAATTGTTGAAGTGCTGTGGAACTGCAGGTTGCAACTAGACATGGGCACGAACAGAAAAAAACCCGAACATGGTGTTCGTTGTTCATTGCCATCCACGAACAACGAACATTGACGAACGTGACCTGTTCACAAACATGTTCGTTGTTCGTGGGAGCCAGCAGGCTCTCCTCCAACCATCAAGATCCCTACCACACCACTCCCAGAAACCCTACCTGAGCAGGCAGCAGGAAATGTACCAATAATAAATAATAGCTTGGCACAGAGCCTGGCAGCAGCCCTGGAACTTGAAGGGGTAAATCCCTATCCCACCGCACACAAAGAAAATTCAAGCTCCAATGAACTCTCCCTGTCTCGCTCACAAAATGCCAACAACAACTGTCTCTCCCTCACTGTCTGCAAAACCAGAGCTGGGAGCCCCCCTCCCACCTGCTCTTTGCTTCCTTGTAACAAATTTGGAGATTCACACTTGAAAGGAAGACCTGCCCTGTCAAGCTAAATTGGGCTTGGATTGGGGTTTCAAGGGCAACAGCAGGAGTTCAGACAGAGTTCAGGCAGTCCTTGCCCCCGGTTGCCAAGGGTGTTGATTGCAGGTGCCAGATTGTCTGACTTGACGAACAACAACGAACAGCAATGAACTAGGCTTGCAATGACCACCTGTTCATTTAGAATGGGGCCTCAGGAACAACTTGTTCACAAACAGCTGATTGGGTTGTTCATGGCTTTTTTTTGTTCATGTTGCTGCTCATGCCCATCTCTAGTTGCAGCTTGTATCAGACACTCATAAAATATATATGAAAATGTGTGCCTTATACACTTCCACAAAGATATAACTTTGCAGTGGAGATGCAACCCTTGATACAGTTTGAGTAGAAAAGAAAGCAAACACGTACAGACTGAAATGAGTGACATTCATCCAACCTTTTTCTCCCTTGACATATCTGCACGCACTGTTACTCATCTGTATCATTCAAGGTTGGGCTGGATAATAATTAAATTCTAACTTTTCTCTCACATTAATGTTCTTCACCCATTCGCTTATGGTTCTCTGGAAGCAGGCGACGTTGCACGGTATAAACACAAGCCTTTCTATTAATTTCAAATGATGCATTTTCTATGCCTGGCTATGAATAAACCAGATCAATGCCAGTAACATGGTTTATTGGACCTCCTGTGAAATGAATTTGTAGAGAGACAGGCCAGGAGATGGAGTCGACATGCAGATGAGATCAGTAAGTGAGGGCATATTGATTATCTCCATCCCAGTCCAGGCAGTAATTCCAGCCGACGCCTGTTCTTCCTCTTGCTTCGGATCATTATTTATGCCATAAAAAACACTACCTCAATGATAATAACAGGTTTCATTTCCAATCCTGAACATAAAGCATCAATGCTTAAGATTTTGGGAGGTGAGCAAACAACAAAAAACAAAAAAGAGAGAGGCGGGGGTAGGGGGGGGTGAGATTTAACAAGTCCTGGAGATGCTCGAAACTGCTGAGGCTGATCTTGTGGCTTTTTATGCCCTCCAAAAGGAAGATTAAGAGCAGGTGTTAGATTACCCTGCTCTTTATTAATAACTCAAGGCTTCCACGAGAGGTGGATTGATGGCACAGTCAGTGCTTAGCCAGTGAATAAAGCTCTGGGTTTGGCATCTGACTCAACCACTTCACTCCATCAACTGCCTGCCTCTCTTCAGGGAAGAGGGACCTTCTTGATGAAACCAAATGTTCCTGCAACTCATCTGCCCCCCCCCTTTCTGCTGTGACATGGGCATATAAAGGAAATCAAAGCTTTGCTTTAAAAAAATCTTTTTGTTAGAGCAAGGAATGCCTGGGTAGCAAATCAGTTTTTGGGGAGGGGGGGGGAGAAATCCACTCATCCATTCTCTGTATCACCACACATAATTACTGAGTGAGTGACAAAAGCTTGCAGGGCTTCCATAGGTGGTCATTTATTCCTTGCTAAAGAATGGATTCTGTGCTCCAAGGTTCTTCTCTTTATATTTTAAGGTTGCAGGACCACCTCTCATCATGGAAATTCCAGGGCTGTCAAAAGGCACCCATCACATAAATACCAGCTGCTCCAGGTAATCATGGTGGTGATACAATAGCATAATCTTGGTGTGATGGATTACTATAGTTGTACATTCTGTATGCCAAGTGCATGACTCACTTGCCATTTACCCAAACTGTATTTTCATGATTTTTTTCCCTTAGAGATGATGAGCAAAGTTCCTGATTTCTCCCATTGCAAGACTCATGTGACCATCTTGAAGGGGAGCAAATGTGTTGGGAACTTTGGTGGCTCAAATGAAAAACTCACAGATCTTTATCACGCACAGTAAGCAAACAGAGCTTCCTGTTGCAGCAATTTATTTATTGACTTAATTGACTGTCCACCTTTCATGCTGAGACTCAAGGTGCATAACGACTGAAAACAATACAGTAAGAAACAGCACAATACATAGGACCAACTAAATAAGTCAATGAAGTATTCCTAGGCTCCACAATGACCGTCTATCTAGGTCAGCTATTGGAAGGACTAGGATTGGAATGATTCCTGGTCAATCTGGAGATCAGCACTATAGTGCCTAAAGCCTGGCACTATAAAGGCAGCCACTCAGTGATGGGTGCTTGCTTGCTCCTGTGGATATACAAGGCTGCAGTGACACCAAGATGAAGCAGCTACAGTGCTTTTTATGTGGGACTATACTACAGATACAGTGGCAATTGGGCATGAAGCAAATGGGTAAGTTCATGGTCTCAAAGAATGGTCTGAAGACACGTTAAATAGTCTAATTGTTGAAGCAGTGGAGGTCTGGCTGTGAACTGGGTCTGAACAGGAAGCAACTCAGGAAGCATGTGAAAACCACATGAACCTTGTTGGAAGCAGCAGCAGAAGAGGAGGAGGAGAAGAAGAAATAAATAGGGCATGCACCATACACACCATACAATCCTGAAAGGCTGTATAAGATGCCTATTGGTAAGACAAGGTCTGTGGAACCCAATAGAAGCAACCTTCTTGAGAAGGAGTGCTGAAGCTAATAGATGTAGGCCCGTTTTCACACTGCTTACTGGCCCTGGAACATCGCACCAAGTTCCCGGAACGACAGCGTCTTCCTGGTGTGATTTTGCGCGAGAATGGTCGTTCTCGAGTGAAATCACACCAGGAAGATGCTATCATTTGGGAGCTTGCCGTGATGTTCCGGGGCTGGTAAGCAGTGTGAAAATGGCCTAGGTTACAGGACAACACAATGATTCTGAGGAAATGATTATCTAAAGACATAAGCACACCTTGGGCACTGCCTCAAATTTATCTCCAGCTTTGTTTGTATAAGGACTACCACATTCCACTTTTCTTTTACTTTAGAAGCAATCCATGTTTTCTAGATGGCGCTGTAGACCCATCTGAAGAACTGCTAGCATTTTAATATGTTTTTTTCAAAGGGGCATAAGATATAGCTTCTTTATCTCCGTAGAGTTTGGTACAACCTGAGAATTAAAAAAAAAATAGAAATTCCAAAAAGAGTTTAACCTAATTAAGTCTGCATACCAATATCACCATTCCACCTGAAGGTTGCAAATTTTTCATCATGCTCAGCAAAATCCTACCCAGTTTTATTTTTATTTTCTGCTAACATTCAGCCTGAAGAACTCAAAAATTTGCTCCCTGCTTCTAAACAAATTTGTTTATGTTCCTATTGATATTAAATAAATGTGTCTCTATTATGGCCAGATCTAAAGACACTATCTGTCCCATAATCATAGAGTATCAGGTCTTTGGAAGAACTTGAAGGGAGGGCTCCTTCTTGGACTGCATGGATTAAAGTAGGCATTCTCAAACTTGTTGAGCTATGAGCACTTTAGAAAATCATATTTGAGAATAGATAATGGAAACCACTACAAAATAGCATCATGGGGGGCTGGACCAACTACATGTTGTCAGGTTCCAAGCCAAGTGGCCTCCAGCAATGGAGATAGCTGACCCATCATAGATGGAAAGGTGAGACCTTCTGATCTTCTATGAAGTACCCCCAGCTCCAAAGGGTTGAGGAAAGTCAGAGTAGGCTTTTTCATTTGGATAAAAGATGCTGCTTGGTTTCAGATTCACCAGAAAAGGGAAGGCTTGCTTCCTGTGCAGCTACAGGGAGAAGTTCCCAAGCCCAGAAACACATGAAAGTCTGTGAGGACATGATGAGCCAGGGTCCCCTTTGGCACTATGGCACCCTTCAGAGTTCCATTTCCCTGGGAGAGGCAGCCTCAGTGCAAACAGGGCAAGCTTGAAGGAAGAGTTTCAGTCACTCCTATTTTCCCTCTTTTTGGCTTTCCTCCTGATCGATGTCACTTGGCTGTCAGAGACTATCCAGCCATCCACCTCCTTCTTGGCTGCCTCAGCTCCTTTTTGAGAGCATCACCCTGGAATGGCGTTGGGCCAGAGCCAGCCCTTGACTCATTGCAGCTAGCAACATCACCTGGGAAACTCCCTGAAAGGGAGAGACTTGCCCTTGCTAATGAGGAAATCCTCACCTCTCTGCCAGGGCAATGAGGACCAGATGACCTCAATAGACATGAGACTCATGCCTCCCATTTCCCTCCCCTCACCAGGTGGGTGGGAGCAACCTCCAGGGGTTGTAGGTGTCAGGTCCAGTGTATATCTAAACTGTACTGACTCCATTTTCTAATGCTTCTAGTGTTTAAGTGCTTTCTCCCCAGGTGCACCAGTTCCCAGGCAGCATTCCCACCAGAGGAGATTGTTGTGTCTAACACCGTTCCACCAAGCATTGGCCTTGAAGGAGAGCAGCTTCCCAGGACTGAAAGATGTTGTTTTGAGAACTGTGGGGGGAGGCTGTTCCAGATGGGTATTGTTACTCTGTATCCTATGCTTGCTCTTCATTGGTAACAATGATCATGTACCATCCTGAGTCTCCTATTCAGGACAGTGGACTATAATGGACCTTTTCTGCAATAAAACTTCCTTTGCCAGACACTGGACTTATTCTTGCTTCTAAAGGGAACCTTGCAGAGAGTGCCTTATCTAGCCACAGTCTGACATTTTGTTACCAATCATGCCTGAGTCGGGCCCAGCGGAATCCAAGGTAGTCCCGGACAGGGATCCTTTGTTTGATCCGTATGCGTCCCCCGACAGTCAAACAGTGCAACCCCAAGAATCGCAGGTGCCAGCCGGGGCTGGTGCTTCGACGCCTACACCGCCTCTCATCGACCTCAGCAGTGAGGGGACAAGGCCGAGGGCTACAGCTCTTCCCTTGCTCTCGCTACCCACCCCGTCGGAGTGGGGAGCCCGACCCCGAGAAACACGGGAGCGCCGGGCCGGAGGGCTACATCCAAGAGTTTCGATGGACGGGCGCCGAAGCCTAGAGACGGTCCCTGAGCTGGACAGCAGCCAACCGTGGCTGTTTTGGAACCGGACGACCGAACGGACGGACGGGAACACATCTCACCGCGGCGCCCTGAGTTGGGATTATTCGGAACTTGCCCCGTGGAAAGAGCCAACGGAAGTTCCTGAGCAAAGTTGGGTGCAAATACAAAGCCGTACCCATGCTGTAGACTCCGGCATCTCGGCCGTGACGGGCCTAGCCAAAGGAATTCTAGCAGCGAGATCGCGAGTCGATCAAGGCGATCCTCCGCCCTGGGGGCCGTTTTCCCCGGTGAGTACAACTGAGGGAGGTTCCGTGATGGGGCAACCGGATCCTAGCCGAATGCAACAGTTGGAAGCTAGGCTGATCGATATGGAGGAAAGTTTGGCTCATGCCATTCACCTAATCTCGTCAATGGGGGCAGGAGAGAGAATCTCGCCTGAAGAAATGGCGATACAAATTGCCACCCTTCAAAGTGTCATGTCCTATCCAGTGGAGGTCGACCCGCAGCAGCCGCTACCTTCGGGAGAGGAGGAAACCTACCCTGAAGAACCGGGAGAATCGCCCGCGGAACACCCTGGACTAAACGAAACTCCGCCGAGCGGGGATACTCCAGCTGAGGTGCCCAGAGGGACTCCAACGGAACCCCCTAAATTGGACGGGGATCCGTCTCCCGAGGAGACTCCAGCGGAGGAGCCAAGAGAAGGAGAGGGACCAACCCGTCCAACCGAGACGGCAGTGATACACCCTCCCGCTTCTCCAACAACAGTTCGGCCGGGTCAGACGGAAGAACTCCCGGCCCCTTCTGAGGAGGAATTACCGCAACGACCGCTAGAAGTGGTTCCCATTCAGCAAACCTTGGGGGAAGTTCTACCGGTGCCACAAGACCAGCCTGTGCGTCCCAGAGACACGACGCCAAGAAGGGCAAGCCCGCGCGGCCCACCACCCATTAAGCCTTCGCCGCTGCGGCCCCTTCCGCTTCGACCACAACTAACCCCGCCGCTGCAGCCGATACGTTTGCCACTGGAGCAGCCCGTAAGACCACCTCCGAACCAACCGATGGGGCCTACACCACTACGACCCCACCAACCCACCCCTCAGCGGCCGATCATTACTCCGCCGCACCGACCTCAACTGCAAACACCTCAACCGCTACGGCCAGCACCTCCTGCATTGCCACCAGCCAGACCGAGATTGCAGCCGCCTGCCCAACCCAGACTGCCGCCACCAGCCCAGCCGAGAGCACCACCACCAGCCCAGCCGAGAGAACCACCGCCAGCCCAGCCGAGGCCGCTACCCCCGGCTCAACCGGTGATGCCGCCGCCAGCGCAACCAGCACCGCTAGCACAACCGGGTCCCCCCATACCTCAAGTGCCATTGATGCTTCCGGCGGACTTCTACCCAGCACCGGCTCCGAGGCAAGATCTCCCAATGGGTTGGGTGAAACTGGAAGCCACTTTTGATGGGGATCCCTCCAAACTGGGCTTTTTTCTAGTGCAAGTCGTGCAATTCTTCAACCGGTGGGGACACCTCTTCGGCAGCGAGGCCAGCCAAATTGAACATCTCGGCTCCCGCTTACAAGGGAAAGCAGCGGACTGGTACGTAGGACTATATAATATCGGGGCCCCAGAACTCGATACTCTCCAGGGGTTGGTAGATGCTATTCGAGCACAATATGAAGACCCCTTAGAGGAAACCAGGGCCCGAACAGAATTGCAGGCCATTAAACAGGGCAGCATGTCAGCGAGAGACTATATCACGAAATTCCGACAATTGGCTGCCAAATGCCCTAGGTGTGAGGAGTCCACCAAAATCATCCTGTTCAAGCAAGGACTAAACCCGAGACTTTTGGACAGAGCCCTCATGCAGGACAATCCCCCCACCTTGTTGGGTTGGATCCAACTTGCATGCGAAGTTGAGAATCGCATTTTGGAAGTCCGTTTGGTTGAACAACAACAACAAACGGGACAAAGAAGACCCTTGACTTTGCAGAAGGGAGGACGGGGAGCTGGGTACGCCACCCGTGGAGCGAGAGATGCTAGATGGCAACAAGGGCTGTGTTTGCAATGCGGACAAGCCGGTCACTTTGCAGCACAATGCCCCTACCGGCCTGTGCAAAGACCTCCGCTTCAACTAAGGGCCCAAACGACAGATCCGCCCCAAGCCCGTTCCTGCACCGAACCGGCCACCTGGGTCCATTTTATTCATGCCCGTGACTCTGATCAACCCAGAGAGAAAAATGCACATTCGGGTGCAAGCTCTAATCGACTCGGGCTGCTCAAGAGACATCATAGCCCCTGCTCTAGTTAATGGACTGGTTTTACCAACTCGGGATTTACAAAATCCAGTAATCTTTGAACAAATGGATGGTACCAACATGAATCCTGTTACAACTGAAACCATCCCGGTGATCACAGGCATGGGACAACATTGGGAGAAGAGGTCCTTTGTCATCAGCTCTACTGCCAAGTACCCGTTAATCCTAGGCAGCAAATGGCTATGTGATCACAACCCCTACATAGACTGGGCACAGGGATGCATTACCTTCAGTCACGCCAACTGTGAAAATCACCGTTGGAATCAAAACTGGGGCGAAGACCCTACTCAGAAAGAAAAGGCCCTCCTTACCCAAGAAGAAGTCAACCAAATACCCGAACCTTACTGGCCTTTTCTAAACGCTTTCTCGGAGGAGGAAGCGGACACTCTACCCCCGCATCGACGAACGGACTGTGCGGTGGAAATCTTACCAGGAGCCTCGCTACCCAAAGGGAGACTCTACCCCATGAGTCTCCATGAACGCGAAGAGCTCCGGAAATTCATCGACACCAACCTTCAACGTGGGTTCATCCGCCCAGCCTCTAGCCCCCACGCCGCTCCGGTCCTCTTCGTAAAAAAGAAGGATGGGGGACTCAGACTCTGCACGGATTTCCGAGGACTGAACGCAGTGTCCACCAACAACGCCTATCCTCTACCGCTCATCCGAGACCTTCTCAACGTCGTGGCCCAAGGTAAGATCTTTACGAAATTAGATCTAAAAGATGCCTACTTCCACGTTCGTATCAAGGCAGGGGATGAGTGGAAAACCGCGTTTAATACGCCCCTCGGACAATATGAATACTTAGTTATGCCCTTTGGATTGACGGGAGCCCCGTCTGTATTCATGTCCATGATAAACGAAGTTCTACACGAATTTCTGTACAAAGGGGTGGTGGTGTACCTTGATGATGTTTTAATTTATTCGGACACCGAGGAAGAACATGTTCAAATGGTACAAAAGGTCCTAGCCACCTTGATGAGGAATAAACTGCCCATCAAATTGTCCAAATGTGAATTCCATAAAACAGAACTCACTTACCTTGGGTATTGTATCTCCCAAGAGGGTCTGAAAATGGATCCAGCCAAAATACAGGCAATACAAGATTGGCAAACGCCCACCACCCGCAAAGAACTGCAATCCTTCCTGGGTTTTGCCAACTTTTATAGAGACTTCATAGCAAATTTCGCCCAAATCACGCTCCCCTTAACAGAACTGCTGAAAACCAAAGATAAAGGGGACCAAGCTAAGAAGCCCTCTTCCAAATTACAATGGACCCCCGATTGCCAAACGGCTTTCGACTGCCTAAAAGAGCAATTTGTAACAGAACCCATCCTCTCCCACCACAACGAACAATCCCCCTTCATAGTACAGGTCGACGCCAGCGATACGGCGATAGGGGGGGTTTTGCTACAGAAGGGGGAGGATGGGAAATTGCGTCCTTGTGCGTTCTTGTCTAGAAAATTTTCTGCGGAGGAAAGGAATTGGAATGTGTGGGAGAAGGAGGCCTTTGCAGTAAAAGCAGCCCTTACTAACTGGAGACATTGGCTGGAGGGGGCGCGATACCCTTTTGAGGTCTGGACAGATCATAAAAATTTGGAGGCCCTCTGGAGCCCACGCAGACTGAATGCCAAGCAATTGCGGTGGGCGGAATTCTTTTCGAAATTCAACTTCACTCTAAATTATCTCCCGGGCAAAACTAACTTTCTGGCGGACGCCCTATCGCGCATGCCCCAACATAAGAGCAAACGGGCGGAGACGGTCGACACGGTCTTCTCGCCTAAGCAACTTGGGGGCGTGGTGACTACTCGCAGCCGCGCCAAGCAGCCCCTCCCAGCCAACCAGGAATGGAAATCGAAACTTAAAGCTGAAATAGAGAAGGAGGGGGATAGAGCTCCGCGGAGCAAACTGACCCAATCCCCACAAGGGGATTGGTTGGCCGGGGGCAAGTTGTATGTCCCAGACAGCCTCCGACTGGAAATTTTGCAGCGCTGTCATGATGCTCCCACTGCTGGACATTATGGGTATCTAAAAACTTTGCATCTCGTCCAAAGACAATTCTGGTGGCCGGGCATGCGCAAAGACATTTCCCAATACGTTAGTTCCTGTCCTGTTTGCCTCAGCGCCAAAACCAGGAAAGGGAAGCCTCCGGGTCTCCTGCAACCATTGGAAACACCAAACAGACCCTGGGAAGTAATATCCATGGATTTTATTACTGATCTACCTATCTCAAAAGGACATAATTGTATTTTAGTGGTGGTAGATCTGTTCTCCAAACAAGCACATTTTATCCCCTGTACTGCTATACCCTCCGCGCGAAAGCTAGCGGATCTGTTTTTAAAACACATCGTGAAATTACATTCTTTTCCGTCCAAGGTGATTTCGGATCGCGGCGGACAGTTCGTTGCCAACTTCTGGCGGGAGCTTTTGAAAATGTTGAATATTGAACAAGGCATCAGTTCAAGCCATCACCCACAAACCGACGGACAATCCGAAAAGACTAACCAAATTTTAGAACAATTTCTTCGTTGCTACATTAATTTTCAACAAGATAATTGGGTGGACCTTCTCCCCCTAGCCGAATTCTCCTATAACAACAGTGTACACGCTTCAACGGGAGAGGCTCCATTCAAAATTGTGTACGGGACTCACTTCGATCCCTTCCCGTTAGACGCACCCCCTCTCCATTCCTCTAAACTGCCAGATGTATCTTCATGGTGGGGGGAGGCGGCGCAGCAGTGGACTCTTATTAAGAAACACCTTGAAAAAGCCAAACTGGATTACAAAAAATACGCAGATCGCCATCGTGTGGCCGAATGGGAATTACAACCTGGAGATCATGTGTATATTTCCACAAAAAACCTAAAGCTAGCTCAAACCAGCCGCAAACTCGCTCTAAAATTCCTGGGACCTTTTCCTGTGCGCAAAATAATAAATAAGGTAACTGTTGCTGTAACTTTGCCTAAAAACCTGCGCCATGTGCATGATACGTTCCACGTCAGCCTTCTAAAGAGAGCTCCCACCGACAACAAATGGCACATCAAAGCTCCACCCATTCCAACTTTGATTGACGACCAAATACACTATGAGGTACAACAAATCTTGGACTCTAAGCTCAAGCGAAACCAGCTTTTTTACCTCATTCGCTGGAAGGACTTTGATTCTGGTTACGATGAATGGGTGAACTCTGCACATGTTCATGCTCCTAGATTAACCAAAGCTTTTCATACTCGCTATCCATATAAGCCAGGGGGGGATCTATTTTGAGGGGGGCAGAATGTCAGGTCCAGTGTATATCTAAACTGTACTGACTCCATTTTCTAATGCTTCTAGTGTTTAAGTGCTTTCTCCCCAGGTGCACCAGTTCCCAGGCAGCATTCCCACCAGAGGAGATTGTTGTGTCTAACACCGTTCCACCAAGCATTGGCCTTGAAGGAGAGCAGCTTCCCAGGACTGAAAGATGTTGTTTTGAGAACTGTGGGGGGAGGCTGTTCCAGATGGGTATTGTTACTCTGTATCCTATGCTTGCTCTTCATTGGTAACAATGATCATGTACCATCCTGAGTCTCCTATTCAGGACAGTGGACTATAATGGACCTTTTCTGCAATAAAACTTCCTTTGCCAGACACTGGACTTATTCTTGCTTCTAAAGGGAACCTTGCAGAGAGTGCCTTATCTAGCCACAGTCTGACAGTAGGCAGGACCAGGCATCTTTGCTGACTCCGTGCTCATCTGACAAGCACACACTCCACTGAAGGGCCGTTGAGATGGAGTAGATCCTGTCATTCCACCACTAGTGACTGATGGTCCAAGTGTTGTGCTGTTTCTTTTGGATATTATCTTTCTTTTGGATAATTTGAGACGTAACCCAAACATTTCTGCTTGGCCCCAAAGCAATCAGCGAATCATGCTCTACTCATATGAAAAGAGGACAGAGGAGTCTGTTGAAAGCTGATGATTTGCTCCACTTAGAGAATCCTTTCTTCTACTCCCCTATTATTGACCCTATTATGGGTCCTTCCAACAAGCACCGTGACAACAGTGAGATATATATTAGAGGTGAGCATGAACCGAAATACAAACTAAAGTTCGTCACCAACCGGGCCAGTTCATGGTTTGCAAACCGGAGGTTCCTGGGAACTCATTTCTCACAAACGGTGATGAATTTTAGCCCGGTTTGTTTGGTTCTTGTTTCAGTTCATCACTGCAGACAGCCTGGTGCTGATCAATCAGTTTCCTAAGCAAGGGTGGGGGAGCTCTCTGCTGACCTTCTGTTGACCTGGAAGTGACGTTTTCATGAACCAAACAAATCGGTTCACCAAGCAGGAAAAGTTCATGAAAGTTCATGATTTGTGGTTCATGAAATGCAACAAACCACGAACCACACCGTTCAGAATTTCCCTGGTTCATGCCCATCTCTAATATATCCTTTTCCCTGTCTAAGTCCCAGACCTGAGTGTATTCATGTTCATAAAATATTTTAAACTTGATCACAAATACCTTCACACTGTTGCCAGGATGTGGCTGTGCAATTCAGTCTGTTCTGAACATGTGCCATTGTAATGAATGTCACCAAGTGTGCAAGTGCAAAAGCAGCACATACTCTTGAACTACGACTGCTTTAAGTGATGCAGTTATTTCCATGAGGTCCCTGAGGCATATTTAAGGCCGGCAACCCAGTAAACTGTGAGCATATGCCAGTATCAGCAACCCTGCCAGCTGCCAAAGTTCATTCTCCGTTGGCACGGATGAAAAAAGTTCAAAATGGTTCATTATGAATTGTGAATAGATCACCAGTGGGATTGAACACGATGCTCAGGCCAAGAGGAAACAGAACAAAACAGAAGTCCAGTGGCACCTTAAAAACTAACAGCATTTATTCTAGCATGAGCTATTATAAGTCAGAGTTCACTTCCTCAGCCATGATGTGAGTTCTATGATTCATGAAAGGTTATGATGGAATAAATGGTTTTAATGTTTAAGGTGCCACTAGACTTCTGTTTTGTTTTTTCTAAAATAGAGTAGCACGGCTGCCCCTCCTAAAGAGAAAACAGGTATTGCACGCAGGTTAAGTTCAATTTTCAAGTGTGTTCTTTGCAGGGATTTTTTTCAGTAGAAATGCAATGGAACGGAGTTCTGGCACCTCTTGAAAATGGTCACATGGCTGGCAGCCCTGCCCCCTGCTCTCCAGACAGAGGGGAGTTTAGATTCCCTTCCATGCCGCTGTCCGGAGGGCAATCTAAACTCCCCTCTGTCTGGAGAGCAGGGGGCAGGGCCACCAGCCATGTGACCATTTTCACTGAGGGCAATTTAAACTTTAAAAAACTTCCCCCTTCTTCTAGCTGACCCAAAGTGATGTCATTGTGCGGTCCTGGGAGCATGTGCACACTTTGCACATATGCATGTGGTACCAGGGGTACTACCTCCCACCAAGAGTTGCCCCCCTGTGCGGGCAACCTACTGAGTTCCCCCACTTCTTTTCCCAGAAAAAAAAGCCCTGGTTCTTTGTGAAAATCAAATCACCACAAAGAGCAGTTGAGCAGCTGAGGTCCAGAGGAAGCTCTCCCACCTAACTCCGTTTCAAGGCACAAAGCCAGAAGAAGAAAACTTCTCATTCTAATCAGCTCACCTCTTTCTTTCTGAAAATTGGCTTGTAACCATCAAGTTCACCCATGCTTCTTTGCTGAAGGATCGTCTGAGGTTGAAAGGTTGAAGAGGGGAATGTCTTGTGCCATTAATTCTCACCGGCACTCATTAATAGCCAGGAAATGGACTTCATCATTAATGTTTAAAGGATATTCACCTCTTTAAAATGCTATAAAAACACAAAGGGAAGGGCCCAACCAGGATATTTTGAGCTAGCTAGCCAACAGCCTTCATTAGTAGGAACTAAAATGATTGGTGTTATTTATCCCATAAGTGCAGCAAAACAATAAAAACAAACAATTTTAGAAATGAGGAAGCCCAATCTATAATATTTCTAAACCTCTTTACTTAGGAGCAAATCCCTTCTGTCTAGTGTCTGGGCTAAATTATATACATACTGAGCAGAGTTTTCTTTTTTTCTTGTGTTACATTGTTTGTAAAGGCTACCATGTGCATTTAGTATGTTGAGCTGGGGCTCGCCACATCAAGAATCCACCTCAAAAATCCAGTGATGATTTGATGTGATTTTTTGGGCCCATCACACTTTGAATGTTTGCCTTACATTCATAGATAATGAGGTTTTTCGTGTCTACTGACCACTGTGTTTTGATACTGAATCATGTGGAAGAATAGACTGTTGAGACATTATGTGTCCATTGTTCTTCAGAGTGCTGGCTTCTATAATTTGTTTTAAAAAGAATAAAGTCAGAAATGGTTACTGGAATATGGAACCTCTGGATCTCTGCGAGGCGGAATGCACTGTAATGGATTTTTTAAAAAAAAAAACCTTTTACATCATACAATGCATGTTATTGTGTCAAATACTCACACCAAACAGTGTATCATCAACCAGGAATGTCACACATATATCATTTAGACCACATTTTAGCTGTTCTTTGTTCCCTTCCCATGTATCTGGGCCCAATCCCAGCTAAAAAGCCTGCCCACTCAGCAACCAACATTCATTTCTGAGGCCTGGCAGACCAGGGCCGTTTCCAGATGGCTTACCTGCACCCGCAACGTTGCGCCACGTTGTGGGGAAAACGTGAAATATCACGTTTTCTCGCGCGAGTTTTGCATGGCGTCGCGCAAAACTCATGCAAGAAAACGTGATATTTCGCATTTTCCCCACAACGTGGCGTGACGTTGCGGGTGCAGGTAAGCCATCTGGAAACGGCCCAGATGCATTTGCCAGGCACCCTTTTATCATGCCCAGCCTGAGAACTTCTTGGGAGCCCTTTCTCTGAGCATTTTCTATTAAGTAATATTTTAGTTAACTATGTTAGTTTAAATTTGTCACAATCTGCTGTGGGTAGCAACAGTTCAATGAAATGAAGAGTAAAAATGTAATTAATAGGGAATTAGCTCTCTGTAACACACATATTCTAAATTGGCTAGAACAGGAAAGGACTACACTATAATCCTGACTCCCTGATGAGTGTATATCTATGATACATATTTGTACTGGCTGTATTTATTCTTATTCCTTAAAACTGTTTGTATTTGCACATTAAAAAAATGCGGGAGTCATCCTCAGGCACCTTTTTTGATCCTGTGCCTCAAGGACCATGATACAATTCAGTCTAGGGATTTTAGTCCTTGGAAATTCCTTCTAAAGGGCAGCCATGCTCACCGTACTCATTACAGATCCATGTTGTAATTGCCTTTCCCATATGGAGAGTGAGGTCTACCAGGTTGCCTTATCCACTCCTCTCACCATATCTATCAGGGCCAAGGGAGCAGAGGGCTGTTGGAGATGAAACCCACATTCTAGGTGTCTGTATGCCAATGCTAGAAGCCTCCAAGCCAAGATGGGGGGGGGGTGGAATGCTTGGTGCTAAATGGCAATTTAGATATAACGAGTGTTTTAGAAACATGGTGGAACGGGGAAAATCAATGGGATACAATCACCCCTAGGTACAAGCTATATAGACAGGAAAAGGAGGAATATGTTGTTGGGAGAGGTGTTACATTGTATATCAAAGAGGGCATAGAATCAAATAAGTTAGAAAACATTAAGGGAATGAATGCCCTAACAGAAGTGATATGGGTGGAAATCCTGGACCTTAAGGGTTACTTAAAAGTGAGGATGTCTTAACGCCCTCTTGATCAAACCCTTGAGGTTGATCTCAAAGTGGAGAAGGAAATAAGGCAGATAATGTAATACTGGGTGACTTCAACTGCCCTCACATTGACTGGGTATACGTATGCTCAAGTCACGCTCTAGAAATCATATTCTTAGACCTAATAAATGACTGTGCACTAGAACAGTTTATCACAGAGTCAACCAGAGGGACAGTGATCTTGGACTTGGTTCTGAATGGGCTTTACACCTTCTGGTGCCAGCTGGAAATTGTTACCACAATGCTATTTATGTTCAGCATTCATGTCAATGGAAAGTTACCCCCAAAGTCCAAAACTGTAACAGTTGATTTCAAAAATGGAAACTTTACAAAAATGAGGGGAATGGTTAAAAGGAGGCTAAAAGGTAAACACAAAAGAGTCAAACCCTTAGAGGATACTTGGAAGCTATTTAAAACCACACTAATTGAAACCCAGGTAGAATGCATTCTCCAGGTTAGAAAAGTACTGCCAAGTCTAAGATAATGCCTGCATGGTTAACTACCCTATTCAAGGAAGCCAGAAAAAGTAAAAAAGATTCTTTTTGAAAGTGGAAGGTGTGCCCCAATGAATTGAACAGAAGGGACCACGGGATCTGGCAAAGGAAGTGTAAGCTGTCGTTGGGAATGCTAAAACAGAATTTGAGGAGCGGATTACTAAAAGCACCAAGACAAAAAATAAACATTTCTTTAACTATATCCAGAGCAGGAAACCAGCCAGAGATGTAGTTGGGCATTTGGATGACCAAGGAATAAAGGGACAACTAAAGTTGTGGCCTGTACCCATGCCACAGCCATGATTTTCAGGAAGGGAATCCAAAGAACTAAATTACATTAAGGTGATGAGAGATGACATTTTAGATCTGTTGGGGGAATTAAAAAACAGTGTCTTGATGTCCTGATAACAACAACAACAACAACATTCAATTTATATACTGCCCTTCAGAACAACTTAATGTCCACTCAGAGCGGTTTACAAAGTATGCCATTATTATCCCCACAACAAAACACCATGTGAGGTAGGTGGGGCTGAGAGAGCTCTGAGAGAGCTTTGACTAGCCCAAGGTCACCCTGCTGGCTTCAAGTGGAGGAGTGGGGATTGGGGAATCAAACCCAGCTCTCCAGATTAGAGTCCTGCACTCTTAACCACTATACCAAACTGATGCCATATGCCTGAGAATTCTTAGGGAATGCAAACGTGAAATCATTAATCTACTAAACTATGTATGTAATTTATTACTACAATCAGCTATTGTATCAGAAGACTGGAGAGTAGCAAAGGTTACACCAATTTTTAAAAGAGGAACTAGAGGGGAACCAGGAAATTATAGACCAGTTAGCTATCCCATGCAAATTAGTAGAAACTGTAATCAAAGATAGAATTATTTGGCACATAGAGGAAAAAAGCATGCTGGGGGGAAATCGACATCATTTATGCATAGTGAAGTGAAGTCTGTAGGAATAAAATACTGTGGCCTAATTTGAATGTACGGAGTGCTTGCAGAGTGAAAGGATTGATACTTTGTATAGTTTGTTTATCTGTAGCTGCTGAACTAGCCCCTCCCTGCTATAAGTGAAGATTTTGTTTTTGTTCTGTGTCAGTTGAAACATGTCTGTTGCTGAAACTCTCTCTGGCTGCTTCCACACACATTGGATAATCCACTTTCAAAACATTTTAGTGAACATTTATAACTGATTTTCCATGTGTGGAACAAAAAATCCACTTCTAAAGGATAACTAAGGTGCATTGAAAGTGCATTATTCAACGTGTGTGGAAACGGCCTTTCTCTCCTGTACAAGACATGAACGTTTCTCTCAGTTTGTTGTTTATCTTATTGTAAATAGTTTTTAAATTAAGTTCTTCTTTAACTAAACAAAATTATCTTAAATTATATTTCTTCTCAGTCTGCTACACGCATATATATGTTTGGAAAGGGTATATCCTGCACCAGGTGAGTGAAGGGATATTGCCCCACACAGATAGATAGATAGATAGATGATAGATAGATAGATGATAGATAGATAGATAGATAGATAGATAGATAGATAGATAGATAGATAGATAGATAGATAGATAGATAGATAGATAGATAGATAGATAGATAGATAGATAGATAGATAGATAGATAGATAGATAGATAGATAGATAGATAGATAGATAGATAGATAGATAGATAGATAGATAGATAGATAGATCTCCCCCCTCACAAAGTCCTCACCAATTTTTTTGAGTTCTTTGAGGAAGAGAACAAGCATGCAGATAACAGCAACCTGGTAAACATTACATACCTGGTGTATTGTCGAAGGCTTTCACGGCCGGAGAACGATGGTTGTTGGGGGTTTTCCGGGCTGTATTGCCGTGGTCTTGGCATTGTAGTTCCTGACGTTTCGCCAGCAGCTGTGGCTGGCATCTTCAGAGGTGTAGCACCAAAAGACAGAGATCTCTCAGTGTCACAGTGTGGAAAAGATGTAGGTCATTTGTATCTACTCAGGAGGGGTGGGGTTGAGCTGAGTCATTCTGTAAGAGTTTCCCAGGGTGTGGAATGCTAATGGCGGGAGGCTTCACTGTAACCTGAGGAGGTTCTTTTGCATATGGATTGGTGCTTGATGTGCTAATCTTCTCTGCAGGGCTATTGTCGGGTGTGGAGTGTTTTGTTGGCCTGGTGTTTTTCAGAACTGGAGCCCATGCTCTGTTCATTCTTAAGGTTTCTTCTTTCCTGTTGAAGTTTTGCTTATGCTTGTGAATTTCAATGGCTTCCCTGTGCAGTCTGACAAAGTAGTTGGAAGTGTTGTCCAGTATTTTGGTGTCCTGGAATAAGATACTGTGCCCTGTTTGAGTTAGGCTATGTTCAGCCACTGCTGATTTTTCAGGCTGTCCAAGTCTGCAGTGTCTTTCATGTTCTTTTATTCTTGTCTGGATGCTACGCTTTGTGGTCCCGATGTAAACTTGTCCACAGCTGCAGGGTATACGGTATACTCCTGCAGAGGTGAGGGGGTCTCTGCTGTCTTTTGCTGATCGTAGCATCTGTTGTATTTTTCGGGTGGGTCTGAATACTGCTTGAAGGTTATGCTTTTCCATAAGCTTTCCCATCTGATCAGTAATTCCTTTGATATATGGCAAAAACACTTTTCCTGTAGGTGACTGTTTTTCCTTGGTTGTTTGATTCATCCTGGGTTTGATTGCTCTTCGGATTTCATTTCTGGAGTAGCCATTTGCCTGAAGTGCGTGGTTTAGATGATTAATTTCCTCATTGAGAAAGCGCGGCTCACATATCCGTCTTGCACGATCCACTAATGTTTTCATTATGCCTCTTTTCTGTCGGGGGTGGTGATTGGAGTTTTTGTGTAAGTACCGATCAGTGTGAGTTGGTTTCCTGTAGACCTTGTGACCTAACTGAAAGTTTGCTTTGCGGATGACCAAGGTATCCAGGAATGAGAGTTTTCCCTCACTTTCTTTCTCCATTGTGAATTGTATGTTCAGGTGGATGTTGTTGAGATGATTCAAATGGATGATACATTCATCATTTGGAGCCATGGGGAGGAAGAATTGAGGGAGTTTTTGAATCATCTCAACAACATCCACCTGAACATACAATTCACAATGGAGAAAGAAAGTGAGGGAAAACTCTCATTCCTGGATACCTTGGTCATCCGCAAAGCAAACTTTCAGTTAGGTCACAAGGTCTACAGGAAACCAACTCACACTGATCGGTACTTACACAAAAACTCCAATCACCACCCCCGACAGAAAAGAGGCATAATGAAAACATTAGTGGATCGTGCAAGACGGATATGTGAGCCGCGCTTTCTCAATGAGGAAATTAATCATCTAAACCACGCACTTCAGGCAAATGGCTACTCCAGAAATGAAATCCGAAGAGCAATCAAACCCAGGGTGAATCAAACAACCAAGGAAAAACAGTCACCTACAGGAAAAGTGTTTTTGCCATATATCAAAGGAATTACTGATCAGATGGGAAAGCTTATGGAAAAGCATAACCTTCAAGCAGTATTCAGACCCACCCGAAAAATACAACAGATGCTACGATCAGCAAAAGACAGCAGAGACCCCCTCACCTCTGCAGGAGTATACCGTATACCCTGCAGCTGTGGACAAGTTTACATCGGGACCACAAAGCGTAACATCCAGACAAGAATAAAAGAACATGAAAGACACTGCAGACTTGGACAGCCTGAAAAATCAGCAGTGGCTGAACATAGCCTAACTCAAACAGGGCACAGTATCTTATTCCAGGACACCAAAATACTGGACAACACTTCCAACTACTTTGTCAGACTGCACAGGGAAGCCATTGAAATTCACAAGCATAAGCAAAACTTCAACAGGAAAGAAGAAACCTTAAGAATGAACAGAGCATGGGCTCCAGTTCTGAAAAACACCAGGCCAACAAAACACTCCACACCCGACAATAGCCCTGCAGAGAAGATTAGCACATCAAGCACCAATCCATATGCAAAAGAACCTCCTCAGATTACAGTGAAGCCTCCCGCCATTAGCATTCCACACCCTGGGAAACTCTTACAGAATGACTCAGCTCAACCCCACCCCTCCTGAGTAGATACAAATGACCTACATCTTTTCCACACTGTGACACTGAGAGATCTCTGTCTTTTGGTGCTACACCTCTGAAGATGCCAGCCACAGCTGCTGGCGAAACGTCAGGAACTACAATGCCAAGACCACGGCAATACAGCCCGGAAAACCCCCAACAACCATTACATACCTGGACTTTCAAAAGACTTTTGACAAGGTTCCTCACCAAAGACTCCTGGGTAAGTTTAGTAATCACGAGACAAGAGAGCAGGTCCTCTCATGAAATAAAACTAGTTGAACAACAGGAAGCAGAGAATTGGAAATATGTACAGCTCTTGCAATGGAGGGAAGTAAGCAGTGGAGTCCCATGGGAACTGGCACTTAGGCCATGCTATTTAATTTGTTAATAAATGTTCTCGAACTGGGGGTGAACAGTGTAGTGGCCAAGTTTGCGGATGACATGAAACTATATCCAGGAAGATGAAAACCAAGACTGACTTTGAAGAACTCCAGTAGGATCTCCACAAATTGGGTGAGTGGGCAACAGTGTGACAGATGAAATTCAATGTAGGCGAGTTTAAGTTGATGCACAATGGGGGAAAAAAACAGCTTCAAGTATATACTAATGGGGTCTGAACTTGCTGAAACTGAGAGGCGAAGAGGGGGGTGTAGTGGATAGCTCAATGAAAATGTCAACCCAATGTTCTGCAGCAGTGAAAAAGATAAATTCTGAGCTGGGGATTATTAGGAAAGGGGTTGAAAATAAAATAGCCAATATTATAATGTCCCAGTATAGATCTATGGTGCAGCCTCTCTTGAAATACTGTGTGCAGTTCAAACCATTGTATCTCAAAAAGGACATTACTTAGCTGGAAAAAGTACAGAAGAAGGGAACCAAGATGTTTAGGGGGAATGGGACACCTTTCCTACGAGACAAGGCTGAAGAGTCTGGGACTTTTCAGTTTAGAAAAGAGATGAATGAGGGAGGACATGATAGAAGTTTATCAAATTGAATGAGTAGAGAGGGTAAACAAAGATAACTTTTTCTCCTTCTGTTGTAATACTAGAACTGGGGGGAAACTGATGAGCAGTAGATTTAGGACAGACAAAAGGAAATACTTCTTTCCATGATTGGTTAAGATACAGAAATCAGTACTAAAGGATGTAGTGAGGACCACAGGCATAGACAGCTTTAAAGGGGGATTAGATAGAGTCGTGGAAAAGAGGTCTATCAGTGGCTACTAGACATGGGCACAAATTGAAACACGAATCAAATTTTGTGACGAATCGGGCCTATTCATGTATCTCAAAAACACGTTTCATGGAGCTGCATTTTTCACGAAATCCACGACTTTGGGGGCTAATTTGTTCAATTTGTGAATGCTTCATGATGTTAGACAGGCTGGCACCAAATCAATTGATTCCATAGGCAACATAGGCCCAGAATATCTGCAGACCTTTTGTTGCCGTGGAAACCCCAATCTTAGCCCGCATAACATTGATAAGCAGCTGTCCCTGCCAACCTGAGATCTCCCATTCTGTTCTATGAGAGCAATGAGATGGGCCTTCTGTAGTCATGGGAACACCAATCTCACCCCTCCAAACCCTGTTAGGTAGGTCTGTCTGCCAATCAGAGAGCTCCTGTTCTGCTCTATGTGAGCATTTCTTATATAAGGCACAGTTCTGTGCCTCCTGCTTTCAGTTCCAGTGGACAGAGGGAGAGGGAGTAGCTGTTGCTGGGATTTGGAGTGAGAGAGAGTGAATTTGGGAGCTTTGGGCTGGATTCGCTGCTGCTTCAAAAGAGATTGAAAAGCCTCTTTCTTATTTTCTGCTCTTGTCTTTGCTGGGAAGGTTGTTGAGTGAGGGTGCCATTTTTTCTCCACCCCCACCCCACCCCAACCCAGTCTCAGGGCATTGTCTGGCTCTGGGACCTAGCTTGAAAGAGGCTATCCCCCCCTTCCCAATCCCATGGCACCTGTGGGGACAGAAGGGAGGCGGTCTCCTGGTCAACGTATTGCAATCTTCACCAAACTTGGAGGGTGGCTGGAGGAGAGCCTGCTGAAGTCTCCATGCAAGTTTGGCATCTCTGGGTATGAAGGAGGGCATTGTAGGGCCCTGGGATCTGATGAATCACAAACCTAACAAATCGCTTTGCAAAACAGGACAATTTCATGAAAGTTCATGGTTTGTGAAACGCAGCAAACCACAAAACTCAGGGTTTGGTTTTTTCCCTGTTTCGTGCCCATCTCTAGTGTCATGGTGACAAAAGGGAACCTTCACATTCAGAGGCTGCAAACCTCTTCATGCTAGTGCCAGGAGGTGACATCACAGGAAGGCCTCAGGTTCGATGCCCTGTTGTTGACCCACTGGAGTAACTTCTTGGCCATGATTTGAGAAAGGATGCTGGACTAGATGGACCACTGACCTGATACAGCAAGGTTCTTCTTAAGTTCTTATGTTCATAGCTGCCACCTTCTCTCTTTGGCATGAAGTCCTCTCCCTACCTTCACTGTACATCAGTCAGCTCTGTTTTAGAAGCACCAGGGAGAGAAAAAAACAGTTCCGTTGGTCAGCTCTGATGCTTTTGAAAGTTCTGGACCAAAGGTGGTCATGGCTGGCCTCCAACCCAATCACTATCTGTCGTGACTGTTGAAACAGGGTATTGCCAATAGCTGCTCACATTGCTCCTTGGATTCCAGTGCAAATCATAACACAAATTATGTAAATTATGTAAAAAAATATTAAGAGGGTTTTTCAGAGGAAAGCTGGAGAATGATCATTCAGATATAGTTTGCATCTTACAGTGTCTGTAGAAAGCAAGGAGGGAAAATATCTAAACCAGAATGTGTATGTGTGTTAAAATAATAGACCAGGTTTAAAAATAGAAAGTAGTATTTCTGGAAAATAATACAATCACTAGAAGCTTCCCAACTATTAATAAACATAAAGCTTAACCTTGCTGGTCTCTTCCAAATGGATTTTGCAGAGTTGGTATATTTTTTTTTAAAAAAAGATCTCTAAGAAGTTGCTGGAATACAAAAGTCTCAAGGCTGCTTTAAATTGGGGTGATATTTTGTCAGTCACTCAAAATGTTCTATACTTTGTCAATCCATTTCCAAACTGAAATAAAGGAGGTATTCTCTTCTGAATGGAAGTGTCCAGCAATAGTGCAGCTGCTTCAAAAACTACAGAATAGCTTGTGATTTCCTGTCATGCTGAGCCAGATCACTGGACAATCGAGCCCCGAATGGACAATTAGAGATGTACACCGAAATTTTGTTGCGGTTCAGTTCATTTTGTTTGCTAACAATTTTCTTTGCATTCTTTAAAAGCAATATGCCAGATTTGTTAATGGTAATTTCCATTGCCTACAATCTCACACACATTTCTGCTTGTGACTTGTCTCCTGATGACTTGGGATGAACTTCTCAGGGATTGTATCTCTTACCCAATAAATCCTCCTCCGTCCCAACTTACAGGATGTTAAAATTATCTGTCCCTGTTTTAGATTCAGGAGGAATGTTGTGCACAAAAATGCTAGTCAGGGATATTATGGCGTGAATATGGGCTAAGTGTTCCGCTTGGTCAATGTGCCTGTCAGGTATATATTCACTATGCCACCCACTACCTCTCAACACACCTGGGAAATAGAAACATAAAAAATGACGTGGTAGATGAAAGCTGAAAGCAGACTACAAACTTCAGTGGTGAAAAATTGTTCTGCTGGCCAGGGAAAGAAAACCAGCTTGAACTCGTCTTGGTAGTGTGGGCTTAAAAGTCAAATGAAATTTCATTTGCTAGCTGCCTGTCAAGGGTTAACAACAGTGTGAATATCAGAATTTGAAGCTACTCAGGAGGACCCCTACAGGGCCTTGGAGCAGACTTTGTGTTAGAGGTGCCATTTGCTAACCTCCAAGTGGGATCTGGGAATCTCCCAGAATTAGAACTGGTTTCCAGACTATAGAGGTCAGTTCTCCAGGAGAAAATGGAAGCTTTAGAGGTTGGACTTTATGGAGTTATACCCTGCTGAAGACCCTGTCCCCGGGCTCCACCCCCAAATCTCCAGGAAGCGCTCAACTCAGAGCTGGCAACCCACTTTGCTTCTGGATGCAGAAGGAAGATGTGAGAACTAGCTGATCCTCCAATGAATACCTAAGTGCTCAAGAGAACCCTAATGATGCCAGCAGGGCCGTATTAACCCATGGCCGGGCTCCTAGGCTTTCAGGTATTTCGAGCCCCCTCTGACACATCAGTCTTTCACCCCACTACAGCTGACAGCCTGACCCTGGAATGGTAGATACTAGAGCACAGTACATAGCCCTATATCCATTTTGAGGGTCTCCTGAAGAATTCTATTTATATAACTGGACCCAACATATCTGCAGGATCGCCTCTCCCCGTATGTACCCCAGAGGATGCTTTGTTCAAGAAATAAACAACTGTTGGTGATCCCTGGCCCAAGGGAGGCCCGTCTGGCCTTGACCAGAGCCAGGGCCTTTTTGGTCCTGGCACCGACCTGGTGGAAATCTCTGTTTGAGGAAACCAGAGCCCAGCGGGATTTGTTATCTTTCCACCAGGCCTGTAAGACAGATGTTCCGCCAGGCCTATGGTGGAGGCTAGGTTGGGACCCCACCAGCCACACTAAAGATCTGTCCACCACCCTATATATGATCTAATATATGAGCTAGGCCCTGAAATGTGGTACTTTATTGTCGCCATCTGAAGAGAAGCTGTATTGTATTTATTGTATAACGTTGTTTTAATGTTATTTGTATAATGTTTTATCTGTTTTTAACTGTTATTTATTTAATTTGAAATGTTATACTCCACCCTGAGCCCAACTGGCGGGGAGGCTAGACTAAAAATCTAATATAATAAATAAATAAATATGTACATGTATTGCTACGGCACAGAGTGTAAAGTGCCTTTAACCATTGGAGCCCTAGGGCACAAGTAACAGTGCCTCAGCAAAAAAACTTGATGGGCCTGTAGTCCCTCCGGGGACCCTAGGCTTCAGCCTAGTCAGCTTTATGAATAATACGGCACTGGATGCCAGCCTCCCAGAACCCGGATCTGAAACTTTGGCAGAAGGAAGAGCTCTGACAAAGGGCTCTGACAATCTCCTAACCACATGATCAGCTGTCGCTTAACTATGTCGAGCCAGGCCTTGAACCAGCAGTCCCTCAGGATCCTCTCCTAACTGACAGTATTGTCAGACATGACAGACCCAAAAGGAGATGACCCTGCACAGGAGGCCAGCTCTTGGCTCATGTTCCTGACATTAGACAAGTCTGCTGCTCCCAGAGGATCCCTTTCCCCCCTCCACCCATTGTGCCCACCAAGTTCAAAACAGAGACCTTATTAATACACACTGCTGTTCTGAACTCTGACTGGTCCTTCATGATTTGACTTCAGACATGTTTTTTTTCCCCCCCTCAGTCAAGCGACCTCAAGAATGAGGGACCCGAACTTCCTCAAGGCTCACTGAATGGTGGCCGCTCCCCAAATGACAAATTAAAATCCCTATCTCATCTCTTCTAAACGTTCTGACAGATCATAATATAACATAATAACAATAATAACATTCAATTTTATTAGGACAACTTAACACCCCCTCAGAGTGGTTTACAAAGTGTGTAATTATTATCCCTACAACAATCACCCTTTGAGGTGGGTGGGGCTGAGAGAGCCCTGAGAGAGCTGTGACTGACCCAAGGTCACCCAGCTGGCTTCAGGAGAAGGAGTGGGGAATCAAATCTGGTTCTCCAGGTTAGAGTCCCGCTGCTCTTAACTACTACACCAAACTGGCCAAGATCCACCAAGGATGAAGCCGTTTTGCCATCATTCATTTTGTTCTGCTCTTGTGTTCACCCATTACTTCTTTGTATATCTAAAAAGTGAATGTGTAAAATTGTCCCAATGTCCAGAAACCTCATACAAAGAGGGGATATATGTCAAAGGATTTTTTCTTTCTATTCCTGCTTCTGTATTTGGTGCAGTAGCACCGAATCTGCCATCGACTGAGCCGCAACCCCCCATGATGTCGTTAATCCCTCTCTGGGCATTTTTTTCAGTAATAAACCAGTGTGCATATCCTTATAGAGTGTCAGCTGGAAAGCTGCCACCCCCTTCCCCCCAAAAGGCCACTCACTGCTAACAGTATGAATTATTGGAGAAATTGCAATCGAAAGGGGACCTCCCCCCAGCTCCTTTGCTCTCGATGGGTTTATGCAAATCAGCCAAATTAAGCCAGCAGAGTTGACCTTAGTCATAAAATAAATCCACTTGATGTATAAGTAAGGGGATGGAGGGTGGGGGGGGGACAGAGGGAGAAGAGCTAAAGCAGTGACAGAGAATTATGCAGAAGGAAAGCAGGGCATTCCTTTGCTGCATCTCTATCCTGTCCATTCTCCGCTTTTCTGAGTCATTAACCAAGCCATTTTGCAATGCGTTTAAACTTTCCTGAACTCAGCTACAATCAGCAGCGAGGGAGAAAAGACGACTTAGAGAAAAGGTGCGGAGTCAGCAGAAAAAGCGATGGGCTGTGGGGAGGAAGGAGCCTGAATGTTTATACGTTTCTTTCCTCTGCTGATGGCCATTTCTTCGCTCCTTTTCCATGGGCAGGTCACAAGAAGTTTTCTTCAACCTTTAACACCTATTCAAACACTCAGTCTGAATTGGGGGAAATGTGTAATGGGAATTATTGTTGTCAGAAGCAGTCAGCAGAGGCTCCTGTCTCCGTCACGGTGAATTGCTCATCGAGAAGGGAGGAATGAATTCTAAGAAGAATGGCAGGAACTTATGTTGTAATGTTTGCCAAGTTTGGGCTCCTGGGGCTCAGAGAAGATGCTTCAGCAACTCTTACAAGCTTCAATTCAATTCAATTTATTCCGTTTCTAACCTGCCATCCCCACAAATGGGCTCAGGGTGGGTTACATCCACCTGCCTTCAAGTACAGCCACAGCCCAGCCCCGATCCCAGTTTTGCTCAGACCCAGATGTTGCCCCTGTGGCAGAGAATACATTGTATTTATTTTATTTATTTAGTATTTCCTTTTACATGTATGCCTGCCTTTCCTCTCATGACCTCAGAGCAGCATGCATGGTTCTCTCTCCTCCTCCATGTTATCTTTACCACAACCCTGTGGGGTAGGTTACACTGAGAGAGTGACTGGCCTAAGGTCACCCGGTGAGTTTTGTGGTGAGTGACAATATGAACACAGGCCTCTCAGATCCTAGTCTGGCATTCTAACCACTACACAACACTGTCTCTCCCTCTCCCCTCTTCTCTTCCTCCTCACCACCTCACAATGTGGTAGTAGTGAAGCAGTCTCCCTGCTTACCTCTTCACATTTTCTGCACTGATGACCTCAGATGCTTTTCAGATGCCATGCTCAGACCTGGAAAAGTAGTTCCTCACCATTACATTGCAGGAATTCTGGGAACTGCATCTGGAGAGGAGCTGGAGGGAAGATGAAGAGACAGGAAGAGATATCCTTCCCTCCTCTTGACCAGTCAGTTCACCACTAAATAGCTCTTACAGCAGCAGTTAATTGGGTGGGGTACTCTGAACTCCATTCCACACTTGATTATTTTATCTGGAGCACCGTAATTTCCTGAATAAAGGCTGCTTCCACGTGTCCTTAATGGGATGGTCTACCAATGGTACTCTGGCGGGTTACCGCACTCATTGCACACGCCATTGTTTCCCATATGCGAGCAGGTCATGATGATTTTTAAGCATTTTTTGTGAGACTGTTTTTGGTCTGTGTTTATTTTTATGCAGATTTCTGTGTGATTATCCTACCATATCAATGTATGTGGAGGCTTTTTTGCACTTCAGAAGAGCCCTCCCACAAATTTCCAACCCCTCTTCTCACCATTACTCCTCCTTTAAACATCACAGGCTTCTGGTTCGCATGTGCAATCATATAATTTCTCCCCTACACATGTGCAGGTTCTACAGAAGCTGAAAGACAGGACAACAGTATAGTGCAATCCCGCATGCGCTCAAAAAAACAGAAAAAAGAAAAAAGAAATTGGATGGGAATGGGCCAACATCATTTATGATGAGGTACAGATTAAGAACGTGTTTTCTGATTTGGGACCTTTTTTTTATGACAGACACCCACAAAACATGCAGGGGAATGATGCATGTGCAAGGTGAGTTCTCAAAGCAGATCAGGAAGATGCAGCTTTGGGACTGGGAAAACCCAAAGAAATTGGAACATGTAGAAGCAGCCATTATCAGCAAAAAGCTCTGTTTTTTTTTCTGAGCCTTATACTGAGCAGAGCTGGGCAAGGTGAGAATCACTAATCCTGATTAGAGATGGGTACGAACAGCAATACGAACAAAAAGAAAGCCACGAACAGCCTAATCTGCTGTTCGTGAACAAGCTGTCCGCGAGGCCCCATTCTAAACGAACAGGTGGTCGTTGCAAGCCTCGTTTGTTGCTGTTCATCAAGCCAGACAGTCTGGCACCTGCAATCAATTCCCTTGGCAACTTAGGCAGGGATTGTCTGAACTCTGTTTGAACTCCTGCTGTTGCCCTGGAAACCCCAATCTAAGCCCAATTTAGCTTGATAGGCAGGTCTTCCTTTCAAGTGTGGAGCTCCAAATTTGTTACAAGGGAGCAAAGAGCAGGGGGGAGGGGGCATCCAGCTCTGACTTTGCAGACAGTGGAAAGGGAGAGAGAGACAGTTGCTGTTGGCATTTTGATAGAGAGAGTGCATTGGAGCTTGAATTTTCTTTGTGTGTGGTGGGATAGGGATCTACCCCTTCAAGTTCCAGGGCTGCTGCCAGGTTCTGGGCCAAGCTATTATTTATTATTGGTACCTTTCCTGCTGCCTGCTCAGGTCAGGTTTCTGGGAGTGGTGCAGTAGTGATCTTGACTTGGATGATGGCTGGAGGAGAACCTGCTGGCCCCCACAAACAGCCAACCATGAACATGTTCATGAACAGGGCCATGCTTGTGGTTGTTCATGAGTCCCTGTTTGTGGATGGCAATGAACAACGGACATCATGTTCTTTTTTTTCTGTCCGTGCCCATCTCTAATCCTGATGTATATATGTATGAAAATGCATGTCTAGTTCACATGCCAGCAATCTAGAAATATCATACAGAACATCCACCACTTTATAATCTGTGATATTGGTAAGAGGCTATTATTTCCTAGAGAGCCAAAATCACCAGAGGTGTAAACTAGCCCTCATGGTGGCTTTTGTTGTTTCTCAGAAGTTGAGGAGAGAGAGGAATTGGAATAAATTTCTGCTTCCTAGTTTTGTGTTTCCAGTGGAATGTGCATAAATGAAACTTTTTTGCCTTCCCTTAAGGAGAAGCCAACTAATGCATCTCTCTAAAGGGAAGAAGTGTTATTTCCATGCACATAGTGAACTGGAAGCCCAAACGAACTTGCACCTGGTTACACATTAAATTCAACATGTGAAAAGTAGCCACATCTCAACCTGACCTGTTGAGAATTCTGAAGGTCTCCCAGGAGAAAACTGAGGGCCAAGCTACACATGACGAATGACACTTGAACGGCAAGTGTATTTCTCCCTGTTCACTTGCCCTCCACTCAATCCACTTGCCGTTCAAGTGTCATTCGTCATGTGTAGCTTGGCCCTGAGAAGAACTAAAGTGATTCTACAGAGTCACAGCCGGAAGTGTTAGTCTCTGTTTGCCTCTGCTTCTCTCTCTGATTAGCAGTTAACTGCTGTAAACTGCCTTGAGCACTAGATATGGTGGGGAGGTGGCATACAAGATAAATAAATAAATAAATATTTGACCCTTCCTCTCCTCTTCTCAACCCATAGGGACAGTAAAGTGTTAAAAGGAGAGCTAAGGTGAATGAAGTTTATCAGTGGAGAAACAGAGGTAGCCAGAAGTTCCGACTACCCTATGGATTTGGCTAGATCCCTTTCAGCCACTTCTACCCCTTTCTATCGGAATATCATAGTTCTCAAAAGTCAGAACCTGGTGTATCTGAGGGTACTTCTTAAGTGATGAATGAAACATGCAATCAGAGTTTTGACTGTTGAGACCTCTGAAGGTAGTCTGAAAGAGCTCTTCCATTTCTCCCATTTCTTTGCAGCAAACTGACCTTTGGGAAGCAAAGCTGGGGCAGCTAATGTCATTTAGGGCATATCTGATAGTGGCAATGTTTTTCAGGTAAGTTTAGAAAGTACCAGAAACATGTTATGGGCTACTTGCCTCTCTTTCCCAATATGGTTCCTAATTAGGGATTTATGAGACAGTGTTGATTCTGCTGGAAACTCCCCTAACAACTAGTTTCTTAAGCGGGCTTGACACAAGGGGAGGTGGGAAGAAAAGCAATGGCACACAGAGCAATACTCTTCTTTTGGAAGTCACCGATCTTCTTTCCTTCTGGTCTTCTAAAGGTCAGTCTCAATGATACTTTTCTGCAAAGCGTTGGGATTTAGCTAAGGCCTGTTGCAGTGTTTTTTATAATAATTGGTTCTGGCTGTTGTGTTTTTATTTTATTTTATTTTTTATAGTTCCTCCTGATTTTTATAGGGTTTTATACGTTGTGTTGTTGTTTCTTGGTATTTATGGTAGACTATAAAATGAATAAATGCACAGAGACCGAAGTGGCAAAAGGTTGATATAGTGAGGAGGAAAAGATGCAGGTATGAGCGGAAGAAAGGAAGTTGTGTATGGGGTTGCACACAATTCTCCCTTGCCCCCTACACAAACAATAAACACAGCATCATTGCCACCATCATATCTAAAGGCTCTGCGCTCATCTCCATAGAACTCAGTACCGTGGTATTTATTCTGTTCATTTGGACAGAGATGGATCTGCTATCTAGTAACTATTGGTGGTTGGTTGTAATTCAGACGTTTGACTGTTTTCTGAATTCACAGTTAAGGACTAATCTGAGAACCAGTAATCTAGCAGCTTATTTGTGGTGTTCTATATGATAAAAGAGAAATTGTGGAGGAGTTATATTAGTAATGGTTAGAGGTGGGCACGAACTGGGAAAATACCGAACCGTGTGGTTCATGGTTTGTCACGTTTCACAAACCACGAAATTTCACGAACTTGCCCTGGTTTGCAACTGGTTCATTTGGTTTGTGAAAATGTCACTTCCAGGGCTACAGAAAGCCCATTCCCCACCCCACCCCCATTGCCTAGGATTGATTGGCACCAGGCTGTCTGCAGTGATGAACCGAAAAATGAACCAAACAAACCGGCCGGCCTAAAATTCATGGTGGTTAGTCAGAAATGGGCTCTGACAGACCTCCAGTTCATGAACCATGAACCAGCCAGGTTCATGATGAATTTTAGTTCATATTTCACTTTGTGCCCACCTCTAGTAGTGGAGGTACAAGCCAAGTAAAAGGGTAGTAGTAGAAGAATTAGTATTTTATTGAATTATTGAATACAATTTATTGATTTTATTGAATTGATATCATATCCAATTAAAAATATCTATTTGTTAACTGTAAATTTTTGGTCCCAGGTCGAGGGACTAGCTTTGATTTATGAAGCCTGACACAGACTGGAGGCAAGGTACTTAAATGATCACTGTGCTCTTACCTTAGCGCTCTTTGAGGTGCTGATCTTTCCACCAAAGAGCCTTATGGTGGTTAATGTTTGTTTTCAGGTGTAACTGGTGTTGCAACTCCTGAGGAAGATATACTGAAACAAACAACTTGCTAGCTTCTTGTTGAGTCGCGGGGGTCTTCCTGTGCCCCGTCCTTTTGGTTGACACCTGTAAAAACAAGAGAAAACAAATGTGTTAAAATTCAACCGTTTAATTTTCAAAGCACTATTTTCTTACCTTGGGTTGAGACGCCTTTATGTCTCTGTGCTACCCTCAGATAGCACCTAGACTGCACTTTATGTTATTTATGTGTATTGAATGCCGCTGTTTCTTGCCTATTTATGATTTAAATGTTTTATATGGAATGTTTTAAATGTTTTTAATGCTGTTATCTGCCCTGAGCCTGCTTGCGGGGAGGGCGGAATACAAATACGATTAAATAAATAAATAAATAAATTATTACTGCTCATGTATTGTATTGTAGCATGGTTGCACTTTATTTATTTATAACATTGTTCAAATTGCACTTTAAATAGATTCATTATTTTTCACTGATAGTGCCCTCTTATTCAGTAATTTTTGGATTAGCACTACATCCATCATCTCTGGCCCTGCTTTGTTTCTCTCACCTTCAGCACTAAGATGGATATTAATGAAGGATAGGTCTTCCAGGACATTCCACTGCTGATCTAATAGGGGCAGTCCTCAAACATGGAAACTTCAAGGGAAGATTACAACATGAGATTTCTGTAATGGAGTTCATTCACAAATTCAGAACAATGGACCCGCCAGGGACATAGGGACGTAGGATTATTTTCTCACTACAGATGCTAATTTTCTGTATTTCCTCCCTTGCTCTAATCAAGCTAATTGCATTTCATGGTGTAGTTCCATATCCTATCTTACTTCTTTGAACAGCCCTCCCACCTTCTGCTTGGGATAAAAAGACTCCGAGATCTCCATTCCTACTTGTATCTGACAAAAAGAACTTGACTCTCCAAAGCTTATACCAAGGAAACTCTGCTGGTCCTTTACTGGACTCAAACCTTGCTCATTTACTGCAGATCAATATGGCTACCCAGCAGAAACAGGTCATTCCCTGCACATAGTGACTTCACTTAATGTCTTTTGGCACCCGGCCAAGATTTAAAAAAGAAAACCAGCTAGCTTTTAATTGCTCAATTGATTTCAGGGATGCTTGATTACCTGATGGTTCAGTTTGCATCCCTTTGCTGGCTGTGATCAGTAAGCTAATGGTTTGACAGGCTGTTCATCAGCAACCAGACTGTTCAGGTTTGACCAGTGAGAGCATTACAGGTTGGTTTCTTGCAGTTGCTTTCCCTTCTGCCACCATCCCCACTGCCCGTTGTTAAAAGCTGCGTAGTTAAAACGGAATAAATTGTGCTTGAAATTTTGGGGTGAGATTTTCTACTTTGGTGTCTCAGTGTGCATTCTGATCCCATCGGTTGGCATCTCCCCATGAACCTAGATGATTAATCTTGTGATTATTTCTTATAATCATTTCCTGATAGATGCTACTAAGAAAGGTTCCATTCTGCCATGGGAAAATTAAGACTGACTCTTCACACGTTGGGTAATGCACTTTCAATGCACTTTATCAATTGTTTGAGGTGGATTTTTTGTTCCGCACACAAAAAAATCCATTCCAAATGATCTATAAAGAGGATTGGAAGTGCACTATCCAATGTGTGCGGAATCACTCATAGTCTGAATCCAACTCACTGTTCTTTCTTTGATTATACGATTATTTTATTGCTATGAGTTGTTTTATCCTGTTGTGAACCACTATGAGCAGATTTTGCGGAATGCTAGTGGAAAAATAAAACACAAGGTCATCTTTCAAGAAGAAAGATGGCAGCTGTACAATGGAAAACAATGTTTCTGAAAGATAAATCCATCTGCACATCAAACAAGAAAGACAGCCTTCTTTCAGAGATGGGAACCCTAGGATTGTTGCTCATGGAGCTCCTAAGAAGAAAATGTCAGCTGCATTGTGGCAGTTCACTTGGGCTATGCTAAAATGGTACATCGTTTTTCACAAATATTTTCAATGGTGTCATAAAGAAATGCCTTCCTTTCTTGACAGTTTCCAGCATGCCTCGAGAAAGTCTCACAGTAATTTGTGTCTCCTTGACTTGTTCTCACTCTCAGTCAGCTGCACTTCCCCTGAAGTGTCATCATCAAGTACTCAAACCTGACTGGCTACATAACATTGATCCATCATCCCATTTACTTTATCATCCCTGATTGGATGTGATCGCCAACAAGAAGCATTGCCTCCATTTTCTACTACCCTCCCTTGTATAGCCTCACACACAAACAGTGCAATGCTATGCAGAGGTCCTCCAGTCTCAAGCCACTAATTTCAATAGGCTTGGACTGAAGTAAGTCTGTATACAAATCCACTACAATGTAGCACCATCACGATGGCACTGGCCTGTAGTATAGGGTCCCTGACTGGCTGGGATGATGCATGTGACTGAATTAGGAAGTAAAAACATAAGCAGTATGCCAAGGCAATAAGACACCAAACAGAGTAAAAAGCAGTGAATATTTGTACAATCAATACAGGGTTTTGCAACTATTTTTATTGCGCTGAAATTTATTTTGTTTGTTTATAGTTCGCCTTTCTTACTGAGACTCAAGATGAATTACACAGCATTAAGTCAATACACAATGCAATAAACAGGGTAAGCAATGCAGAAATTTAAGAAGCAGCACAAACTGCAATACAGGAACACAGATATAAAACAATGCTGAACAAAATATAAGTATTTCAATGTAACATAAATTGTAGTTTTCAAGTCTGAAGCTGAATCTGGAGAACCATAGAGTTCATTCCCTATGTTTCAATCTTCTTTTACTATCAGCTATTCATATACTCTTTTCAGATTGTGCAGACTTTATAAGATCTATTCAGGCATTCTGAATAAAAATAGAATCAAGGCCTGAAGGAAAAATCAGGATCACGCCCCCTGTCTTCACCTCTGACCTCCATGCCTTGATCTGTTCTGTCTACACAAACCATGTACATGCTTGGCAATCCCCCAAAAATTGGGGACCTGTTGAGCCAATGTATCCATTAAATGTGCACAGGCTCTATGAATACATAACTACTCAACATAAGAAGATCTGAGATGGATACTGCAAAATGATCCAGATCCATATGCATGCTGATTCTAGACCTATTCAGAGTGTATGAATAGGGATACAATCTTTATTATGTCTGGATTATTGACTGGAGAGGTAGGTTTATCATTGTTCTGATTTTGCAGATGGGAGCTGAGGTACAGAGAGCCTGTTTGGTGTAGTGGTTAAGAGCATGGGACTCTAATCTGGAGAGCTGGGTTTGATTTCCCCCTCCTCCACTTGAAGCCAGCTGGGTGACCTTGAGCTAGTCATGGCTCTCTGGAGCTCTCTCAGCCCCACCCACCTCACAGGGTGATTATTGTTGTGGGGATAATAATGACATACTTTGTAAACCACTCTGAGTGGGCATTAAGTTGTCCTGAAGGGCGGCATATAAATCAAATATTATTATTATGTTATTATTGGGCTTTAGTCCAACAATGGATCCATGGAGGTGGAGCTAAACATGTAAATGTTTTGATGTTGCTTGTGTGATGCAGGAATGTGCCATTATGCTCCCATTTCACATCCTAGTCATATACTATCATTGTAAGTTGTCCTTTCTACAAAAGAGCCTGGTGAGTTAGGTTCTCAGTCTTAATAGTGAGGAAGTTCTAGCAGAACAAAGAGCAGAGGAGCTGTCCAACCAGTAAAAAGGGCTGCAGAGGCATTAGGGGTGTGCACTAGAGATGGGCATGAACCAGAAGAAAAAAAAACTGAACCGCATTCATCGCATTTCATGAACCACAAACTTTCAGGAACCTATCCCAGTTCACGAACCAGTTCATTTTGGTTCGTGAAAATGTCACATCCAGGCCAGCAGAAGGCCACTTCTGGATCAGCAGAAGGTCTGCAGGAAGTCCATCCCCTGTTGCCTAGGAAACTGATTGATCGGTGCTAGGCTGTCTGCAGTGACAAACCAAAAAATGATCCAAACCAATCAGCCTAAAGTTCATGGAGGTTCGTCAGAAATGGGCTCTGATGACCCGCTGGTTCGTGAACCATGAACCGGCCCGGTTCGTCATGAACTTTGGTTCGTATTTCGGTTCATGCTCATCTCTAGTGTGCACTTCAGGTTTCCAATTCAGATTTTTAACCTGAATAGGGGCCAAATCCGGATAGATTTGGTATTCCCACATGACAAGACTTTCTCTGGAATGATGTTGTTGCAGTAGTGCTCAGAAAGCTGCTGAAGTCTTTACAGATGACCTGCAGGTCCATCTCTCCCTGGTACTTTAGTGAGCTGATCCCAAACCTATATAAGTCCACTGTCCTTCAAAATGACATCTCATGTTGATAAAAGAGTGCTCTGCCTTCTACTGAAGGCTTCAACTCATGCTTGTCTCCTCTTCTTGGGATGATGGGAGGGGTCTTGAGCTGGGGGTGAGTTTAGTATGAAGCCTCTGGCTTTCAGGATTGAACAGGCTTCAAGGGTGCTGTCTCCTGTTCAAACATCTTAGTGTCTTCTCCAAGGGCTCTTGGATCTTTCTGGTCCCATTGGTACTGAGGCCTGCAGGATGGACATTGCTTATCCTTCTGAGTCACACTTTGGGACATGACTGGAGCCTTTTTATCCACACATTTTTATTGTTGTTGTTTCCAGTTTGTTTAACATTTTAGGCCATTTGTATGTCATTTTCATGCCATTGCATGCAACCAATGCAAAAACAAATATTAAATAAAATGCTAACAGTTTGATCCAATTTCATTAGATACAATTGCCAAAAAAATAAATAAAAGCTGTTTCATCCCAAGTAGGAACAGCCCATGTTAGAAAGTGGGATTTTCCAAATCAAAATTGTATTCACAAAATTTAATAACATCCTATTGTCAACAGGGATTTGACACTCACCTAGGGAGCACTCGTACCCTAATTTTCTGAAGATATTAAACTGTACCTGATGGACAGGTGACACAGGTGTACCACAGATAATTAACCCGCATTTCTTGTATCAGAAGAAGCCCTGTGCATGGAAGGACTGTTGGTTTAAATATTGATAACCAAAGTCATATATCATCGGTCGGGGAGAATGACAGGCTCTCTGCCTGATAGCAAGAGCCATCTACAATAATCAGATATTCAATAATTCATGAAAATATATTCCCCTCCCAAATCAAATTGGAAGCTATTTTGTGTAATATATTATTTAAAATTCAATATTATAATGCTCATAACTTGGTCTTCCTGCATCAGAGGACCATTTCAAAATGTGATTATGTGCAGACTCTATTTAAAAGTGACAATTTTTGCTTTTCATTTGTTTAACGGCTTAAATGTGGGAGCTGGAGTGGAACTAAGTCGTCTGACAACAAAAACCCAAGGCTGGTGAAAAGAACTTTGCAAGACCGTTTTATGGCTCTAGGGAAGGAAAACATATTTATAAAATCGGAAAAGTCATCAGTGATGGCGGACTGCTGGTGACTGATACAGGGTCTGAAAGTGCTGGATCTAATGGGAGGGCAGGGGGAGGATGGATCTTTTCATGCATTTACAGCTTGGCTACAAATTCCCAAAGTAAGCCAGACACTGAATCTTGAGAAGTTTGAAGGAGCTCCAAGCATCTGCTTTGCACACAGAAGAACACAGGTTTAATCCCTGGCATCTCCAGTTAAAACGATTGGGTAGTAGGTGATGTGGAAGACTTCTTCCAGGGACCCCGGAGAGTTGCTATCAGCCAGGGTAGAAAATGTTGACCTTGATACTCTAATGATCTGACTATAAAGTGGTTTCATGCATTCAGCTCCCTGCAGTCCCCTGAACAGGAGATTCTAAAGCGAACAGCCACCTTTCTTCACCCACTGTTTATCTGTGTTTATTATTTATTTATGTTCCTGTTCCTTTCCTTCCTCGGGTAAATTAATCTCTAAGAGAGAGAGAAATGTAGATAAATAATGCTAGAAGTTTTATAATTTTAGAGTTGTAAATACGTTTTAACTTGTAAAGGCCTGTGGCCATATACAACAAATGTCTGATAGATAAATAATGGATGGAGAAAGGTGGCCATGGGTTCCATCATCTCTTCCTGCTCTCTCAGATGTTCTCTTGGAAAGCTTTCAGAAAGCTTTTCAGACCAGTTGGAGCATGATGTTACCCAAAGGGGTCTCCTTGCGAGTTGGTAGAATTAGCAGCAAGGAGAATTTGTGAGGGTGGGGGGTAACTTAGAGATCTTTTAGTCTATGCATACGAGGATTGTCCCAGCTAGAGAACTTCTTCAATAAACAGACAGGAGTTCAATCAAAAAGGTTTTTTTAAATTGAGGATAACAAAGATCAATGGCATAGAACACATACACAACACATTCAGAGCTAACTAGAAAGCAGTGGTGAAAGTTGGATAGAGTTTGAGGGTTTGGGTGATAGTTACCTATCCAGACACATGAGAAAGAGAAGCAGTGTTGAGTGGCCTGAGCTTCAAGGCGAAAGGGACTCAAACAGAGGTTCAATGGTGGAATGCTAGATCCAAGCATGCATGGAATTTGGGACTGAGGGGCAGCCTACTTTATACCATGGATTCTACCTTGAGGTGAGATTGCATCTTCTACCCGAAAAACAAAGGGTTGAATGGTTGGTCCTGGGGTGGGACAAAGGATTTCAGCGTTGTCTCCAGGGTGAGACAAAGAGCTGGCAAACTGTTCCCAAAGTAGGACAAAAAGCTGGTAAACCATCTCTAGAGTATAAGAAAGAACTAGGAAGGTTTGATTAAGCCTTCCCAGATGTAAATAAAGTTATTAAATTATGATTGATGACCGACGAGATGGATGGGTGAGGTTATCATTTCTCTGAATCACTTAAGAACAGGAAATTGGTTAAGATGAGATTAACAGGGTGGGTTGCATTTCTTAATTTCAGGAACTCCAGGAAGGCTCTATTGTATGGATTCCTTAGTGGGCCAAGGAAGGAGGTCGAGCTGGCCTTGCCTGTTTCTCCCCGTGTTTGCACGTTCTGTCTCCCAGGCAGGATCTGGCTTCCTACACTTGGGCAGCAGCTTCCTGCTTGGGCAGTAGTTTTAGTGCTGGAAGCACATTCAGAGAAGGGATTTATGGCATATCCATAACCATAAGCCTTCTAATATCATGGGGGCAGTTCTGACCACTAACAATGGGTTACATGAGAATCTTCACATTATCAGGTAGACCCAACACTATAAAGCAACTGAGGGAGAGTGAAGGATCTAGGCAGAGGATAGAGGGACTTGCTTGTTATAGTCCTGTATCTCTGGGGATGGGAGAAGCTTGACAATATCGAGCAGAATGAGGTGCGAGTCTGCAAGGGCAGTGGGTAGAAGGGCCGGGGAAGTATTTGTATGCTGAGTTTGACACAAGTGATTTTAAAAGGCCTGAATTATCTCTCAGTAGCAATGTAACTGGAGCCCCTAAACTTTTCTTGTTAGCAGCATTACCAAAACTAGGTCACAATCGGAATAGTATTAGCCCTCAGACAGGGCCTTCCTGTCCATGTTTACCGGCATTCATCCAGAAATGATTGACAGTGTGATGGATCATTGTGAAGAACATGTTCAAAATTCAATCGGGTCTAATCAAACAATGCCCATTTGCTCTTGGGTCGAGCACCCATACATTTACATTCATTTAAAACGATCAGTGTTTAAGTGTATTTGTGTCAGCGCTGTCAATGGTTGTTCTCAACTCCAGCTTAGGAAATTCCCAGAGATCTGCAGGTGGAGTCTGTAGAGGGCAAAGTAGGGATCTCAGTGGGTTTTAATGCCAGAGCTGACCTATTTTCTCCAAGTGGACTGATATGTGTGGTTTGGAGATCCACTGTAATCCCCAGAGAATTTCAGGCCCCACCTGGATGTTGGCAACCATAGCATTGTCAGTGGCATTCATCATTGCTTAGGTAAGCAGTTATGGTAGTGTTCTCCACCTTCTGGTTGACTTTGGGAGTTCATGAAAACTACAGTTTCCACCAATGCTGACAGGGAGTCATGCAGAAAAATGGGGGGGGGGGGAGAGATAATAGTTTGCAAGAAAGAGAGGCCTAAGTCAGATCATATTCCTTGTTTGAAGAGCCAGGTAACACCCCTCTTTTGGAAATGTAAGGACAGGAGTCTATGATTTGAGGAGGCAAAGACTAGCCGGGATGGAATGGTCACCCATGTGTTCTTACACATGCTCAGTTTGGGAGAATTACATTGAATGTTCACAATTGCTCAATGAAACTTATTGTTTGGCTCATGAAAATGTGAGAGGTTTCAGAATGAGCATTGCAGTGGTCACCCATCATTTGCTTTTCACCCATATGGCATACAATAATCTCAGACTATTGCCGAGTTCCAAGTCCTTGGGGTTCAATTTTTGCATCAAAATTGTGACTTTGAGGGAGGGAGGTATCTTGCACATGGGCTGGTGGTCTCTTCAGAAGTCAGTTGCTAGGCCACCTGGTCTGCAAGGGAGATGGAGGCATGGAGTTCAGGGCTGGAAGCTCAGAGCTTGGAACTGGAACACAAGGCTAATGCCAAGTGAACTGGCTGATCCAGCACTGAGGCTCTGCCAAGCCTCAGCCTAAACAGGTGAGGGGTGATCTGGCTCAGCTGCATCTGCCGGCAGATGTTGGGGCTCAGAAGACTCTGTCCTGGCTGTGGTCCTGCAAGGAAGCATCACCATAAGAGTCCTGACCTGAGTCTGCTGGGAGGTTGGTGCTGCCAGCCTTGCACTTTGCCTCCTTTGTGCCACTTCTGCCTGGGCCCTCTGCTGCCACTATTCCCCCAGTGTGGGTGGTGATCTGGAGGGACTATGTGCACTGTCTTCTGTCCTGCTTTGTGGGGCCCCGGTAGTGATCTTAGAGGCAGGCAGCCTGGGCAGGGCTGCAGATGGTGAGGGTTCACTTGCAGGTTCCAGTGGGGTGGTTTCAGGTGCTGCTGGGGCATATTGGCCAGGCCCTCACTTGCAGGATCTGGCAGTATGGTTTCTGGTGCATGGTCATTCAGTGCCTCTGCAGCACCAGGCCTGTCCTGGCCATATTGGTCCTCAGGGTCTTCCTTTGAGCCCTCCCGGTTCAAATCAGTGGCCTGGTTAGAGAGCTGGCCAGAGGGGGTCAATGACAGGAAGGGTGTGAATGATTCTATAAACATCCCTTGAACCTTTTTTTCTAGGTCTCTGGAACATTTGTCACTATTCCTGCTCTTTTTTCTTCCATTGGGTTGTTTTTATGGATGATCCCGGCCAATCAGGAAGCACACACTTGGCGTGCTGAGGCATACATCATGTAGCCAAGTGAATGTATTTGTCAGAGGGAATGTTTCTTATACTGACCACATGGGTGACCCTAAAAGTCACTCTAAAATCAATTCCTTGGTGGCTTTTCAATGATTTTATTAATATTAGTTCATCGATTCTGATTCTGATGAAGATTTCTGGAAAACTGACCCCACAATTTAGATCACCAGGGGTTTTATTTCAGCTGGAACGTGGTGGAACAGCTGGTGGCATGGAGGGCAATCTAAACTCCCCTCTGTCTGGAGATCAGGCAGCGGGGCCACCGATCATGTGACCATTTTCACTGATGGCGATTTAAACTTAACCCCCCCTCCTGTTCCAGCTGACCCAAAGTTACGTCATTGTGCGGTCCTGGGAGTGTGCGCACACTTTGTGTGCACGCATGTAGTACCAGGGTACCACCTCCCACCAGGAGTTGTCCCGTGTGCTGGCAACCCACTGAGTTCCACCACCTCTTTTCCCAGAAAAAAGCCCTGTGGATTACCACTTTGGATTACAACTAATGAATAACACACACACACTGAAAAGACAACAAACGTCAACAGCTTGCTTAAGCAGGTAGTCAAACCACTGTAGACTTAGAGGTAGATTTGTCCAAACGAAATTGATATCCGTCTTCCTTGTAAGAAAGCCACTGAACTGTATCTAAAGCAAAAATTTGAGGTGACTTTTGAAGTTTCTAGCTCAAGAGGAACATCTGAGCAATTTCTAGGGAAGAATAAAGAGTTTTGCTAAGACAAGTAAAATTGCTCCAAGTTTTTTTTTTTTTAACACATCCTTTGCTATAAACATGTGTTGGTTTTTAAACTCAAATCTGCAGCTTGTATAACGGATGGAATTCTTCTGGGGAAGCCACAGAGGAGCAGAGCAAATGGAAGCAAGCAATTCGATTTTCTTTCCATCATCCTCACCAGTGAACATTCATTGTGGATTCTTGCTGCATTCATCCGCATAAATATTACAAGCACTGCACTATACCAAACAAGCATGTCTGTATTATGCGTATATAATATTTAATGGGCTAAGAATACACCTAATAACTGGAGGCCTCGTTATGTCTTTCTGGTCTGCTGAAGGAATTGTAATTTGATGTTGCTTCTACACTTAGCAGCAATAGGATGCTGTTGTTTTTTTTTTAAAAAAAAGGCAATTTAGGGATTGTTCTATGGTTATTCCACGTATCATGAACATCCAGTCTGAATGTTTTTTTCTCTGTAGGCAGTTGTAGAAACCACATATATTGAATGATTATCACCGCCGCTGGTCCTGCACACTTCTGCTGGTCCTTTACATAGGATTCCACCCACAAGTATTATGGGTGGAATCCTATGTTTTGTTCTGCTTTGGACAAGCACAGTTCCATTATAGGCAATTTCTGCCACTTCCTCCTGCCCCGTGCAGACCCCTTCCACTAATTCTGGGGGATTGGCCACCCCCAGAGGGGAATTTTTCATGGTGGAGATGGCAAAGCTGAATTCTATGTGTGCCACTCTGAATGTATGCAATTTTCTGGATGTATGCAATTATGTGCCTTTCTAATACTTGAAGCATGACCCTGATCTGGATAGGTCAGGCAAGCCCAATCTCATCAGATCTCAAAAGCTAAGCAGGGTCAGCCTCGGTAAGTAATTGGATGGGAGACCTTCAATGAAGACTAGGGTTGCAAAGGCAGGCGATGGCAAACCACCTCTGTTATTCTGTTGCCTTGAAAATCCCAACAGGGGTTGCTGTAAATCAGCTCTGACTTGACGGTACTCTCCACCGTCACCATGTTAGGGAAGTGCAGATTTCCTCTGCTTCTTTATCCTTTTGGGTAGTCACTGTATTTTGCATTCCACTGCTTCATCTAGATAGATTTACAAAATCAAGAATGGCAATAGTTTGCTGCTGCTTTCAGTCCCTTTGCAATTTGGCTCCACATCCCAAAAGAAATACAGCAGAGCAGACACCAAGTACAGGTCAAATTATGGTTCTTTAAACCTTCAGCTGCTGAACTGTAATTAATTAACTCATCTCCATCCTTTAGTGCGGGTTCCTCAAAAGGTTAGCCAAAAGTTTCACCAGCATATTGGCAGAAATTGTAGAAACCCAACTAGTTTAACCTGAATACGGAAAGAGTAAAATGCAGGGTGTATTTAAATTTTCAACACAAAATGAAATGGATGAAATCTAATAATCCCTAACCGAGATGCCAAAAAGTCTCTAAGTGACAACAGTTTTCCAGAACCTTGTCAGGGCTACTGGCTTCATACATTGTGATCTCAGCTAGGAATATTATGAAATTGTGGACGGCCACTTTTTCAGCTTGAAAAGTCCTGTTTTTATTTGGTTTCCTTCTTGTGCAAATTGAACCTGAATGTTCCCTAATGTCCTTGCCATACCTTAACAGTTAAAGGCAGCAGATACAAGAGATGGGAAAGAAAAGGCTGCCTCGTACAGCATGCCCAATACAGGAGCACGGTAAGGGATGATATTTTAAAACTATCCCGCCTTATCAACTGTTCCTGTTTTCCTGGATCCTCCTACCTGACTCTCTCGGTGCAATAATGTCACTTTGGGTGTGTGGTGGTTAATATGGCAGCATTTCTCTGTACAAATTTGCTAGCAAGGCGCGGCCTGTGGACAAGGTGCAATTGCCCACATTCTGGCTGACTCAACGGGGCAGCCTTTTAGAGAACCTGTATTGGAGGCTGGAATGAGTTTTAATCAATTGTACAGTTCAGAATTGATTAACAAATCCTTGCCTAACTTGTTGCATCCTGTCTGGTGCAGTAGAAGAAAGGCATATTTGTATTCCCCTAATCAAACCTAATCCTACTCCAACATTCCAAAGCAGAGTTTATTTACTTCTTTTGGTATACCCCACTTTTCTCCCCAAGCAGTTTAGTCTCCTTCATTTATCCTCATAACAACCCTGTGAGGTAGGTTAGGCTAAGAGAGGGAGGAAGCGATTGGCCCATGGTCACCCAGTGAACGTTCATAGAAGAGTTTGAATCTGGGTCTCCCAGATCCTACTCTAACAATTTAACCAACATACCATGCTACCTCTGAGTAACGAAACAACAGAGATAAACAGAAACCACCTTACATTTTCTGCCGCATAAAAGAATAGCTGTTTATTATTAAGTCTATAAAAGATTAAAAGGTGCTCTATAATATAAACTCTGTCATTAAAACAACCAAAGATGCCCCACAGGCTAACAAACTAAACAAGCACATGAGAAAAAGAGAAGTGAAGACAATGGTAGAAGATAGCTGTTAGCAGGGCTTTTTTCCAGCTGGAACGTGGTGGAACGGAGTTCCGGAACCTCTTGAAAATGGTCACATGGCTGGTGGCCCCGCCCCCTGATCGCCAGACAAAGGGGAGTTTAGTGTGTTCTCCGCGCCGCTGGTATTGGCAACCCACTGAGTTCCACCACCTCTTTTCCCAGAAAAAAAGCATTGGCTGTTAGTAACATTTTTGGTGATCAACAAGTGCCATTCTAACATAGTTCAAATTAAGTTGTGGCCTTTTGCTATAAAGCATCCAGAATCATTCAGAGGTTTTAGATCATAATGCATATTTATGGGCTCACCTTTTATGTGGTCCCTTATGTAGTAGGTCCTAATTACTTTTCCCAAGTTTTCCCAGCATGACTGATTGCAATAATTCTTTTCCTGGCCTTCCAATTTCTCATGAATTCTATTTTATATATTGCATCTTTGTGGAGGATTTAAATTGAACGCTATTTTGGGAGCCCAGCTTGGTCGAGTGGCTGACTGTAAATAAAATAAAATTGGCAATGATTAGAGATGGAAGTTAAGACAACATGAGGGGTGGGGGGATGCTGTTGTACTTAAGGAAGTGCGGGGCCATGTCAAGAAGCAGGCGTGCTAGATAGCTGTGGCAACTCAGCAGTGTTACAACCCCTCACAAATGCCATATTTTTAAGGAAACTCACTCTGACCATGATCATGTTCACTCAAGCCGAGTTGCCCATATGTTCACATTGATGATTTTGTTGTTGCTGTTACAAATGAGCAGTATTGGCATATATGCAAAAGTCAGCGTTTATCATCACATACGTAGGGAGGTGACTAAAAGCACATGCTCAGAACTTGGTGTATTGCCAGGTCCATGGGAGTTGTAGTATTCTCGGCACTGAGGTTCCAGCAGGGTTGCCAGCTCCTGGTTGGGAAATTCCTGGAGATTTAGAGGATGGAGCCTGGAGACAGCAGGGTTTGGGGAGGGGAGGAACTTCAGCTGGCTATATGGCCATAAAGTCCACGTTCCGAGGCAGCCATTTTCTCCAGGGGAACTGACCCCTGTCACCTGGAGATCAGTTGTAATTCCAGGAGATCTCCAGCCACCACCTGGAGGCTGGCAACCCTAGGTTCCAGTTGGAAGGCCAGGAAAAGTATCATTGCAATCCGTCATGCTGGGGAAACTTGGGAAAAGTCATTAGGAGGCCCTGCTCAGAGTGTATAATCTATTTAAAGAGCAGACCCTGTGGCCAGTTACTTTCTTCTTTCGTAAAGTTGAGAATTATGGGAAAGTAGGGCTGATGACAAGGAGGAGGAAAGAGACCTTAGTGTGTTTTGCTTGTAGGTAAGTATTTTGTAAGCATCTTATTGAATCTTCAAAAATGCCCACTGAACATTATATATAATTAGACATTGGCTCTCTTAACTAGGGGTGAGCATTTTCCTCCGGTTTTATCCCTTTGTTGTACACACTCTGCACTCTTCCACTCCTCCTGAAGTCCAGGTTTAATAAAAGAATTTCTAAAGTTCATTTGGGAATTGAAGCATGCACATTTTGTTGCTGCTTTTAGGTTTTTTTTAGTTCATTTGCATCCCTACCCCTTCCGTGTTACAGATGCAAATGTGCAAATTGATGAAATGTTACAGAAAAGCAATTTTGATGTGATCATCTGATTGTGTCAGCATTCTTTTTAATGTGGCATTTTGCTGGTGAACACATGCACTTTTGTGCCATGGCCAAACTACGCAGACAGTATCTTGGCATAATCAAAAAGAGTCCAGTAGCACCTTTAAGACTAACCAACTTTATTGCAGCATAAGCTTTCGAGAATCACAGTTCTCTTCGTCAGACGAAGAGAACTGTGATTCTCAAAAGCTTATGCTACAATAAAGTTGGTTAGTCTTAAAGGTGCTACTGGACTCTTTTTGATTTTGCTACTACAGATTAACACGGCTAACTCATCTGCATCTATCTTGGCATAAACATATACAGAGTCACATCAAGATTGCATTTGTATTGTTGTATTGTTTGTTGTTGTAGTGTTTATTATTACAGTCCTTAGACCAAGCATACAAAAAGAAACACAATATTTGTAAGGGTTTCTCCCCCTAAATCTATACATACATGACCATTGCTAGGGGAGAACACATGAATATCTAAAGGAACTCAGGATGTAAAACTGCAAGAATGTGTGTAGGTACTTGTTAATCTGTGCAAGATTCAGATTTTTTAAAATGGAACATTGGACAATTTTCAATGCGTTGCTTCCATTGCTACCCGAGTTGGAATAAAGAGGCAGACACAAGGCTTGGGGGTACTAAAGGGCCACTTTATTAAAGCAACAACATAAACAGTTGACACGGCAAAGGGGGCCTAACTAGCAGTACAGGTCAAGCCAGCGGTCACCTTGGGACCTCCTCCTTGAACTTGTCTGGGCGAGACCCACTGCCCCAGGTGTGAGCCATCCATGAAGCATGGCTGGGGCCCAGCCAGCTAGGCGAATGGTTCCCCCCTTAAAGCTCCAAAAGTCCCAAGCTGTGGAGTCTGAGGGAAGGACTTGTCCAGGAAGTCCCATCAGGCAGTCTGCCCTCACAACTGGCAGCTGTGAAGCATACCAGCCACTCCTGTCAGACCCGAATTCTCCACCAATGGGAATATGCCAAGGGTGCTCACCAGCCTGCCTGGGGGGGGGGGGCAGAGCCACCTTATAAGACGTCTGGCTCCACCCCTCCTTACTGATGGCCAGATGCCTAGGAAGGCAGCAAAAGATGGCACCCAGTCAAAGCAGCCGATGGCTGTGGCCAGGGGTGCTGCATTTTGAAAACAAGGCCAAGCAATTCAGATCTCTAGGCTCTGGGGATGGATACGGATGAGGACAGCTCTCTAAGTCACCCTAATTTCACTGTATCGACAGCTGTGGCTGGAATCCTCCTTCTAAGTACTCAGACGGCAAGGACTGAAGCTGGCAACCGTATCACGGAAGACAAACCTCTGAAGCTGACATGAAGATATATTGGGCATCTGCAGAAAACATTGCAAGGCTCATTTACAGCAAAAACTTTTTTAATTTATTGTAAGATTTCTTCAAGTCTGAGGGGGAAAAGTAGGACAAAACTGTTCTAAATATATCGGCAAATTGGGACCTGAATTGGTTTAACTCTGGGAAGACCTGATATGCCCTTTTTGTACTCTGAAACTCCAAGTTTCTTCTTCAGTTAGTGGAAAGAAGATGGGACTCTTCTATCGAACACTAGTGTATACATCACTCATACCCACAAACAGGTTTAAACTATTAGCACTCATTTTGTTCCATATTTGCTTATGCTTTTGCTGTATCACATGTTCCATTTCCATCTTTTTGGTGATCCATTGTGAATTTGCTGTGTGGTAAGAAATAGTTCGGAGAAATACTTTGGTAAGGACAGGTACAGTAGACTAGGCTATTTGGTACTTTTTGATGATATGGATGCTGGATAATTAAACATTGCTAAAAATATTATGTTAAATACATGCTTTAATTCGGAAAGTGTTCATCTATGAGTTCAGCTTTATGCTAGCTTTCAAATTTGTGGCTACCATGCCTATCTGCTTTCACTGAATATCCTAACTGTAGATCATACTGTATTTTTGCTCTGTGAATGTCCTAGCTGTTGATTATATTGTTTTCACTTGCAGAATGCAATCCACCTTGGATCTCAAAGAGAAAGGTAGGCTATAAGTAAACATTAAAAATAATAAATAATTTCTGCAGGCGTGCACACCATCTTCATTTCAGTATATGTTTTATATACATCTGATGCATTCATTTATTCATGAGAATATTTATATCCTGCCTGTCCTGAAAAAAATGGCTCAAGGTGGGGAACAAAAAACCCAAGTAACAAGCCCAAACAAAGAAAATCCCATCAAGAAGCAAGAATTGCTCAATTATTAAAATTGATACCCCATTCAAAGTTAAAACAATCCCCTCCACTCACCAAACCCAGAACACCAATATATAAGAAAACTGCCAAATTGCAGTTAAAAGTTCAGCAAACAACTCATTTTTATACCATCTTTTAAAGTCAATAGGGAAGGTATTCTCTTGAGCTCATCCAGCAAGCCACTGTAAAGTAACGAGGCCTCAATTGGTGGAGGGATGTGGAGGATCTCCCTGGCCTAAAGGGAAGGGGTGGATGAGTATAATCGACTTGCAATCTCTGTTCTCATAATACTTTCATGATGATAACACACAGGGGTCATTTCGTAGAAAAAGAGCTGGAGGAACTCGTTAGCATAACTCATTAGCATATGCCATGCCTTTGGCATCACCAGAAATGTGTTATTAGCATAACTGATTTGCATATGCCACACACCCTGACATCACTCATCCTGTCTGTTTTGGACCCAATTCTGGCAATTCAGGGCTGAAATTGGGACCAAATTGGCCAAAAAGGGGCCCAAAATGGTCAGAATCGGGCTGCTGCTGAGTGGGAGAGTGATCTACCACCCGTCAGAGACCTGATCCAGGCTGTTTCAGCCCCAATCCAGGCCAAAATGGGTCCAAAATGGCCAAGAGTCAGGGGGGCGAGGCCTCCTGACATGTGACCTCTTTGGGGAACTACTGGAACTGCGTTCCTGCGCATTCCCCCTCAAAATGAGCCCCGATAATGTCTGATAATGTATTTCACCAAACTCTGGAACACACTAATGAAAAATAAACACATGCAATTTTGTTGTGCAGTATAGGCAACGTGGATCAAAAATCAGAATGGAGTTATTTGGGGAATTCCTCTTGAAGACCGATGTGGAAACATCATCACCCATATATTGTGGACAAACTCAGAGAGCCAGTTTGGTGTAGTGGTTAAGAGCGGCAGGACTCTAATCTGGAGAACCGGGTTTGATTCCCCACTCCTCTGTCTGAAGCCATCTGGATGGCCTTGGGTCAGTCACAGCTCTCTCAGAGCCCTCTCAGCCCCACCCACCTCACAGGATTATCATTGTTGGGATAATAATAACACACTTTGTAAGCTGCTCTGAGCGGGCATTAAGTGGTCCTGAAGGGTAGTATATAAATCAAATGTTATTAAAATTCTGCCCTGAAATCACCCTCTGCTTTCCTTTTTTTTCATTTCCACCAAGATGACTTCAGCCATTTCGCTAGGAAGAAACACCTGTCTTCATTCTTTCATTTCAAATAAGCAAAACTATTTACAGCAAAATAATGGCACTGGGACAAAGGTGAATCAAACGGAAGCAATTTTTAAAAATATAAATTAGAGTCAACAGACCCTCTCAAAAGATAAGGCAAGTCTGAACCTTCTTAAGGAAACTGAATATTCAGATTGGGTTTTGCAAATTGAATTGCTCTCTTCCTCTAAGATTAAATTTCTAAACCAAATCTACTTCCCAGATTTTCTGGTTTCCTTCAAATGACTCAGCCTGGTCTCTTCTCAATGTACTCAATGTATTATTTTTTTTAAGAAACAAAGAACAACCATTTCCAGTAAATTCCTTTAATTAGTTAATGGTCTCAAAATACTCTCTTCCACTGCAGTGCTATATAATTGCAAACTATGGCTAATATAATTGAGCTGAGCTGTGTCACTGCTTCTCCTAGCATGAGGCATTGAGAAAAATCACCTTTTGGTATAAAGTAGGGACAAGGGAATGCACTTTTGTTTCTTTTTATATTTGTTTATATTTCTGTCAGCGGTTTTGGTTCTCCCCTTTTCATTGTCAGGTTGGTAGATTGGTTTGTGTTATGGAGCTGTTATACAATCTTGAGCCATAGTTTACAGGTATTTGAATCAGCACCTCAGAAATAAAAACATCACAGTATACAGGTTAAATGATGCTTTATTAAATGGCTGATTGGCATCATCAAACTATTCACTCAGCTTCTAAGTGTGGGTTGGCCCTAATACAGCATGCTGGCTCCCAGCAATTGAGCAACACCACCCTGGCCTGGTTCCAGACTTCTCCAATCCTGCCACTGTCCTTGTTTGTCTTAGCCAGCACATGAATAGCACTCAAGTGAATCAGGGCTAAACTACACGAGACGCCTGACACGGGTTCTCACAAGTTTACCTGGGTAGTGTAGTTGGGCCATCAGCGGCAGCAGGATGGGAGGGAAAGAGTCAGCAAGGGGAGTTCAGGCAGCTAGCAGTGGCAGAAGGAGCTGCTGAGAAGGGATGGTTGAGTCTAGCAGTGGTGGCAGCGGTGGTGAGAGCCCCAGCAGCTCCTTCTAATTCTGGGTCCTCTTAACTCTGGGCACTGATCACAGCCACTCCAGCAATCAGGCAGGTGGGACATGCTCCTTTTTCGTTTGTGAGACTGAAAGCTCTACCTTTACCAAAGGCCTTGGCTTTCCAATCTGTGGATTTGTTCTGGGGTATATCCACACCCAGGACCTGAATTCCAGACTCAGCTTAAATAAAAGTTAAATTTAAAGTTTGCAGAAATCATAAAGCACTCTTATACAGGCAACAGATATTAAAACAAGAAAACCTTACTGTTGTTACATAAAATCTGTCTAAGTTAAGAGATTGCTACCTAAGCATCTCTGATTGGCATCCATTCATTGCTAATCTTGTCCATCAGTTAGAATGCTTGCCCCTTCCCATGCCTGGTTGGTCTGGCATCGGGGCAAGCTGAGAAGAAAAGAACAAAGAAGGGCCTTGGGTGAGGTGAGAAGCCATCTTTTCTAGGACTCAGAGCCAAGCTACAAGTGATGCCTGACACAGGTTGGACGCTTGTCAGCTTCCCTCAAGTTTTGATGGGAAATGTAGGAGTCCTGGTCTTGCAGCTTGGCTCTCCATTTAATTGAAGTTTACAGAGAGGCAGTCTATGGGAGGGAAAACATGCGGTTGGGAGGAGAGTACAGGCGTTGGGCGCTCACCGCGCACCCCTCTTCCCCTCTGCTGGGTGTGGGAGGGTTTCTGTAAACTTCAATTAAATGGAGAGCCAAGCTGTAAGACTAGGACGCCTACATTTCCCATCAAAACTTGAGGGAAGCTGACAAGTGTCCAACCTGTGTCAGGCGTCACTTGTAGCTTGGCTCTCAGTATATCACCCAGCAACTCAAGAGCTAATAAGGGTCAAACTGTTAATTAACGTTTTGGCTGTTTGGAAATCTAGAGAGTGAATCTAGAGCCACTCTGAGAACAGTCTCCCAAGGTTGAATTGCTGGGGAACTCAGAGACAGCCTGCAGTTGTTACTAATCAGCCCAACCAGCTAGGCCGGAGCCTGAAAACACAGTTCTGAACATGAGTTCAGCCAACCTAATTTGGGGCTGAGAACTTCCTTACACCTTCAGCTTACCGCAGTCCCTGAAAAGAAGAGAAACAGAACCATCTGAAGGCTTGGGGCGAGGGACTTCTAATCTTCTCAAAGCAACCTTCCCATTCTTCCAGCAGCACCATGGAAGAAGAACAGTTTAGGCTTGTTGCAACCCAATTACCACATGTTAATTTAATTATTTCTTTTGAAAGCTTTGTTTTCACTGCTTTTTTGTAGCTGTTTTCTAAGCTGCCTTGGGATCTGTTACATGCAAAAAAATGGAGAAAAAAGGTATTCTAAATAAATAGATAGTTGCTCATTCCCTTCCACGCAAGTTGATCTTGGAAAGTACATTGGAGATATCCATCTTGTATTTAATGTACATGCAAGTATGTGCCTGCACACAAATGCTACAGTATCTTGCAGTGCATGGACTGCTATTGCACCAGCTGTAGCTACTGAAGTATGGCTGTTTCCCCATGCCTTAAAAATACTGCCGCACTCACGGAACGCTGGCAGCTCTTTTGCGCGATTTCTGATGACAACTTTTCCAAAATGGAGGCAAGCAGTGATTCCGTTTTCATGGTGCCATGAAAATGGAATCGTAACTGTTGGCCTCTGTTTTGGAAATGGTGACATCAGAAAGTGTGCAAAAGAGCTGCCAGCATTCCATGAATGGGGGGCTATGGGGAAATAGGCTATGTTTTGGATGGCGGATAACACATTCAAGGGACAATTTGCATATCTGGGGTGTGTTTAACTAGAAGAAAAAAAATACCATCTTGATTTTGAAACCAGTGCCCTACCAGGGACTGCAGATCAGTTTGGTCTGTATCGGGGTGGTAAATGAGAGGAGATATCTTGTCCTCCTCCAGAATTCCTAGCTGAAGAAAGAGCTGAGATCAACCTAATACTCCTTGTGATCCTCTGCAAAAGCAAAAATGTATTTAAGTGGTCCTTTAAATACTGGCAGACTGGGTTTATGGGGTGACCAGGGGAATTCAATGGCACAGATTCCCTTTCAACTACACTGACTCACCAAACCGGTGTAGATGCACAGCCCCCATTACTGCATACATAGGCTGTTTATACACCCTCCCAATGAAAACATTTCTCCTCCCAAGCCTGACAGCCCTTCCTGACCCCATGGTAGTGGGTGGGTGGTTTCGTGAATTCTAAATCATTTGCTCCTTTTGCCAAGTTCTGTTTTGCCTTTGGGGAGGATTTCCATTACACTTCCATGGAGTAATTACATGGTGTGCTCCACTGCACAGACAAGATCTCAAGCTGACAGACTGACTAACAAGGGCAGGCAATGTCTATAACCTCTCCAGCACCCATGGAATTGCAGCAAGTGTTCACTGATGTAGGGGTGGAATATGCCACCTTAGTTAGCCTAAGTAGGAAGCCGCAGTCTTTGGAGATGCTCCATGTGTCCCCAACACTAGCAGCCCACAGTTGGTGCGTACAGTAAAGCAAATCTTTCATTCTATCTACATGAACGAAAGTGTGAGTGTGGAAGATGACCTTCAAATTTCAATTGCAAATCTTGCATCTCAGACTTCGGTTTTCCAGACTTTGCTTTGGCTTTATGTTAGAAAGTCAAGCAGGGATGAATGAAGATTCCAGTTTACACGTGTTTTCATTTTGTGTAAATGGTTTTGCTTTTCAACTTTTTTGGTGGGTTTTATAGATTGCGTTGGAGATTTTTTTTGTGTGTTCATTGTATATGGCATTTATATGTCAGAGTATGTTACTTATATGTGTAATACTGATTTATCTATACACAAATAATGTTGAAAAATATGAGAAAAATTCTGAGTGAGGAAGCAGAAGGGACAATAATGAATCTTGGGTTTAATTTACTTAAAGAAGGGAATTATTATATACCATTTTTCCCTCAAATGGGACCCAAAGAGGCATACAACAAACTCTCCCCTTCTTTGTTTTTTTCTCTCACAACAACAACCTTGTGAGGTAGGTTAAGCTGAGATACACACACAGAGAGAGAGAGAGAGAGAGAGAGAGAGAGAGAGAAGTCCATGGTAACCTAATAAGCTTCCATAGCAGAATGGGGATTTCAACCTGTGAATCCCCTAATTCTAGTCCAATACTGTAGCAATTACACCATATTGTCTCTTTGAAATCATCCATACAGTCAAGCATATTTAGAAGGAACCCACACAGGTGCATCAGGGGACCCTGAAACCTTATTCTTGACTTTTTGTCAAGTATAAAAGTGAGTTGGAGGTGGGTGGGAATGAAGGGGAAAAACCAAGCCAAAAGAAATATTATGCACGAGGAAAAATCAACTCAAAATTGGCTTCCAAAAAAGGATCGGGGTAAAAGTGATCTCAAAAGAACCAGGAAAAAATGGAAACAAAGTGAAAAAATAAAGGCAAAAAAAGAAGTGTGGAAGTCAGGGGATAAATTGAAGCACTGTAGCACCAAAACTGATGGGAAAAAACTGTGCGGAAAACCCCTATGTTCAGGAAGCATGTAAGACAGTTTTATTCCATAAACTGGCATAGGGGGCATAGGGGGAGTAAAATGGTTTTGGAAGATTTGGCATTGTTAATTATGCATGTTTTTAATCTTGTTAACTGGATCATTATGTCTGTGTCTTTGAAACCTGCATTGTTAGCCATCATGGACCTGTGGATATAAGACAGGGTGTTTCAAATACATACATTTTGGTCTATGGATAAGATTTTCTCATTCTCTCATTGCAACCCAAATCCCCTCCAAAATGCTGATCCTTGGGGAAAGGGGACCCCCAGAAACAGCATGGAGAAGTGTTGGCGGTCCCAGCAGGAGGGGAGACATGGGTGAAACTTACTCCAACTTCCATCCGCAGAAATTATCTGTGGGATCCCAGACATGCTGTTCTAGCTGACAGATCCAAATTTTCTAGTTGCATCCTGATAGCTATATCCATAGTTTTGGTTGCCAACTACGAGGTGGGGTCTGGAAATCTCCTGGAATTACAGCTGGTCTCCACACTATGGAGATCAGTTCCTCTGGAGAAAATGGCAGCTTGAGAGGGCAGACTGTATGGTATATAATAGGTTCTCGGTGAAACCCATCCCTGCATTCCCCCTCCACAGGCAACATTCCCAAATCTCCATGAATTTTCCAAGCCGTAGTTGGCAAGCCATGAATCCAAGCAGCACATACTCTTGCAATGTTGCTGGTTTTAAACAATGCATTAACTGCTTGTGATGTTCCAGGAAATGATGAGCGTGCATCAACTGCAGCTATCAGTCCAGCTACCATGGTCAATGCCACCAACAGTGCCAATGAAGAACTGATCAAAATGCTGCTTATTTTAAACCATGCACAAATCATTTATGCGAACATTTAGAGTGTTGTTTACCTCAAGGGCAAATGGGCATTGTCAATAGGGTAGATTCATCTGTTCAAACACATTATCGGTGAAGACCACAGCGTTGCTTGGAACAACCTTGATGAAAAGAACCACAAGGCTAGAGCTAAGTGATGATATAATTTTTTTCCTGCAGAACAATCTTTCCCTGCTCCTGAGATCCAGTCTGAGTTCTGAACAGTATCACGTAGCAAGTAATTGAATTCTTCACTTCTGTAAACATTGCTGGCTCACAGGGACCCCTTTGAAAGGTCAGAGAGATTTTCTGCAAACCCTCTTCTGTCCTGTCAGCTTCCTCCCAAAATGAAATACCAGAAGATGTCCCAAGGCAGAGGAAGACGTTTCGACTCTGTGTGTCCTGGCAAAGACACACAATATATGACAATACAGATTGCTTTATTTACTGTAGGGGGAGGGAGCGGAGGCAGTCTCCTGAAGTCTCTGTGAGAAAGCTTTGTTGACTGCAAACATCTCAGATGGTGCCAATCTTCTCCCCTTAATATGGTTGCTTTGAAAGATTTCTCAGGGAAGACTGAAAACTGTATCATGAAAAGGCAGGTCTGGTAGCAATCCCTAGGAAAGAAATCTTATTGGAGTTTAGATTTGAGTTCTGTTTTTAATATTGCTATGTTGCATGCTAAGGGTTGTATTATATATTTTGGTGACATTTGCCCTGATTGCAGTCAGAGCCGGTGCTGAAAAAAATGAAAAAGAACATGATTGACATTTGAACTTACTATGGTCAAAGTATCCATTTACTCACAAGCTGTATGTTTCACTAGATCACTGTGACATATTTGCTTGAAGTTTATAAGGAATGCAATTTTCATCAGCTTTGCACCAGAACAGCAGCTGCACAGATGAAAGAACGGGTTCCAGCCAAAGTGGGAGGGGCCTTACGAGACCCTGCTCATCACGACAGCCATAAAGGCTAAGGGGAAGGACACATGGATTCACGCATCCCATGCCAGAAAAGTCGTCTCCCCGAGAACACTTCCTGAGGAAGGTTTCAACCACCAGGAAGAGGCAACGGCTGTGCCACCCACTGCTGAGGAAGAGGAATACAACAGCTTCCAACGAGACCCGTACCTGTTGTGCCCATGTTCAGCATTGAAGCCATCCCGACTAGAGGCGTATGAATACTAGTGATGCCCCAACTGCACCTGAGTTTTGACCACCCTACTCGAGATCACTTTGAATCATTCTTTAATCCTTTTTACCTGCTGAATAGCTGGAGGGAGGAAACTTACTGGCAGGCAAGTTGCTGTGAACATTTTTATTTAGACGCCTGCGAACACGATTACTTCCCTACATAAGACACTTTACATCATGTTGTAGGGTCATGAGAATGTGAAGGCCCCCATTGGAGTCAGGGCAGTTCTTGGTCATGTCACAGGATGAGTTTTATGTGTTGCCTAGACCCCGATAGAACTTCCTCCCCCCAAATAATCATAATAACTCCCACGATGCAGTTCAGCAATGTCCACACAGGAAATATTCCAAATCGGAACAATTTAGCTACTTTTCCTGTATTAAAAAAATGGGCCAAAGTACAGAAGCAGAGGGAAAAATCTATTAATCAAATATGGACACAGATTCTGTGGGATCTTTTGAGTCTAATGTAGTGCACTCAGTTGCCAGATTGGTTTAATATGTCTCTCAGGAAAGAAAAGGTGAAGAGACTGTAGGATATTCTTTGGTCTATTTATTGTATACATTACAACGGAACAGTCAAGTCCCCCCCTGATATTGATAAAAGTTGGCTTTATCTCATGGGACACAGTCTCTACTTCATTTGCACTGTTTGTTAACTAAAAGTATAGCCTTTGTGAGGCCTTTTGTTCTGAAGCCAGTCGCTTGCAGAAGCCAGTTGTCTCTCCTGGTTAATAAACAGATGTTGTTTTGAGCAGGCTATTAAAATTATTCCCTGAAGGCACACAAAGAGGTAATGATGAAGAAATTCCCACCCCCTCCATGTTTTTCCACAGCTGAGGTCCTGATGTAACCGGGGATAGGTAAAGGTAAAAGTAGTCCCCTGTGCAAGCACCAAGTCATTACTGACCCACGGGGGGACGTCACATCAGGACGTTTTCTTGGTAAGACTTTTTATGGGGTGGTTTGCCATTGCCTTCTTCAGTCATCTACACTTTACCCTCAGGAACCTGGGTACTCATTTTACTGACCTCGGAAGGATGGAAGGCTGAGTCAACCTTGAGCTGGCTACCTGAACCTGTCTTCTGCCAGGATCGAACTCAGGTCGTTTTTGCACCAGAAATGTTTGTCCACAAAACTTCAGCTCAGCCTTCATGAGGGTCTCCTTCGCCTCACCCCGCTTGCTCCCATGTTAATGCAATACTGATGCACAGTTGGAACAAGAAATACAAGTGCCTCATACTTCCTTCACTTTTATGTCTCTTTTTCTACACAGATGAATGCTCTCTCCTTGCATTAGGTGTTTATGTGCAGTGCCTGTTTCCTCTTGGAGACCTCCAGATAATAAAGTCAAAATAACCCTCCGCTGAATGGCATTCCTCATCTTTGAAGGCCTTGCTCATAGTGATTCAGTTCACTGTGTACCCAGAGATAATTAGGGCAACTTATTTAAAACTTACGACCTAATTAGTGGTTTTAATGGTCATTAATTACACAAAGAGCAACAAAGCCGTTACAGCTTCCAAGCGGCCACCTTCCAAGGCAAGGTTCAGGTATTTTCCCGGGCCCATAAAGGAGAGTGGCTAGCTTGCTTAACGTCTAATTAAGCCAAATTGTCCCCAGTAATTATAAGCAATGTGATTTTATTTATCTGGTTTAATTACCAGGGCCTTTACACAGTCTTTGACCTGGCACAGTGGCAAAGAGGACAGAGGGGAGATTAAAACACCATCCATCAATGCGGGGAGCATTGTAGAATTATAGTCTTCGATGCCAAGAGGTGGAAGAAGCCAGGGAAGGAAATGAAAGGGAAAGAACATTTGAAGAACAGAATGATGAATTTCCCTGATAGGTGGGAACAGAATATGTACCCAAAGAAAACTACCTGGAATGCTACCCTTTAGCAGTTGAGTTCCATTAAAATTGTTATTTAATCCACCATAGATTTTCATGTAAAACATATACAGCAAAATTGGCTGATAGCATGTTTACTGAAGAAACACCACCAGCGTGGTGACCTCCTTCGGCAATGGAAAAGCAGGGCTGCTTCATTCATGACAGAATCTGTATGAGAAACGTATTATGTAGATTATATGGAATGCATGAAGAAAACTGTGTGTGACAGATATATGGTGCAGCCATGTTTGGACTACAGATCTATGACCACTAGTTTTAGTTGGCTTTAAAAGGAGATAAGACACATTCATGGAAGAGAGGTCCCTCAATGGCCATGAGCCACAAAGACTAAACAGAATCTTCATGCTGACTAGCAGAATTCCTCTGAACTAGGGATCGCATTCCCCTGGGGGGTGTGGGCGATCCCCCTGCTTTCACTGTCCACCCCCCGCCTCCCCCCTGGCCAGCAGGGGAGGAAGGCACAGAAATAGTTCTCCTAGGCGTGCTCCCAGGGCAGTGACGTCACCAGAAGTGATGTCACCATGCAGCCGCATTGTAAAGAAGAAAGTAAAGAAAAAAGAAGACAAGAAGTAGGTAAAAGAGTCTCCCCCCACCCCCTCTGGGAGGGTACAGGGACCTGACAACCCTACTCTGAACACCGATGGTAGGGGATAATGACAAGAGGAGGCGTTGGCCTTCATGTCTCTCTTGCAGGCCTTCCAAGGATATCTATTGACCACTGTGCAGAACAGAATGAAGTAATAGATTACCAGCAAGTCTGCTCTTATATTCTTATGTTGTTTATTTTCATAAGGCCAATGTTAACATCAAAGCATAGGGCTCATTCCTTTTTAAAGGAATTCTAGCAGTCATTAAAATCCTTCTGTTAATGCCCCCCCCTTTGTTGTCTCTCTCTGTATCAGCCTCAGGAATCGAATCTTTATGAAGCTCTGCACCTTGTTACCTCTCAACAGATCTTCTCCCTCACCTTCTGCCTTCATTCATTTTGCCTCCTCCGGTTCTCCTCAACTACCCATTTCTGTGTCTTTTCAGAGTGTTGCTCAGAAAAGCCTCCCTATCTGTCTTAGTCAAGGGCAAGGCTGTTCCTATTTCTGCTTTAAGACTCACCCTAGACTTACTTCTTTAGCAAAGCTACCTCCATTCACCTTGGCAGGACATTGCTTAAGGTTTGTCGTTCCTCTCTTTGAATCTCACTGGGGGAAAGGTAGGTTAGCAGTCATATAAATGAATAGAATAGTGGACAGGCAGAAAGCACCCAGACACCCCTCCTTCACACCTTTACCCACACTCCTCTCCGCTAGATATTGTATTGAATTCAATATTCAATATTGTATTGAATATCAAGTTACTGATATTTTTTATTCTTGGGAGCTAATTTTGGCTGAAAAGTGGATAGAATATAATAAACAAAAACGAGGTCTCTGGGCGAGTTCAGATGTGCTCATCAGTAGTGATGTCTCATTCATCTATTTATTTCAATATTTCTACTCTGTTCTTCTCCGCAACGGGAATCCAAAGTGACTTATATCATTCCCATTTCCTCCATTTTATCCTCACAACAGTTTTGTGAGGTAGGTTAGGCTGAATATGTGTGACTGGCCCAAAGTTATGAAGCAAGCTCCCACGGCAGAATGGAGTATTGCATTTGGTCTCCCAGATCCTAGTCCATCACTCTAACCACTATACAATGCTTTGTGGGTGAGTGTTATGGAGACAAGGTTGCCTGCTTTGACAGACAACCTCCTGACTAGAGATGGGCATGATCTGCATTACGATCGGAAAAAAACCACAATAATGGCAATCGCGCAATCGTGACTCGGCAGATCATGATCAGCTACACCCAACGATCCAGCAATCGGGAGGGGCCTGGATCGGGGTGTCCGTGCTCGGATCGGGGATTCAGACACTTTGGCACCAGTAATCTGTTGCCCTGGCAATGGAGCCAGGGGAATGCCTGAGCTGTGTTTCCCCTCCTTCTGTCAACACGAATGGAAGCCCAGCTTTCCTTGATCAGCAGGGATTCCTTCCACGGAGTAGCAATGCACTCACCAGTTGGGAGAAGACAACCAGGGGAGGGAGGGGAGAGGGGGTGTTCTGTAGCCATGGGCACTCCAAACCTTTTTTGCTTTTTAAAAAAAAATGGAGCTTTGTAGGAGGAATGGCTGTTTTTCTGTCTGTCACTCTCTGTTTTTAACCTGCTTTTAAAACACTGTATTTTGTGGGAAAACCTCATTCACGGCTCTGTGTGTGTGTTTAAAATATGCTTTTGGAAGACTGGCTGCTTGCTTTTAAAACTGGGTGGGGAGGAATGGAGGATTCTATCCCTGCTATTTTTTTAAAAGCTGGCTGAAACATGTTGATGGGGTGTCTCTCTCTATTTGGAGAGGCAGGGACAGGTTAAAAACTCCCCCCCCCCCGCTCTAAGTGCGTGTGTGTGTGTGAAAACATCCCCTCCCTGAGGGGAGGCGGCTCGTCGCCAGGTTAAAAACTTCCCCCCCCCTCTGCTCAAAGTGTGTGGGGGGGGGGGCGCCCCTCCGCTTTGGCCTCCCTGATCCCCGATCCTGGATCAGAAATGGGACTTGTTTGGGGTGGATCGGTGATCTGGGGTCATCACCCATGTGGATCCACAATCAGCTTGATCGGTATTTTTTTTTGGGATTGTGCCCACCTCTACTCCTGACCTCTGACTCAGTCTCCTGCCACTATTCCACATGGCAACAGGGGGGGAATAAGCTGGCTGAAATGGCATCCTTCAATGTCATGCTGCCATTTCCAGCTGTGAAACCAGAAATGATGTCACTATGTCATATGATGCTCTGGGATTCCCCCACAAGGGGTAAAAATGGTTATGAAGCTAGAAGTGACATCACAGCATTGCAGGATGCTGTTAGGTTGAGTCCCCCCCCCCCCCCAGCCATCTCCTAGTATGTGTAGCCACATCCATTAGCAGGTAACACTTCATTACACACTTAAATAGAGACAGTAAACACGTTCATAGTCTGTCAAACCCAGTATTATCTAGGTTGACTGAAAGTGGCTCTCTAGTAAAAAAGGGTTTCTTCATCCATCCTGTCTGACATCCTTGATCTACAGATGCCAGCAAATGAACATGGCACTTTCTGAAACCAAAGCATGTGCCATTGAGTAATGGACCTCTTATTATGAAGTTGATTACATTTAGTTAGACTACTGGTCCACCCACCACACCACTGGATTGTCCATTCTGATGGGCAGCAGCTCTGGAAGGCTGTGTGATGGCTTCTCCCAATGCATCACCCGTGAATCATTGAGTGTGAAGTCATTGTGTGATAAGGTACTGAGCCATGTTGTGCATTTGTGCATCAGTCTTAAAAATGACATCTTCAGCACCATTAATTGTTATTGCTGTTGTTACTGTTTTGCTTTGATTGCTTGATTCTCCCAGAGCTGTCTGCGACAGAGCTGAATTTCACTGGTGAGGGGAAGCTAACCTTGGCAAAACTCCCTAAGGGACAATGAATCAATCTTTTGCCACTTAACTTTGTTCTCACTGTCACTCGTTGCATTTTACAGAGAGGTCAGCTTCCACTGATCAGTTCTTCATTCAGATACAGATCACACTTTATCAACTACACATTTCCATGACTGACAGACTTAACACAAGACTTTTCAACGTTCTGCAAAAATGACATGGTTTATATTAAGCCCTATAAATATCATCCCACTCTGATCATTCACAAGCAGCAAATCTCAGGATTCAAAACATCTCCAGAAGAAGTGTAAGATCAGCTATCTTTGACTTTCATCCTGTGAAAAGGAGCAAGCGTACATCAGGCTGTGACCACTGAGAATTATGAAGCACATGAAGACAAGCAGATAAGCCTGAGGGGGTGTGGAGCCTTTGGCCAACTTTCTCACACCATTGTTCTTCTGGTGTCTTTCCACCACCCATGTTCCTCCAGGCACCATTCCCCCTCTCTGTCCCTTGTGCTCTCACCAGTGTTTGTTTATGCTTATCTTCTCTCCGTTTATAGTCTGCTGTTAAGACTCAGCTAACCTGTCCACCTCTCTGTCCTGATTACTGACTCACAGACTGCAGGCAGGAGAAGTTCCCTAGTTGTCAGAACAGGTCAAATCAAAATGCCAAGGTTCAGACATGGTTTAGACAACACTCACAGCTTCGAGTCCAAAGGGGTATTTCAGAATCAAGTCCACAATAACAGGCCTAGGTCAAAGATGAGGGAATCAGTTCCAAACTCAGCAGCAAGGTCAGTAGCAAGCAGACCCATTGCTTCCACACAGCCCTTCTCTGCTGCTTTTAAGCCTCACGCTGCTCAGTCGCTTGTGCCGCATCATGCACCTGCCAGCCATCTCAGCCCTGCTCCTGCAAGCACTCATCATCACTGTTCATGCTGGGCCAGTGCTGTGCTGTTAGCCTGGCACTACACATTCTGGCTTGAAGGGCTCTCCTTGCCTTCCTCTGATGATGTTCTCGAGGCTCTGGTGCTGAGGGGGGAGAGCTGGCTGGTGCCTGGCCAATGTGCTGGGACCTGACTGTGGGTCTATGTCTGAGCCTTCAGAGACTGCCTCCTCCTGCAGTGCCTCTGCCACTGGTGGTGGATCTGGGTCAGGTTTGCCAGCTGCCTCTTCTTCAAAAAGAATCCTCTGCATCTCTTTGCTCTCCTTGGCAGGGCTGGTCCATAACACTCTCCCAACTTCAGCACTTTGTCTGCAGGTTGCAAAGGGGAAGTCTTATAAAGATGGCTGGTGTGTTCACCCCTGAAGTCATGCTCCCTACTGCTAGTGGGCACCATTTTCCTATCTGTTTAAATATTTTTAACCCCAAAGATGCCATAGTGAGGTGCAAAAGTATTTCTGTTGTTCTTATTTGACTTCATGATGACAATGCAGAACCACTGAGGGATGTTTACAATGTCTATTATCTTCACTCTGGTAAAGTTAGAAAATGGGAGAAATGGTACCCTACAGCTTCAGGGAGTGTAATTGCCACTATTGCCATAACCATGAGCAGTTGGCAAAAGGCAAGGTGTGAGAGGGGGCAACTTTTGAGAAACCACCCACTGAAAAGCCTGCTTCTGAGCGGCAAACAACTTTCAGCTCATGTACCCTCATTACATAACTAGCTTGTTGGTCTGCTACACTAAACTGAGATCCAGTTTGACGTCATGGTTAAGAGCGGCAGGACTGTAATCTGGAGAACCAGGTTTGATTCCCCACCCCTCTACTGGACTCCAGCTGGGTGACCTTGGATTAGTCACAGCTCTCTCAGAGCTCTCTCAGCCCCACTTACCTCACATGGTGATTGTTGTTGTAGGGATAATAATAATATACTTTGTAGACTGCTCTGAGTATCTGCAGTTTGACATAAGAGAAACTACAATGAGAGGAGGCATCACACAGATGTTTTGGGAGACAGTTCCAGGCATAAGGGGCAACAAGGGAATATTTATATAGTTTATATAGTTATTTACTTCATTTATATATTGTGTTTCTCCCCAGTCAGAACCTAAACTATGGGGCATTTGTTCTCTTCTCCTCCTTTTTGTCCTTATTACAGCCCAGTGAGGTTGGTTAGGCTGAGAGTGTGTGACTGGCCTAAGGTCACTCAACAAGCAGGAGTTTCAAACCTGGTCTCCAGATCTTCATCCGGCACTTTAACCAGAACACCACACTGACTTTGTGGGAGTAGGAGACCTTTTGATGGCTGAGGATAGTGGCCTATGAAAAGGAGAGATACGGTCCTAGATGAGCTACGTCCAATCCCTTGATATGGTTCATCAGTGGGAAGGAAATCTTTGCAAACTTTTCCAACAGTCTCACATAGCAGAGGGGAAAGAATGTGACATTTCTGCTCTTGGGAAACAGGTACAAAGGAATTCTGCTTATACGGGGAGTTGTAGACATTTCACTCTAATCACCTCACCAGACTTTTAAATTCAGCTAAGAAAGGCTGAGGTTCTATCCTTCTGAATTACCTTCTCCCAGCCTCAAACACAGTCTTGAAGACTTCTGCAGCTGGTCTCTCTCCTTTGCTATGAATCACAGCATCCGTTGGCAGTCACCATCTGGGGGTTTATTTGTCACTATTGGCCTGCTGGCCAAAGAGCCTCCTTTCTCTTGATACAGCATCTGGGCTGGCAGTAAATCTGAACTGCCTTTGTTTTGAGAGAGGTCATCTGACCCACCTTCTGGAGAGTGATGGAGAGGCCGTCATCTCGTTAAGACTAGCTGCCATTCCCCTGTGTTATGGGGAGATTGCTCAGAACTGAGTCAATGCAGTTTTTATAGTTCAGCACCACCAAGCAATTAACAGTCAGTGAGTGAGCTTTCCCAACCTTTACTAAAAATCATGGCTGTTTATCAATGTGTCAAGCTGTTGGCAGATTCAAGAAATCTAAATTTAACAGGTGACTGGTTTTGCTATGCCTGACTGCAGCCAATGGATCTTCTGAATATAAAGTCCCAACCGGACGATCAGAGCCAATGGAATAAGCTGTTGAGAAGAAAGGGAATGGATGAGGGTTAGCTCGAAAAATTCGCCGCATGCTTTTTTGAAAGAAAAAAAAAACCATTGTGGAAGCTTTATAGCTTTTGCAATTGATTTCAGCAGCAGCATTTTTTGATTGCTGATTTCAATTCTGCCACTGGGCAGAAAAACTGCCACCTCAAAATAATAAAAAATAAACATAAGATCCAATCCCACTGTGCTTGACATTTGCCCCCCCCCAATAGAAAAAAACATTTCTCAAACTTTGGGATCTCCTTCCAAAATCACCTTCCAAGCCCTCTCAGCAGCTCTCTTTTTCCAAGGGCAAATCAGACCTCACATTGGCACACATTTGCATCCGACAAATGCAGCCTGTGGCTGCATCTGTTAGGACAGGTTGACTAAGCTAACTGAGCTTTTCTTAAAAAAAAAAAAAGCACCTGAGCTGAGTTTTCTCTGAGGTGAGCCACTTGTATCAGGGTTGTATCACTTCAAAATGCAGTTGAGTGGGGCTTATATGGTTAATAATAATAACATTCGATTTATATACCGCCCTTCAGAACAACTTAATGCCCACTCAGGGAGTGCAATCGTTGCTATTGCCATAACCAGACCTAGCTTGCTTCATTTGTTTCACGCTTCTTATTCAGAAGCGTACCGAACTTTATACAAGGTGTGTTACTTTTCAACAAGTGAAAAGGCGGGGCGGGGGGCGTCGGGGGGAGCGGCGCAGCCGCGACCCCCGGGGGCCCCCGGCCCGCCGCAGGCGGGGCGGGGGGCGTCGGGGGGAGCGGCGCAGCCGCGACCCCCGGGGGCCCCCGGCCCGCCGCAGGCGGGGCGGGGGGCGTCGGGGGGAGCGGCGCAGCCGCGACCCCCGGGGGCCCCCGGCCCGCCGCAGGCGGGGCGGGGGGCGTCGGGGGGAGCGGCGCAGCCGCGACCCCCGGGGGCCCCCGGCCCGCCGCAGGCGGGGCGGGGGGCGTCGGGGGGAGCGGCGCAGCCGCGACCCCCGGGGGCCCCCGGCCCGCCGCAGGCGGGGCGGGGGGCGTCGGGGGGAGCGGCGCAGCCGCGACCCCCGGGGGCCCCCGGCCCGCCGCAGGCGGGGCGGGGGGCGTCGGGGGGAGCGGCGCAGCCGCGACCCCCGGGGGCCCCCGGCCCGCCGCAGGCGGGGCGGGGGGCGTCGGGGGGAGCGGCGCAGCCGCGACCCCCGGGGGCCCGGCTGTCTTTGTCTTTGTCTTTGTCTTTGTCTTTGTCTTTGTCTTTGTCTTTGTCTTTGTCTTTGTCTTTGTCTTTGTCTTTGTCTTTGTCTTTGTCTTTGTCTTTGTCTTTGTCTTTGTCTTTGTCTTTGTCTTTGTCTTTGTCTTTGTCTTTGTCTTTGTCTTTGTCTTTGTCTTTGTCTTTGTCTTTGTCTTTGTCTTTGTCTTTGTCTTTGTCTTTGTCTTTGTCTTTGTCTTTGTCTTTGTCTTTGTCTTTGTCTTTGTCTTTGTCTTTGTCTTTGTCTTTGTCTTTGTCTTTGTCTTTGTCTTTGTCTTTGTCTTTGTCTTTGTCTTTGTCTTTGTCTTTGTCTTTGTCTTTGTCTTTGTCTTTGTCTTTGTCTTTGTCTTTGTCTTTGTCTTTGTCTTTGTCTTTGTCTTTGTCTTTGTCTTTGTCTTTGTCTTTGTCTTTGTCTTTGTCTTTGTCTTTGTCTTTGTCTTTGTCTTTGTCTTTGTCTTTGTCTTTGTCTTTGTCTTTGTCTTTGTCTTTGTCTTTGTCTTTGTCTTTGTCTTTGTCTTTGTCTTTGTCTTTGTCTTTGTCTTTGTCTTTGTCTTTGTCTTTGTCTTTGTCTTTGTCTTTGTCTTTGTCTTTGTCTTTGTCTTTGTCTTTGTCTTTGTCTTTGTCTTTGTCTTTGTCTTTGTCTTTGTCTTTGTCTTTGTCTTTGTCTTTGTCTTTGTCTTTGTCTTTGTCTTTGTCTTTGTCTTTGTCTTTGTCTTTGTCTTTGTCTTTGTCTTTGTCTTTGTCTTTGTCTTTGTCTTTGTCTTTGTCTTTGTCTTTGTCTTTGTCTTTGTCTTTGTCTTTGTCTTTGTCTTTGTCTTTGTCTTTGTCTTTGTCTTTGTCTTTGTCTTTGTCTTTGTCTTTGTCTTTGTCTTTGTCTTTGTCTTTGTCTTTGTCTTTGTCTTTGTCTTTGTCTTTGTCTTTGTCTTTGTCTTTGTCTTTGTCTTTGTCTTTGTCTTTGTCTTTGTCTTTGTCTTTGTCTTTGTCTTTGTCTTTGTCTTTGTCTTTGTCTTTGTCTTTGTCTTTGTCTTCGTCTTCGTCTTTGTCTTCGTCTTCGTCTTCGTCTTCGTCTTCGTCTTCGTCTTCGTCTTCGTCTTCGTCTTCGTCTTCGTCTTCGTCTTCGTCTTCGTCTTCGTCTTCGTCTTCGTCTTCGTCTTCGTCTTCGTCTTCGTCTTCGTCTTCGTCTTCGTCTTCGTCTTCGTCTTCGTCTTCGTCTTCGTCTTCGTCTTCGTCTTCGTCTTCGTCTTCGTCTTCGTCTTCGTCTTCGTCTTCGTCTTCGTCTTCGTCTTCGTCTTCGTCTTCGTCTTCGTCTTCGTCTTCGTCTTCGTCTTCGTCTTCGTCTTCGTCTTCGTCTTCGTCTTCGTCGGGGGCATGGGGGCATGGGGGCATGGGGGCATGGGGGCATGGGGGCATGGGGGCATGGGGGCATGGGGGCATGGGGGCATGGGGGCATGGGGGCATGGGGGCATGGGGGCATGTTTATTTTTGCCAACCTCTTCTACATGCAAATCTTAAAACTTTTGTGGTACAAAGTTGTAATGTTATAAAATGTTAAATATTTCATAAAATTGTAATTTTACTAACATTCCAACTCAAATAAGTATATAGATAATTCAAACAATACAGCTTCTATAATCATATTAGGCATAAATATTAAGCATAACTTTTAAACATTAAGTAAAAAGTATTGAATACTTGATAGACATGAGTTGAAGGTTTTATCTTAAATCCTGAGCAGCTTGAAACCTTCAAGTGAGAACTGAAAACACGTTTCTCTGTTTTAGAGAAACTGTCAGTACAAAATAAATGGGATGGATGTTTTTGTTGCACTCTCCCAACCAGGAGACAGACTCCTCCTAAGAGTTTAATGGCTTCTTTCATTAACAAATGCTAGTCTTTTTCATTAAGTGACGTATCAAAATATAAATCTTCATTTAAATAAAACATAGAAAAATAGAACAGATGAACACAACAAGAATTAAGTTTCCTAATATTTCTTAATGAAATCTAACTTGGTCAGATTAACGATGAAATGCATTCAAGTTACCGTAGCTCATATTACAAGGGTACGTTTCCTGCCTAGATCTTCATGAGATTTCTTTTGGCCAAAACCCTGATCTGCTATTTGGATTTCCATTTTTATATATTATCTAATGCAGAAATCTAAGACCTTTTCATATGATAACATAGATAAATATCAAACCAATCATAATTTAATTCATTTTTACTATTTCCAGTCATATTACATTCTATCTAGCCAAAAGTACCACTATGCCCAGCTGCAAGATAAGAGAGATGGATAGTAAAAATGACAGGAAATGTTACATGACCAGATCATTCTTGGTCTCTGCTAACAACTACAGAACATTTATCTGATACTGTTCACTATTTTTAATTGGCTGTCAAAGATGAAGAAGCACCAGTTATACACCATACTAGAAAAAGAACTACAGTGAAGTTCATACAGCATTATTTAGAATGTGTATGTTTCACTAAATATGTGTTCTAAACCATAATCAGCAGTCTACTGGTTTGAATCCCACTACTGACATGAGCTCAGTAGGTGGCCTTGAGTCAGCCACTCCTCTCAGCCCCAGCTCCATTGTGGGGATAAGAATAACACTAACTTGTTCACTGCTCTGGGTGAGGCACTAATATGTGTAGAAGAGCGGTATATAAGCACAGTTATTATTATTATTTATATTTCCATGACACCATCCCTTGACCTGTGAAATTAAGTATTTTGATAAATATGAAAGTGATACAAAATATAAATGCATTGCATAATATGCGAATGTACATATACAAACTTTAAAAATTGTATTGGATAATACTGTAAAGCATGGAGAAAGCTGCTTTCACTGCTTTCAGTGTGGAGAGCTGCTTGTAGATCAAAACAACCTGGCGAGCTGTCTTCATGCAGAGTGCACTTGATTCTCTCGGCTTTCAATTCTGCTTTCTTTCAGCATGGGTAAATCAATGTTTCAGCAGTAAACATTTGTATCACTCCTCTCTGAATGACCGTTTAAATTTTACTGCCTATCGTATCAAAGCAATGAAAATTAACAAAACAATTACTAAGCTGCTAAGATCAATTAATGGCTCTTAGGCTTTATTTATTGATCTATTGACATCTTCAAAACCCACTGGTAACAGACTAAGAAGAGAAGAGATCCACAATATATTCACAAGGATTGATTACATATTCTTATCTTCTAAATTACATATTTAAATGACATATTCTTATCTCCTAAATTAATTAGTCAAAATCTAACATCAAGGACATCAAACAAATTGGAAACTAAATAAATCACTTTTATTTAACAAATAAAGTTTTTTTAGAAATTAAACAATAGAAACAAATAAACTATGTGGCATTCCTCAAATCCACGTGTAGGATGCTATGGAAGCGGTACTTAGAGGGAAATTAATCTCCATTGCCTCCTGTCATGAAGAGCAAAAAGAAAACATTAGAAATGCAATGATATCCAGAATAAGAAAACTAGAAGATGAACACAAAAAAGGCCACCCAATCTATAAAATTACTTGCTTGAAAATTAAAGGAAAAAACCTCTTCACATTCTATACAAGCTATTAAAGGCACCCAGGAAAAACTCAAACTAATTCTGTAAAATTAGCCGATGTATTCGCTGAATACTACCAAACAATTTGTACATCAGACAATCCTGACACTAATCATATTTTAAATTATTTATCATCACAGGATTATTTATTATTATTATTATTATTATTAATCATCACAGGAAATTATTTGGAAATTTCACAAGAATTTATTTATTTATTTATTTATTTATTTATTTATTTATTTATTTATTTATTTATTTATTTATTTATTTATTTATTTATTTATTTATTTATTTGATTTATACCCTGCCCTCCCCACAGATGGGCTAAGGGTGGCTAACAACATTAAAAAATACATTCAAATCACAGAAACATAAAATTAATATTTTTTTTAAAAAATGATTAAAATAGTCCAGGAGCAGGCTATTTAAACAAATATTGGGAATCTGTATACAGGCATGGTAGATGGCTGAGGGCAGCTCCGGAAGAAATGGTGGTCTTAGATGGAAGAAGAAGGACACTCGCTGGCACTCAGCCAAAGGCCCAGCAGAACATCTCCGTTTTGCAAGCCCTGCAAAACTGTAACAGGTCCCACAGGGCCCAGATCTCCAGCGGGGAGAGCATTCCACCAGGCCAGGGCCAGGGCAGAAAAAGCCCTCGCCCTGGTTGAGGCCAGATGGATGTCCTTTGGGCCAGGGACCACCAGGAGTTGCTTGTCTGCAGAGCGCAACACCCTGCAGGGGACGTAATGGAAGAGGCGGTCCCGCAGGTATGGAGGTCCCAGTCCATGAAGGGCTTTAAATACCAAGGTTAACACCTTGAACCGGATCTGGAACTCTACTGGAAGCCAGTGCAGCTGGCACAGCACATGATGAATGTGCGCTTGGATAGGCGTTCTGGTAAGGATGCGTGCCGCTGTATTCTGGATCAGCTGTAACTTCCAGGTCAGGCCCAAGGGCAGTCCAGGATAGAGTGAGTTGCAGTATTCTAGCCTGGAGGTGACCATTGCATGGATTACTGCGGCCAGGTCCTGGGGTGAAAGATAGGGCGCCAGTTGCCTGCCCTGTTGAAGATGAAAAAAGGCAGACCTGGCAACAGTCAGGGCTGGGAGCCGGTTCCCAGTTCGATTGCCCCATGATCCAGACACAGAACCTCTGTCTTCAGGGGATTCAATTTCAGGCAACTCTGATGTAACCATACTGTCACAGCCTCAAGACCCTTGACCAAGGAATCCAAAGCAAAATCAGACTGACCATCTGTAATGATTCCAAGTAAATGTGTGCATGTATCTTTAAATGCTTGATGAGATAGCTGAAGAGTGGGGGGTGAAGGAGATGGATGAGTGAGTGATATGATTGGTTGAGGACTGAGAGGGTGAGTGGAGTAAATGCAGTTTGAGACTGAGAGTAGAGAGAAAATTTTTAGTCAGAAGAAAGCAGACTAGCTGTGTGCTGCCTGAATATGTTGAAGTGTTTATGAGAGAAATAAAACCTGTGTGGAACCTGAACTGAGCATGTTTGTGAAAGGACACTCAGTCAGGGAAAGAGAGGCCAGCTGTGTGAATGAGAGTAAATGAAGTAACTTTAAGAACCGAGAACTACATTTATGAAACCAATAAGCTTCTTGACTAAATAAAAGTTTATTTTTGTTTTGTTATATCCCAGTGTAGCTGTCATTGCTATATTCCATTCCTATCTTCAGGGCCACATAGAACCATGAAGGAGCCTGACACTTAGGAACGTTACCAAAGGGAAAATTTAAATAAAATATCTTGGAATAAAATATTCCTGGTGGCAGCAGACTACCCAGAGGGTTAAGGGATAGATTAAAAGAAAAATCTACCCTAAAGAAAGTGAAGGTCATAACACCATCCATCAGCAGTTAGAGCTGAGTATCATCCGCATACCGGTGACAACCTAGCCCAAAGCTGCGGGCTAACCAGGCAAGGGGGCACATATAGATGTTAAATAGCATCGGGGAAAGAATCGCCCCCTGAGGGATGCCACATACCAAAGAATAGTAAGCATACATCTGTTCCCCGAGTGCCACCCTGTGGCCTAGATTGTGAAGGAAGGAGTTCAGCCATTGTAGGGCTGTTCCACGAATCCCCACATCGGCAAGGCAGTGGGTCAGAAGATTATGATTGACCATGTCAAATGCTGCTGTAAGATCTAAAAGTATCAGCAGTGCTGACCCACTCCGGTCCAGGTGTCGCCGCAGATCATCTGTGAAGGCAACCAGAGCCATCTCTGCACCATGGCCAGGCCTGAAGCTGGATGGGAAAGGATCCAGGATAGAGGCATCACCCAGGTATACCTGCAGCTGTTCCGCTACCACCCTCTCAACTACCTTACCCAGGAACGGAATATTCAAAACTGGGCAATATTTGGCTGCATCAGCAGGATCCAGTGATGGTTTCTTTAATAAGGACCGCACCACTGCCTCTTTCAGTGAGTCTGGAAAAAAACCAGAACTCAGAGAAAGATTAATGATGTCAGCCAATGGTGCCCAAATCCCATCACCACCACTTTTCACCAGCCATGATGGGCATGGGTCCAGTGGGCACGTGGTAGGTTTCACAGCATGCAGGACCCTGCCCACCTCCTCCTGGGAGAGTGGCCTGAATTGATCTAATATCAACCCTGAGGACAACCAAGGGGCCTCTAGTACACATACTGCATCAACTGTGGTGGACAGATCCCGGCGGAGTGACAAGATCTTATCCGCAAAATAGTCTCCAAAAGCCTCACAGCTTATTACCAAATTTACATTTTTATTTGTCCCATGTGTGAGGGACGTTAAAGACCAAATCACTCTGGAAAGTTGTGCTGGGCGAGAACTAGTGGACGCAGTGGCAGCTGCATAGTAGTCTCTCTTTGCAGCTTTCAGTGCCATCTCATAGGCCTTCATAAACATCCTATAAGATGTTCTTGTCACTTCAGCATGGGGTTGCCACCACACTCGCTCTAGCCGTCTCAGCTCCCATTTGATTTGTCATAGCTCATCAGTATACAAAGGAGCTACTCTAGTTCGGGGGCGGAGAGAGTGACGGGGAGCAATCTCATCAATAGATTCAGAGAAACAGGCATTCCAGTCCTCTATCAGCTCATCCAATGAGCCAACAGGGGGCATCGGATCCTGCAGAGCGTTCTGCAATTCAATTGGATCCATTCGACTCCACGAGTGAGCATAAATCAGCTTGTCGCCCAAGCAGGAGGGGGTCATGGTGCCCAGACAAGCCCTCAGGATGAGGTGGTCTGACCATGGCACTGCTATAGCTTCATCCAGATACACCTGTATCCCAAACCCAAAGATCAAATCCAGTGTGTGTCCTGCTCGATGTGTGGGCATTGATACAAACTGGGAGAGTCCTAATGCTGCCATGGATGCTATCATGTCCATGGCCTGTGAGGAGGTAGCATCATCGGCATGGACACTGATGTCCCCTAAGACCAGAAGCCTGGGGTATTCCAAAGCCCAGCCAGCCACCACCTCTAACAGGCCAGGCACAGCATCTGCTGGTGTGCTGGGCAATTGGTACACCAGACAGATGGCTATACACTCCTCGGCATCCCACACCAGGCCCACACAATCAATGCCAGCAATCTTTGGCAAGGGGACCAGCCTGATGGAGACTCTTGAATGAGCACCACTACCCCAACAAGACATTTCCCAATATGTAAAACAAATAGGAGAAACCTGTACCATAAATGTGTTGGAATATATGTGTGTTGCAAGGCCTGAGATTCAGTCATTATAAGGTTAATGTGTTTACCTACCATGCTATTGTTTAGATTGACCTAGAAGGGAAACCTGGCTCAAAGCCAATAATCTGCAAGCCCGGGAAACTTGAGAGTGTTTGTAAACTGTTATTGGTGGGGGCGTGGCGTCGCAGAGGAGAGGAATGGACGCATGTTGAGAGCGCTCCAATCCCCCCGAACCCAAATCTCGCCCTTACTCGCTACAACGAAGGAAAATTTGCAGGAAAATAATGTACACAAACTCCACTAAGAAAAAGAAAAACGATCCAAAGGCAGTTAAAAACTTACAGATGTTTTTCGCGGCTTCAGGAGGATCGGTGGAGACAGAACGCAGCGGCTGAATGCAGTCGGGTTAGAAACACCAATGGAGATGAGCAAACAAAATCAGAAAATAAAATCTTCAGACTTACTATCTCCTCAGAAAGGGAGTAAGATCCCCATCAGAGACACTTAAATCTTCTTATTTTTACCACACCACAAACTGGTAAAACTGGATAAATATACTTCGGTTTGACTGTTTATCAAGTTGTAGTACTCGAAAATAGAGATGTAACTATAGAGGTTTTGGGGAAGGGGGGAAGGGCTTTCAACATAGCTCACGTGGGTTTTTTTTTTTTAGCTCTCATAAGTGGAAGGATAGACTTCCACAACTGGTGAGTGAAGGTAACTCAGCAGTTTGAGAGAGCTAAACCTGAACACTTTATTACAGTAGCATAGAATACTAATAATATCCAAGTGGAATTTACAGCTTACTAAGACACAAAGGTGGTTGAGGGGAGGGAGGGAGGGTGGTAAGGGGAAGGTACAGGGACAGTTAGTTAGTTATATAAGCTCAGTAAATAGTTACACAAAATTTTGGGAAAAAAACCTGATAGTAAGGGAGGGAGGGGGAAAAAAGGAAAGAAAAAGGATATTAAATAATAATAATAATAATAATAATAAAAATACAATAAAATAATTAAAAATCTCAAAACAATTGTTATATATATATATTATTACTATAATCTATAAGTATAAAAAAGGGAAGGGGAGGGTAAGAAAAAGGAAGAGGGTTAGGGAGAGCATAGGGAGTGGGAGGGGAATAGGAAAATAATAGGAGTAGTTTACAGTTTGTAACAAAGACTAAATATCATAGAAAGAAATTATATATATATATATATATATATATATATATATATATATATATATATATATATATATATATATATATATATACAGGAAAAGGAAAGAGAGGGGAAAGAACAATAATACAGAGTACAAACATAGGAAGAAGTCAATTCAACATAAGGAGTTAGAGGGGTATAACTGGTAAACACTTGCCTGGATTGAATTCTAAGAAATCAGGGAAGGTTTATCGTGCAGAAAATAAGAGAAATCTTGCAACTTTAATTTCTATATATTGACCTAAAGAGAGTAATTTAAATATAGACATTAAGAAATAACATAGTAAATAAGATTATTGTGATATTAAAACAACTATATTGATAGTTATATTGTTATACCTAGTTGAGAACTATAAGCAGAAGTTACAAGATTGGAATACTGATTGTTTGATAAGTTTGATGTTATAACCATACAATTCACTCAAAAAAAGAAAGAAAGAAAGAAAGAAAGAAAGAAAGAAAGAAACAGTGAACCAGATACTATCATATTTTTTTTTCTTTCTCTTACTGTCTCTTAATCAAAAGTGCTGGTATAGAGATGAACAATCGCATATAGTTGTAAGGACTCAATTTAGACTAGGATTGTATATTAATCAACAGTTAAGATATATAGTGAATTCGGAATATATACAGGTGGAGAAAAAGGAAAAAAAAAGAAAGGCACAAGTAATTGTTATAATCAAAACAGACAATGAGCTCTAAAATCAAAGTTTTAACTTTCAATGTTAGAGGATTAGGTAATCCAATCAAAAGAAAGAGAGTGATATCGAACTTAGCCCAAACCAGACCTCAAATTATATTTCTGCAGGAAACCCATCTACGACATAATACAGATTCGCTAAAAGCTAGGTGGCTGCAAACCCAGTATCACGCAACTGGAAACTCCAAATCAAGAGGAGTAGCCATCCTAATTGCAAAGGACCTACAATTTCAACAAACAAAAACATTTAAGGATAAAAAAGGCAGATTTATCTTCGTTAAAGGGAAAGTAGGGGAGCACACGCTCACACTAGCCTCAGTATATGCTCCAAACGCAAACCAATTAGAATTTATAGAGGAAGTAATACAAAAATTGATTTCATTTCAGGAAGGATATTTGATAATTGGAGGAGACCTAAATTACATAATAAACCATCAACTGGACAAATCAAATTTTAACAAAGTACACATAACAAAAAAAACTAAAATAACAAAACTAGCAGCTATACTACAGAAATACCACTTAATTGACACATGGAGACATTATCACGAGGGAGAAAAGGATTACACATACTTCTCACAAAGACACAATACATACACAAGAATTGATTATCTTCTTAGCTCTAATGACATAATTGATAAAATAGAGAAAACAGAAATAGGAAGTAACACAATCTCAGACCATGCTTGGGTATCCGTGACACTTAATCTCGGTGCTAAAACACAAAGCAGTACTCAATGGCGCTTACCGAAACATTTATTATACAATCAATATGCAATTAAAGAAGTTGGCAAAATAATTGAAACAGCTATTACAGACAACTTCTCAAAAGAAATTGGGATACACATATTTTGGGATACGATAAAAACAGTGACCAGAGGACATTTAATAGCCCTTACTGCTAAAATCAACAAAGAAAAATTGAAACAAAAATGTGAGTTAATAAGCAATATAAAAGCACTAGAAAATAAACATAAATTAACAGGCAGCAAAAAAATATACAGGGATCTCTTAACACAAAGGAAAATATTAGAAACCTTGGAAAGTCATACGATAT